>NC_071574.1:66073727-66404560 GCF_024509145.1 Vidua macroura
ATTCTTTGTCTGCCACGCAGGATATCTGATATCCTGCTGCCTGAGAAGAGTCTCTCATGAAAAAGGAACAGGGGAAAAGAGTATCTTGGATTGTCCTCCCTTGTAGACTGGGTCAGCTGGGAGATACTTTGTTGCAATTTTCCTCAACAGCTCTTTAAAAAAAGGTTTTCTGCTGAGTATCAAAAAAGGTAGGTTTTCTTTTTTTTTCAAACCAATCTCTGAAACAGTGAAAACATACATTTTCCCACATGCACGGAGAAAACACATCTAGTAAAATCAGATGACTGAATGCACACTCGTCCAGTTTGTGCATGCAAATTCCTGCCTGATCAATGTCTCTAGATGGCTCATCTGAGGTTGCCTGTGGAAAACGTGGTCTTTATTTCATCCATTTTATAGGTGTGGGCAATGTCCTGGCTCAGCCAGCAAGCAGCACTGTCTGTGCAGGGCTGTGCACAACCCATCACCACCATCAGCATTCCAGGTGGGATGTCCCAGTTTGTGATCCCTGACAGGGACCAGAAAAAAGGAGGGATCATTTAAGGGAATCCCAGGAATTACCCCACATCAGGTAAACCCAAAAAATAACCAAAGCAAGACCTTTCCATTATTTTCTCCTTACTACATCTGTTCTCTGGAAAGGAGCTGGACTCTGGACAGGAAACCACTGAGGGCTTCTCTTATCCTTCCCTTCCCATTTACACAACTGAGGAGCTTTCCAAGCAATAAAACATTTTACCATCATAGGTACAACCCATTATTTCTTTCCCAAGCATGCAAAGCTTGTGAATGACCATCTGCAACTCTGTACACATTTAGACGAGGAGAATTTCTCTGAGAAAGGAGGGGAAAAGCCAGACTGAGTCCAACCCAATCCAAATGCTTAGGATGACATATATTTCCTATTAGAGAGAAGATCGAGCAAGCTTTGTCAGCTAGGAGGATCCAGGTCCCTCGATGCTGTGTGCAAGAGTTTCCACAACTGTGCAGAGAAATGAGAGAGAGGCCAGATGGGTCCAGGGAGGAGCTTCAGAGGATCTGGAAGACACAGGCTGCGTGTCCTCCTCCATCATGGGCTGCCTGACGTCCCTCTGAGGGACATCTGGGCTTCTCCTCTCCCCTGCAGCCTCACCGTGCAATTGTTGGTGTCAAACAGCTGTCTGCAAATGTTTGTTCCAGTGCAACAGAACATTTTTCATCTTGCCTTGAGCCAAGCTGGGAAGAAAGGAATGTTATTTGAGACAGAAGGGGAATGTGCTCACAAGGGAGGTTTGTCGCTCTGTGCAACTTCCTCGTATAGAGAAGCCTTTGGGTACATGTCACCCTTCTCCTCCTTAAGGTGAGGCCAGCTGGGCTGCTATAGCACACCAAGCAGAAATAAATACAAGACTGATACAAAAATAATATATGCTCAGAGATCCTGGCTCTGAGATGAGAATGGGACAGAGAGAGCAGCTTTGCTCTGAGCCCACAGGTTCTGCGGGGCACTAATGATTGTACTGAATCCATAGACTGGTGATTTTACCATAGAAATATTCTCAAAATGTTTCATCCTTGCCCTTCCCCTTCTCCTTCCTCCTCAGATAAATTTAATCCCAACACTCTTTGGGAGACTCTGCTGATCTCAGGCACATTTCAGCAGTTAAAAAAGTGTTGAGGCATCATGTCTCCTGCATGCTATGACTTCCTCCTCGCAGGGATGCCAATTGCTGGTGCAGTTTCCTGATTGAGTTTTAGATCATAAAAGCAGGTATTTATTTTTTCGGAAATGCCATTTAAACCTTTACCTTCATACCAGGCAAGCAAAGGTTGAAATCAGGTTAGACTGTGTAATTTCATACTTATGTTCCTAATTGTGTTTTTGCAGTGTTTCACATTACAGTTTTTCCTCATCTCCTAAGCCATTCACTTGATAAATATACTTGTATTATGAAACTGCTCACTTTTTACATTCTTTTTCACTTTCTTTCTCACATCAAAGCCAATATAAATAAAGAATAAATTGTTGAGCTAACAAAACTCTTAAGAGAATACACTCTTTCCCCTGGAGCTGAAAATATTTCCAATAGCCTAGCAGAACTGTCTTAGATCAGTAATTGTTAATGGAATAAAACAGTGTCAAAAGGTAAACACGGTTGTTTGATAAGTCAGGTTGACTGTGCCTTTCTGGACCATGTCTCTTGCCTGTCTGCTTTTGTTTTGTTAAGATTAGCTGTTCTCAGTTCAAGGGAGTAGCCAGAAAATGAATTTTGTATACACAGTTCTGTTTGCAGCTTCCAACCCCTGCACTTTTTCACTTTAGCATGGTGAGCACGTATCCTGCTGCAGAGCTGCTTTCACAATGCTTGCACAATCTCTCCATCAGTTGTTGTGGGTGCAACACTGAGTGAACCTCAAAAGATGAGCCAGTGAAAGCTACACAGCCAAAACATGTGAAAGGCATCAAAAACCATCAGCTCAGCAATTCCAGCAGGTTGGACAACAGTCTGACCTTTGTCATAAGGAAAACCAGGGCAGTATCAGGCAGTTTTTAATGCTATTTTCTGTAATAGCCTTTGTCATACTTTCTTCCCAGCAGGAGTTTGTGACCCTGCAAAGGTTGAGGACTGTAATTCTGAGTCTGGTCCTCGCAGAATTTTTTTCTGAGCTCCCATTAATCTAGTTGGACTTGTTTTAAATAATGGTTGGTGGCAACCAAAATTTTGTAGCGGAAGCCAGTCTCACAAAATATTAACCCAGGCTAGGAGGGTGTAAGAATAGAGTTTGCCTTTTCCACTACTAAATGGGGTTGTTTACTCTGGAGAAAAGGAGGCTCAGGGTACATCTTATCTCTCTCTACAATTACCTGAAAGGAGGCTGTAGCCAGGTGGGGAGTGGTGACAGGACAAGAGGAAACAACCTCAAGATGTGCCAGGGAAGTTCAGGCTGGACATCAGGAAGAATTTCTTCACTGGAAGTGTTGTTAAGCCTTGGAATGAGCTGCCCAATGAAGTGGTGGAGTGGAAGCATTCAAGAAACAGTGGGAGGTGGCACTTAGTGCCATGGTTTGTCTGATGAAGCTGATGGACAAACACAATATTTAGTGGTCAGCACCAGTCAGACTGCCATCATCAGGCACCACTAAAGTGGCCCACAGCTCTGTGAGGGAAGCACAGGCATGTATTGTATGTAAGGAGAAGTTAAGAAAAAATCACTTATTTCTTTGTCAAATTCCAGCTAAAGACACACTGGTAAGTTTTCAGTGGATTCACTCCAGATAAACAATATTCTTGATGCCCCAGGAAAACTCTGAAAGAGAATGGGATAAAGTTAAGCAGGAGGAATTACAGGGGTCAGTTTGGAAAGTTTGCTGACTACAAGATCTGTTCTAAAATGTGTGCAGAGCTTGCATAAATCTAATTTGTTGAATGTCCCTGCATGAACAGTTGCACAGCACTGCTTGGGCTAGGAAATTCTCTTCAGCCCACGTGGTTAAATGTTGGTTGAGTGTGAGTACTCCAAGCTAAACACAAGCTCTGAATAGGGGCCTATGTTCTTGTGCTGTAATACTCTCTGTAAAAATCCACAGTTCTGGTATTACATGCAGAAATACCTGTACCAGAAGTAGGATTTCTTACAAGGAAACCCCTTAAAATGCTGGAGAACATGCATTGAGGCATTATACATGTGACGCTACTCTAGTTTTAAAACACTTATCATCTCAAGAAAAAGAAAACCCTAAACAATGATGGAAAACAAATAATTAGAGGAATTCCAGCCAACAATATTGGGGCTTGTCCACCTGAAGCATAGTGGTCTCCATGGCTCAATTAATTCACTTTGTTAAGGCAGGTCTGCAAGGGAACACTGTTTACAGTTCTCTTTGACTGACAATCCCTACCTTCTGTCAGAAATTTGCTGTGTTTATGACTATGTGTCACTTGAGCTATGCCTGATGTAACCCTTCTATATCACATGAAATCTGCACTCTTGCTGTGCCTGTTGGTTGGTTTTTAGGTGCAATTCTTCACCAGTTTTGAAACAGACAGAGGGAGCGATTACATTTTAAAGTCATTTACTTCACTGCCACGTCTGAAGTTTGTTCTCTACTACTTCCCTTTGATGCTGTGTCATGTTGTTTGCAGGCCATTCATACATTTTCAAGAGCTCCAGCATCCCTGTGTGGAGCCGAGACCAGGATGCTGAGGCAGTTCTCAGCTTGTGCAACACAAAGGCGATGGTTCCTCTGGTTGGGTCTTTTGGTTTTGCAGAAAGAAGCTGCTATTGTGCTCTATGAAGTCATGCCCCTTTGGCTGAATGCATACCAGCCCTCATTAGTGATGTTACTGTTACATTATGCTAATTCTATTTTTGAAGCTCTGTAATTCTGATTTTTCAGAGCAGCTCAATAAAAAAACTTAATTAAAAAAAGACTCTCTGAAAAGGGCAAGAGATGCTCTTCTCAGGAGCTAGGAAGAGTTACAAAGCAAAAGCTTTGTCTGTATCATGTAATTGATCTTAGACCTAAAAACTATTTATTAATTAATTAATGCTGCTTCAGATGATATGAGAGAACATGAGCAGGATCTGGCTGTGGACAACAGGAGGTGGGACATACAAGCAAGGAGTTGCAGAATTTTTCTTTTGACTTGACCTTCCTCAGCAATTCCTTAATTAGGAGCAACTAGGAGCATATACTCCCCCAGATTGCTTAGACAGCAGATTTCATAGGTTTCAAGGAGGTGATGGCTTGAAGCTGTTGCAAGATGTAGAAGAACATCCAAAACAGAGATGCTTTGCAAAGGCAGGGAACACCAGGAATTTCCACTTTCTTCTCCTGCATGGAAACTCTCAGGGGAGTCCAACCTTTCTGCAGATCTCTGTGCAAAAGCAGACAAATCTTTAAAGCCTATTTCTAAAAGGATATTTAGTCACACAAATAAGTTCTCTGATTTAGGTTTCAGTCTCTCCTGCTGCCTCAAGACTCAGTAAAATGAGACTTTTCCACCCCAGATATCTCATCTCATATATTTTGGCAACAATCTCTGGAGAGAAGGAACGGCCTTTGCATAAAACTCACTACTGAAATAAGCAATAATAGCTAAGCAGTTACACAGAATATACTCTTTCCATTGTAAGACTTCTGAAACCTTTCCAAATTTTGTGGTTGTGGTTGTTGTCATTTCAGTTTTGGTTTTTTTGTTTGTTTTTTTGTTTTTGTTTTTGTTTTTGTTTTTGTTTTTTTGTTTTTTTGTTTTTTTTTTTTTTTTTTTTTTTTGTTTTTTTTCTTTGTTTTTTGTTTTTTTTTTTTTGTGTTGAGAAACGCTCTTCTTCCCACACGTTCATTTTTGTTCTTGGTCTGCAACTCTGAGTGTGGCTCTGAAGTCTGAATGGTTCTTGCTGGTCAGAGCCTATGGAGCTTCTGTCTTTCTGTCATTTCATGTGTCATGCAGACAACCAAAACCAGCAGCAATAAAAACTTCACAGTACAACAAACCCCCAAGTCGCTGATGCAAGCCACATGGTGTATTTTGTTTCTAACTGGTCACACTTGGAAATGATTCCGTTTCTTTTTGCCACCCAGCCCCATTGTATAAAGCAACTTCTTCCTGTTTGAATTCCAGGGTGCTTTTGGGAAAAAATGAGGCATTTTTCTTGTGTGAGGTAACAAATGTCATTGGAAAATATAACTGCAGAGACATTGCTCTTATCTGCACCCACAATTTTCCTCCTGTTTTTTTCAGGCTTTGGAACCTTAATATTTGTGGTCATACAGACATACATAGATTTCATAGAATATTCTGTGTTGGAAGGGACTCACAAACATCATCTAATCCAACTCTGAAATCAATGGCTTTATGAGGACCAAACCTACAACCTGGGTGTTATTAGCACCATGCTCTAACCAACTGAGTTCACTGGGGTGATAAAGTAAAACCAATCAAAATATTTGCAGTTCTTTAAAAATATTTTAAATCCTCCTGTTTAAATCCAGTGATATGTGTGATAGATTTTCATGACTTAAGGCTCCATCACATACAAAAATACTCATTGTGTCTTTTCTACAAACTCTTCTACACAGAATAGTTTGTGCTGCCAACAAAGGAAAATGCATTTTAGAATTAAATGTATTTGCTGGCTAACGGGTCTCAGGAAACAGTACAAAATATCTTCTGTTTGTTGGGTTTGATTTTTTTTTTTTAATTTGGCAAAATCAGCAGTTTCAGTGAGCTGAGTCCAAATGTATTCTCAGCTGGGGAGAAAGGACTGATTGATGGTGGTAAATATTAAACTGTTCAAGGCCCCTGCTTCACAGCACATAAAACCAGTCACATCAGCTCATGTTTCACTTTTTATGTCTTTTCTTTGAAAAAGACACAAAAAAAAAATCTGATAAGCATAGCTCAAGCCTCACCAAGCTGCCCGTACAACCAGCCTCCTCAGCATGCAATTACTTACACATTTATCATGAGAAAAGGACACCCTTAGATAGCAGGGCTGCAAGGGGTCAGGACGCAAATTGGGTGCGAATTTGCTCTAACGGTGTGAAGCACAGCTCCTACCATTAAGGCAGTGGGTGCTGACATCTAATTGCATCGGCCTGCTTATGGCTTCTAGGGGACAATCCAGTCACAAAAACCACCAGGGGCTGTTTGGCTCCAAGCCTTATTGGCGTGGACACGCTTATGGGTGCAGACGCAGAGGTGTTGGTTAAGAGGAAGACAGGTGCTTGAGGAAGTGATGAGGATTGTAACTGAATTAAGGTTTAGCAATTGCAAATAGCAATACTCCACATTTTTGGCAGCTCCTACAGCTTCCTATTAATCTGGCTGCTCCTAGTTTTCCCAAGAGACCGCAGGGGAAAGGCAGATCTCTGTTTCCAGTCTTAGCTGGGCATGCTGGGCTCAGGGAACAGTGTGCATTGACCCTTAGATTACATGTGGGAAGTTTGCTCCTGAGGATGCCTTCACAGCATAATAGAATCACTAAGGTTGGGGAAGACCTCTGAGATCAATGAGTCCAACCATTAACCCAGCACCACCATGTTCACCACTAGCCCATGTCCCCAAGTGCCACATCCCTGTCACAGATGTTGTCTTTGCTCAAACCCTGTTGAGCTAAGCTCAGACGTACTTATTGCTTCTTACCTGACATGTCAGCCCAGGTGTGTTTTGAATGCCAAGACAATAAAAGCTTCTCTATTTCTCTCCTATAGGAAGGAGATTTCTCCCAGGCTCAGGAAAATCACACTGTTTGCCTGGCTTGTGCCAGCAATGTTTCTGTGCATGGGCCCAAGCAGCAAGTGATGCCAAAACAATTTTGAGCCCTACACCTAAAAAAACCTCAAACAACCAAAAAAAAGGACAATACTTCTCCACTGAGAACAATGGCCAGAGCTTGACAGCCATTACTCACAAAGCTCCTGGGCTCTGGCATGCCCAGAAATTGCTGGCATTTTGCAATATTTCAGAGGTGTCAAGTTGCCCTTTAGTTTTTAGGGTCATGTTGAATTTAAGAAACCACAAATAAAGATGGACTCATAGAGACCCTGAAAAATACTCCCTGGCAACATTCCAGCCAAATGTTTCATGCACCATGCTTTTTACAACTTAACATATTGTGGAAGCTATGGAGAGGACTCAGGCACTGCTATGTAAAACTGCTCTTAGATGGGAACAATCCAGTGATTGTCTTATCAGTCATGGCTCAGTTGTCCTGGAAGGCAAGTGGAGGTGTGTGCAGCAATTCTTTTGTTGACAACGACATTTGTAACTGGAGAGACTAAGAGTAAGGTTACAGGATGCAAACACAGGGTTTTTGCAAACAAGGTGAAATTCTGCAGCACATGTTGGTTGAACTGTTACGAGTTACAGGGTAGAAAGGTGTTGTTCTCAATTGCTGCAAATTGACAGTTTGCTAGACAAAGTGGTGCTGGGATGTCACATTTGTCTCATAAAAAGCATTCAACTTTGTCATATCCCCCTTAGAAGACGATAAGGTCTAATGACTGAATGTGACATATTGATTGAATTACCATAATATTATCCACAAACCTGGATGCAATTGTGAAAGGAACAATTTGAGATCTATAAAACAAGAGCTGCTCTTTTTCACAAATGATGCATGCTGGAAGTGTGAGGTTGACGCAGGTGGAAGAGAAAATCTTGCCAGGATTAGGAATGGTCTCTACCTTCCAGTTGCTCCACTGTAAGACTTTGTATGGCAGCTGCATGAATGTTTGTGGATCACATCTCCCAGGAGGGAGTGTCCAGGGGAGGACTCAGTAAGGAAACTCTTGGAAGTAGTATTGGAAAATGCAGTCAAGCTTGGAAGATGACAAGGGGGTTTAATACCTTTGGATTGTAACATCTTCATTCAGGGCACCTCTTGTAGGGATGCAGGTAATCACAGCCAACTGCCACCATGTGCCACTACATGAAACCACTATTTTTGATTGGCACTAAATGAGGATTAGTCTCTAGAGTGGGGTTTTTAGGAGGGTTTGGTTTTGATTTTTTGTTTGTTTGTTTGTTTGTTGGTCTTTTTTTTTTTTTTTTAATTCAAGACAAAATTACTAGGTCAGATTGGAACCAGAAATGAAATACAGCCAATCAGGCTGTTCAGGCTGCTATGGCAATCCAATAAAGATTTCTTTTCCTGCTCCTCCAAAAACACAGCTCTGATGTAAGGATCAGGAAAAATTGCATGCTCTTGACTTAAAAACTTTGCTAATTATCCCTCTGTAAAGAGAAAATAATATAAAAAAGGCCACTATCTGCGTTCATGTACCTTGTTCATAAGCCATGCTGCTTAGAAATGGCAATGCCCAATTTCAGAAAACATAGGAAGGAAGGAAAAGAAAACAACTGCCTTTTGTAAAGCATGGCACTGTCCATGGACATGATTCTCTGGGAACATGGGAAAAGAGGGCAAGTATCTTGCAGGTAGATGCTGAAGGCACTCACATTTTCTTGCTCCCTGCATGAGCACAAACCTGCTTTTGTTTGTCCTGCTTAGAAAGAAAAAAACAACTTTATCTGAAGCACCAGAGATCTGTAATGGTAATATATATAATGGTAATATAGTAATTTCTTCCCATGCCTTTTGAGCGGATATTAGGAAAAGTTCAAACTTATTTAAAATTAGAAGAAACAGACTTATGACATCTCCTTTTCTGGAGCAGGTTGCATGTGAGAGATACAGGGAAATTTCACAGTGGATTGTTCTGCCCTCATTTTCTAGGATCCCATGATTTCAGTAGTTATTGGAGTTTTGTAACGTCAACTGAACTAGGCAACTGTTTTGAAAGTTTCCAATACAAAAATCACTTATGATTACAAAAAGACTGAGGGCTAGGAGAGAATTGCATCATCAGGGCTTGGCATGGACCCATGGCACTGAGTCCTTACCAAAGAGCCATGTGCTCCCAGCCAGCCTTAAGTGGCTTGTACTCATACCCAAATTCCAACTTGGGCCAGAGCCTGTCCTGATGCGTGATCACAACAGCAGTGCAGAGCTGGATCCTCTGACAGTGGAGTCAAAGCACCCCAGGCTGTACATCAAGTGCCAACCAGCAGCGTAGGAAAGAAAATTCTCCCATTTATTAACTGTTCCTAAACTGTGCAGTGCTTATTTTCCTTTCTTCCAGAGCTGGCACAACAGGGCACCTGTGGTGTGCTTCTACCATGGTGCCCAAAAGACGCGTGGGGATGATGTGGGCACACAGAAAGGGTTCAGGAGACTCACAAACCATTTTAAAAAGTTTTGCAGCCCACATGTTCCTATTGATAATAGACACAATGTGCCAGCAAATAAGCACCCCAAAACACAGAGAAAATAAGTTATTTTGCTTATGAGTGAGATGGCACAGGCAAAGGGCAATTGGGGTTTTGTGTGTGATGATTGTGGCAGTGCTGCAATGATGGTGTCCTCTGAGAGAGATGTTTTCTTTAACAGCATTTTCAGAGCAGCTGATAGACCACCTGTCAAAGCAGCATCTCCAGTACATTTCTGGTACTTGCAGACTTTGCCAGCTCTGTCTCCAGAAGGTTTTCTTCTGTAACAGACAGACCTTAAGCAGGCAACCCTGGGTCTGAGCAAAAAATCCAGTTGCTGTCTTTGATCTTGAATTTAATTCCTATTTCAATGCAATCTGCACACATACTACAGACAAGTTCCCTTTCCCACCCTTTTTCAGGAGACAGAGCAAAATTTATTTTTCTTCCCTCTCAGACCCCATTTCCTCCTTTTCTCTTGCTTCAGCTGCTCATGGTTTCATTTAATGGCTTCACTTTGTTATAAACTCAGGTGCTAAGCTGGTTTGGAGCCTGTAACATTTTGTAGGCTAGGTGGGAGCAGAAGGTCTGCTCTGCTTCATGACATAAATATTTGGGGGCTGTTTTGATTATTTTCCCCCCAAGAATATATTTTGTGTGGGTTTCTTTCCCAAACAATGAGGCAAACTATTTGCAGAGGTGGTGGTGACAGCCTGGTGATCACGTCAGTGTGTACTTGCTGGGAGAGCACATCACCTCTGTAAGGGCAAGAACTCTTTGCATGTCTCCAGGCGGTGGCCCTCTTGCCTGCCTGGCATCTTCCAGCAGCAGATCTGACCTAGGTGGCCGCAGGCAGCCAAACCCCAACCTTTATGTTTGATGAAGAAGTCCTACTCTCTTGTGCTTCCCTGTGTCACTGGTGAATTTGTGCTGCATGGTGCCACAGGGGTGTTTGCTGTCTGAGCAAAGGTTGATGCAGCCTCACCTCTGCCAGATGGGTGGGCAGAATGCTCAGAGTGGGCACCTGAATACTCAGATCACCTTTGTTCGCAAAAAGTTCTTCGAAGTAGGGCTATTCCCCACATGGCCAGTGCCAATGGGTGCCTTTACACCCACAAAAGCTTTTTACTGCTCTGGGCAGGATCTGCTTTAAAATCAAGCAAGTTTCCAAGTTCTGTCTGGCATGGAGGTGAGCTTGCTAGCTGGCTGAGAGTAGATGTATGCAATGGTGGTGCCCTACTCTTTGAATGCAGCTTTTATGTGAGCAAATAAGGAATTTTATTTGCTGTGCTTAGTCAGTGCTCCATCTATTTGTGATCTAGACTCTCACTCAGAAAGAATCCCACCAAGGCATCCAACACCCTGGAATGGGGCATAGCCAGGGTCTGCTTAACTGTTCATACAGAAAATCCCGGCTCGCACAAGGGCGCATTCAGGGCTTGCTTTCCAAGTGCTCAGCACTCACAGCTTAGACTAACATTTCAGAGGAGATCTGCCCCTTTTAACACACCCGTTCAGGCCAAGTTTTCAGCAGATATCAGTCTCAAAGCAGAGTTTGCTGGCTCTCTGGCCAGTTGTTTTGCCATTTAGATAAGAACTGAGCAGATCTGAAGATCTGATCTTTCTTCAGCAACATTGAACAATACCACGTTTCGGGGAGTGCACATTGTAGGCATCGCAGTCATCTCGTGCTTGCCAGACTGTAAGTAATCATGCCAGCAGCTAGCAGGCTGTCAGTTACTAGTGTAAGCTGCAAAACCATCAAGAATTGTTTATATTTCACAAGGGGACGGATAAAGAGAAGATTCATTTCATATCCCTTTAAATTGTGTGTGTGAGCGTATGGCAGAGGGTCAAGATAATTTTAGAGATAGATTTCTCAACAGGATCCTTTCTGAAGGTACTCCTGTTGGAATTAACAGCCCCTTGTCTTGGCATGGCTCCTGCTGTTGTCACTGGGGCTGCAGAGGATGGCTCTTTCTCCAGGCTGAACCTGGCAGTGGGTGCTCCCTCCTCTATTTCAGTTGCAAAAACTTAAATCCCAACACCAGGGACATTGCTAAAGCCTTATCTTCATCCCTCTGACATTTATGTGGCTCTGGTGTGCTTCTGGAAAACATGATTCCTGTCCCAGAGCTCAGAGTTTAAGCTGGGGTTATAGGTTTCATAAATATTAATCCAAACAGGGAACTCCAGGGTTAGATCATATCCTTATGCAGCATTGCTTTCACTGGGCCTGATACCCGGGTATTAATCTGTGTCATAAATTCAGATCCAAACTCACTTCCAAGGGATTGTCAAGCAGAGAGAAAGGGTTCTGCAGGGTGTCTGGTGGTCACAATCTCTGCTGAATCCCTTTCATTAGGTAGTTATGGATGTCCACAGGCTGGGTCCAGACAAACCCCTCAATAACACAGTGGGTGAGTATTTCAGAGACGAAGGAGTAAAAATAGTGATTTTTGTCATTCCTTTGGTGGTCAGAATTCTGGGCAAGGATTCAGATGACTCATCCATCAGTTCTTTGTTTCTGAGTGGCAAGCTTAAAAAGTGAAAAGAAATACAATATACCTGGACAAAACTTCCAAATCTGTAGGTGATGATGTTTGCACACTTCCTTCACCTCACAAGGGCCAGGGGTAAAAGGTGTTTTGAGGGGGGGAAAAATGCAAATAGAGCAGGCTGCAAGACTTATAGGACCTGTTGTAGAGTAATGACTGAGATATTTGGTTAGAGCTGCTGTTAACATCACATGCTGTCACACTGAGAAAGCCAAATCCATGGAACTGGAAGGGGTGCTGGGAAAGAGATGTGGTACTGATTCCCCCTTCCATTACGGATCTAGTTTTCAGCAGAGAAAAGAGAGGAAGGGAAGAAAATCAACACACCCATAAGCAAAGTTTTTTACCTCTACCCTGATTGCTGCAGCTGCAACCAACAATGTTTTACCCCGAACTGCTGTCAGGAGGCCCCCTGGGAGTTGAGGGTCAGTGTAGAGCTCTATCTATTAAATGTAGTGTTCTCTTGAGAGTCTGTGCTGTCAACACAGAAAGTCTAAAATTCTCAGCAGGTCAGGTGTTTCAGACCCCCTTTCTTCCCCTTGGTCCAGGCTGCCAGTCCTCCGGCACACTTCAGCATCCAACCCTCACCCTGTCCAGAGCCATCCTACTCCTGCCAACGTTTCACATCCTTTATTCTGAGCTCTGGTTTACGCTCTGGTTGCTCTGCCCCAGGCTTGCAGAGGGCAACACAAAACAGAGCAATAACTGGGAAAGGGAGCTGGCAGGCAAAATCACGTCAATAATGAAGGCTGGAGCAACCCCCACTTGCTCAAGTGGGTTGTGCTACACAAACACCAACTGCCTGCCCTCGGGGCTCCCCTGTCTAAGGGCAGGCTCATGGGAGTCCAAGGTTGGCTCCTTTGATCCCAATTTCTCAGCAGCTGTGCAAGTCATGGCCTTTACAGTGCCTTGCTGCTGACTCACGGTGAATCACGGCTCACTGGTACTATAAAGGCGCCTTGGAGGGCAGAAACTATGTTTGTGCTCACTTTAAGACCCTGTTATGCCCTGGGAGCAGTGTGAAAGAGGCACAACATAGAGTCAGGCTCATTGTATGTGCACCCTACCATAATATAAATCAGCATTATTTGAGCATAGTCATTATTTAGAAGAAATTACAATAAATTAAGGCACCAAATTTGTAATTAAGGGCCAGCAAGCTACTTAATTAATCTTATATCTAATTAGCCAACAATAAATTACCCAAGCAGGACTATAAATCTATTCAGTGAGCTACAAGAACAGCATGCATAAAGACCTGTCCTGTTCTGTTGGGAGCTCTTGATGCTGTTCAGCTGCCCTTTGTCTCCCTGGCTGCCCCAGTGCCCCACCTCCAGGGCTTCTATCTGGTTGAAAGCTCCTTTGGGCAGAAATAATGTCTTTGAAGTGGCTTGGATCACTCTAGCTTAGAGTTTGAGGACTTCACGAAAATAATCAATTTTACTGAAATTTAATGCAGGTTGAATTGTGTTTAGCCCCATTGTGAGTCTCAGCAAGCAGCTTTAAAGAGCTCTTTTTTACATGGTGGTTAGTAATGCTGTTGCCCAGAGAGGCTGTGGACTCCCCATCCGTGGAGATGTTCAGGACCAGGCTGGATGGGACTCTGAGTAACCTGGATTAGTGGAAGGTATCCCTGCCCATTGCAGGGGGGTTGGAATGAGATGATCTTGAAGGTCTCTTCCAACCCAAACCATTCTATGACTCTAATGTCACGTGCTGAAAGAGATGTGCAAGTGGCAAGAGCGACCAGCTACTGGTATGTAGGCAGGTTGTACTCAGAAGATTATTGCAGAGCTGGTTTTTAATATGTGATGTCTTTTTGATTTTAATTACAGGTTCCACAGAATGCTATATAATGTGAATTGCAAATTCTGAAAAGTGTGTGGGTTTTTTTAGGCAAGCTATACAGGGCTACTCTAAGCAGGCAGGCAAGACCAGGCAATGCAGCTAAACATCATAGAGGTACAGTTTTTTCAAGTACCTTCTAAAGCCTATTTTCACAGGATCTGCCAGTACAAACAGGGATTTGTGACTACAGTTGAGTTAAGGAGCATAAAAAGTACATGGTGTCTCTAAGAGAATTACAGCTTCTTAGCTGTGGTTGGCTTAGGGGATGGCTTTATTCAAAATGCTGTACCACAGCCAAGCTGTGTCCTGAGGCTCTGTGTTAAAACACACAGAGCAAACAATGAGAGGAGATAAAGCCTGTCCCAAGAGCTGCATGCGTGACCACAAATGTGTTTTATGGCAGCTTGGGGATGGGGTTTCATTAATCTGCTAAATGCTGCAGGGTACGTGTGGCCCTAGAAGGAGGTCACAAATCCACTTGGGCAAAGTCTTGGCCCTGAGGAAATCATTGGGAGATTTGCCATTGGCTTCCACATAACCCCTCTTGTCCATTGCTGCCTCCCTCTTCTATGACTGTGGAATGATGACTCAGCTGATGTAAAAGTATCCCCACATTTACTGGGCTTCAGAGATTTGATTCCAGTTGAGAATAGGGTCTGCTGGACACCATCTTCCTCATCAAAAACACATATGTGCACCAGCAAAATTCAAGGGTGTAGGACTTAAAGCCTCCTCAAACAGGATTTGTAGAAACCAATAAACAATGTGGTTTATTAGGCAACTTTAGAAAAACAAAGACCAAGGGAGAGTGCCTTTAACTGGCCACCCTCTGACCATGCAAGAGAAGACTTGGTAACTAAATCACCTGCCCCATCTCTTAGATGCTGTTAATGGAGGCATCTCCACTAACTTCAATTCTCATAGAATCATAGAATTATAGAATCATTTCATCTGGAAGAGACCTTTAAGATCATCAGGTCCTATCCCTAAGTCTCTGGCAAAGAACTGGGGCCCTTACATCAAATGCATGGGAGGACATTATCCATCTCACAATTTGCAAAGGTGCTCATGACTATTTATTTACAGAGCTTCCCAATCATGGAAGTCGTGCAGAAACAGAGCTTTGCCAAAGCCCAGCAAATCCCTCCACCAAAGAAAGTTTACACAAGAGTAGTACAATACAGAGCAAACAGAGTATGGCATGAGGCCATGGAGCTGAAAGATTCCAAAAGAGGTATCTTTGTGGGGAGACATGGAATAAGATTATTTAAAAGGAGATAAAAAAACAGAGTGGAATAAGGAAGGAGAGCCAAAATTCTGTGTTGATTCAGTCCCATTATTTCAAGCAGACATTTGGATGTGATGTCGTTTGAAGGTGATGAAAATAAAAATAGCTGAGGTTCTTCATCTTTCTCGGAAGGTATTTTCTGTTGTTAGTCTTTAGCCTGCTTTTAAGCAAAACCTGCATCTTGCACAATGACTTGACTTCAGGGCAGACCTTTGAGAACAACATGAAACATCATGAAACGAGCCAGGGCATGAGAATATGGAGTATTTGCATGTGGCCCAGAGAAGAGCTAGTCACAGCAGAGAGGTCAGGAAGAAACTGCAGAAGGAAGACAAGAAAGAGCAAACAGCCACAGAACTTCCAAACAAAGGAAAACTTAAACAAAAAAAGGGATATATTTTAGGCAGAAGGAAGGGTGGTAGATCCCAACAGAGATCTGTGTTGGTGCTGTCCTTTTCTTGATCCTTTTATGCTACCTGTCCTTAGCAATAGGAGTGATCAGAAAGGTTCTGCTGTATTCTTAGGAGTAAATTAAAAGAAAAGTACTTTTAGACAATGCATTTTGTAAGCAGCTGTCCTCACTTATTGAATTAAAATCCAATTCCACCAACAATCACCAAAAAAAAAAAAAAAAAAAAAAAAAGGCCAAAGTTTCACACTCTGTCATCCAACTCATAGAGTCTCCTTGAGGTCATCAGCTCTTCAGAGATTGTGAGAGCATCCTTTTCCCAAAATAAGCATATCACATCCTTACCCATTCTTAAAATTGTGTTTGAATGAGCCATTTTGAAAATTCTTGAGATGGTTGGTTTTGCTTTGTTTACTCTCAAATTGGAATTAAAACCAGTGCAATGGAAGTAGAATTCTAGCTGAGACAAAAACACAGGGACTACACTGCCCCATTCATGGTTTTCAACTCAATTTGGCAGATTCAAGGCATTCAGATAGAACTCTGGAAAAAAAATCTAGGATGAAACTAAGGCTGCAATGAATTCAGTATTGAATTTCTCCCCAGCCTCATGGGCCCAGCACTACATCCCTGAGTTTCTGTTCTTCAGGTCAACCCTCATTTCTCTCCTTTCAGAGTCAACCCATTCCCATTCTGGCTCGCCATTTAAACAATCTTCTTTGGGAGTATCACACTTTTTTCAGGGACATCCTTTGCTTATGGAGAAGGTTTTCACTAGTTGTAGGACTGTAACAAATGGAAACTTACAGGTTGTTTTACCCTTTTAGGAGGCACAATTTATTTGCTCCCTTAAGAAAACAAATGCTGACACATCACTTCATTTATCCAGAGTTTGGAAATCTGCTGTAACCATTTTTTTTGCCCACTTTCAGAAATATTTTGCAATACATACACCTACTCATTAGATTTTAAAAAAATTCACCAGACTCACCCACTCACTAGATTTAAAAAAAAATTCACTTCAGTCCAAATCCACAACATGATAACAGGTTTTTAAAAAAATAAGCGCATTTCTTAAAAAGAATCCATATCTGCTAAATCATTTGTACAGAAATGTGGCAAATCAGCCCAAGCCTAAGTGATACTTGATAGAATAGACTTGCTGGATATTAAAGCTTAAGTTCCCCATATGCAGCCAGCACTAATGTTTGCAAAGCCAAGATCTGCTGTCCCACATTTTGAATGAGCTCTCTGGTTTGACTTTCCTGCTGCTGCAAGCACCTCATGTCAGCATTCCTCAGAGTCTGCATAATGTACATATAGGCTGATCTTTGACCTCGGTGTCATCACCCAGACCAAAATCAATAGAGGGATATGACACTGGTGGGACCACTTGCCTGTTGTAGTTCAAACAGACAGATGGGCTGTTGTACGAGCATGGAGCCAAAGAAACTTGGAGTTGGTCGAGGGGGTTTTTCTTTTTTGAAGTGGGAAATGAAGCTCTCAGAATGTGGATGCAGAAGGAGGTGAATTCAGCTTCAGTGTCAGCAAAATCACTGCAGGTACTGCAGTCTTTGCACCTTGAGGAATGGTGAGAAGGCTGCCTGGTTTTGGGCTTTGCTGTTTTCTATCCTTTTATTGTATTAATTCCCCCAAGATCCACATAAATATCACTTTCTCTCCTGGGCTAAACCAGGTCATGAATAATAAAAGCAAACAGCAGTTACCCTCCATGGGGCCTGTAAAATTCCATGTCCTTATCCTAAGGGACTGTGACTGTTTTTTTCACAGCTTTTCTCTAGTGCTGTATGAAATGTGGTTGGACATTTGGAGTCTGTCAGCTGCTCAGTTGCCAGCCTTGCAGACTGGGATGGGGCAGTGATAAACTGGATTGCCTTGGATGGAAAGTGGGCAGAGATGACATGAAATGGGACTGCCAATGACACAGCTGCTTGTGACATTACTCTCCAGTGCTGGGCTGCAGAAGGCACCTCTTCGTCAAAATTCAGGTCTTTGTGGTCCTCAGGCACCACAAGAGATACACAGGGTAAGGCTGGGACACCCAGTTTGGGTGAGTGAAGGTGCTGGGCAGGACTGGCAGAATCCCTGCAATGCCAGCCCTGGGGAAGGGAGACTCCACCTCTGCTTGTGCCTGGGCAGTGCTGCAAAATGTTGTATTTTTCTGTGGTTGTACTGGCTCCAAGTTTCTGTGGGGTCTGAGCTCCAGGTTTGTAGCTGTGCCCTTGCCCTCATCTTACAGGGGCTGCAGGGATGCCACAAAGCAGCCTGGTGTGTTACTGCTTGGAACATTTCACACTTGGAGCACTGCTGCCATTTCCCTCTCTATTTCTTCTTTCATGCTCATAGTAGTTCATGACTGAAAGTCAGACAGATGTTCAACTGTAAAAATAAAATGTTTTTAGTTCACATTTTTCCAAATTCCTCCCCTCCCCCAGCCCAAACTAGTGTATAACTCTTTATAATACAGACTAGTTAATATTTCCCTTTCATTTCATACTAACACAACACCTCAGAAAGATGGGTTGAAATAGGCGGGCTGTGCTTTAGGAATAGACTACTATTCCCAGGCAAAATGATCTTAACAAAAATATTGTAATGAAATCAATATGTATTATTACACATAATGAAGTAAAATGTATATTTTTACATATTAAGTCTATTTGCTTTTGCTCTTTACATGTAGTTATAAAAATATTTATTTTTGTGCTCAGAATAACAAAATGAAAGCTCAGTGTTCAGGCTCTATCTGGTTGGCACTTATTATTTCCATATGTTAGGGCAACAACCAGATTGCTCTGCCAGTTAATTCTGTGACTTTTTCTGCACCTTTTCATCTGATCCAGCAAAGATTATTTTCTTTGCAGCTATTATTGCAAAGAGGTGACCGATTGCCACCGGGCAGAGAGTTAAAAATGAAAGGATCAATTAAGTTTACTCTTCTGGTGAGAAAATATGCACATTTTCTCAGAACATTAAATTCCATCTGAGGAACAGAGATGAGGAATTAAGATGCTTTCAATACTTTAAACAAGTCTCCCTGTTTTCAATAGCAATGTTCTATTTGGATTTAACTCTGGTCAGAAGTGCACTCCCAGCTCTGCTCACCAAAATGTCAGAATGTCCTCATGACTCCAATGGGGCAGGGATCAAAGACAGGAGGACAATCCTGGAAGATGAACCTGATCAAGATGAAGATGACCCTGCTCATGGCAGGGCAGTTGGATTAGATGACCTTTAAAAACCGCTTATAAATTTGTGATTCTATAAGTTGATAAGATCACGCTTTTTATCCCCGACATATCGGAGACATCCTATGTGTATGTGCCAGGTGGTGTTGCGCTGGTTTGTCTGAATGCATTGCTAATCTGTGGCAAGCCTTTGGAGGTGCCCCACCATCACCAACCCCGAGAAATTCATTTGGAGCCAGAGAAAAGGTTCTGCAGAGCAGTTTAAGGAAGGAGGAACATATGGTCAGTCACGTTGGGAGTTAGAGAGCACACTTCTCCTGAGGCACAACATGTCACACTGGATCTTTGTCTGCGTGCTTGCAACCTGTCAGGAGCATACATTTGATATACTATCCATAAAAATTAGTAAATGAGGGAGTGGGTCTCCATTAGCCCTCCAGGTGCAGCTGCCCACAGCTAATAGGAGCTGCAGAGATACGTGTGAAGCTCAGGCAGAGCCCCACTCCTGGCAGGATCAGTTTGCACTGAGCTCCATGACACTGAGCTCAGATGCTAACTATGCCTCACCCTACCAGGGCAAACCTTGATCAATATTTAAATCTGAACCCTTAATTTCTCTTCTTGAGACCTCTGTTATATCCCCACAGCAGCTCCTGGAATGTTTCTCAGCTTCCAAGACCAGAAGAGCCCACACTTGCCGAGTCATCATCCTGGGAAGTTTGCTGGAGAGCTGGTGCAGGAAAATCAACAATGTTTTGTATATATGGTTGTGGAGCAAGGGGAAGCACCAGTGCCAGATTTCCCAGACTTCAATATATTCCTTCATGGAGAAACCCTCAACACAGCCAGGGGTGCAGGAGCAGAGCTGTGATGGGCTAAGCCTGACACCACCTGCAGCAAAAATTGCCTCTTTATTTCCAGCAGTGCCTCTGCAACACAAATCCTGAGGACACACAGAGCAAGCTGGAGTCAGCAGGCGAGAAAAGGACATACTGGGGAGGGAGTTCATGGGAAACACAGTAAGAAAAATGCTTCCCTTGGAAAGGTGTTGTAACAAAGATAAAATGCTTCAGATGTCAACAGGACACCACAGGACCCCAGAAAAACCACACAGCTTCTCTGCTGCAGAACTGTTCATTCACAAAATAGTTTTTCTTTCTCATATTCAGGTTATTACAGATAGTTTCTGTACTGCCAGAGCTGCACTGACCAGCAGTGTGAGACTTTTCATAGCTGCAGCTGCTCAGGCAGAATCAAGCACCTCAGCATAAAGGGACCTTCTGTATGTATTTCCTTCCCTTCCCCTGACAGAGTAACTGGAGCAGTATAAGCAACTTTATATTGACATAATTCATCCCCATTGGGGGTGTTATATCATGTTAGAGAGATTTAGATGGTTAATGTGATAAAACTTGTGAATAGAGAATCTGGTAGGATCATGAATTAGTTTTTTTACTCCTTGCACTCTGCATGACTCACAGTAACTCAAACTTGTAAGAATAACAGTGTATAAATTGGCCAGAACTAAGCCCCTTTGCCAAGACAGATTGGTTTTTAACTACCTGCATGCTCGAACCTTCCACAGCCACAGAAATCTGCACAAGGGTAACAGGTTTGCTTCTAAGTAACATATTATCTAAAGAAGCACCACATATATGCCAAACTTTCCAAAGGAAACCAGTGACTCTGGATTCTTTTATACCTAAATGCCAGTCCTGAGAAAACTTATAAGGTATCTTAAATGGGAACTGCTCTTTGTAAGGAAAATAATGATAAGGATGCAGTCTCTGAAAGATACAGATTGTTCTGTAGAGGGCTGTTTTCTTATCTTCAGGACATTCTTGGGGAAGAGAAAAGAGTCAAATAAAGTGCTGAGGAAGAAGGAAAGAGATCTAACTACCAATAGGGAGTGATGAACAGAAAGGGTGAGAAAGGACAGTCTTGGAAAGAGGCTAGAAAGTAAAAGACAACAAAGGAGGGGAAAAACTGAGGGGGGCGAGGGGGAGGGGGTAGGGAGAGGAGAATGTGTGAAACAAAGGTGAAAGAAAGGGAAGAAGAAATGAAAGTGGGAAGAGAAGAAAAGCCACAATCGAGGGCTGAGATGAGTACGTTCAGTTCCTATTTAATTTATACATTTATATTCCAGTCAGTGTTTAGTAGGTGTCTCTAAAGGCTGTGATTTATTATAATTTTTCCTTTTCAGCCCTGCAGAGGAAGGGGCAAAGGCCAGGAGGGGGCTGGATTCTTTGCCTAGGGCACGGCAGCTCCTTAGGCTGGCCCTGAATTCAGAGAAGTGCTAATGCTCCCTGGAGCTGGAATGCAATTAATTTTCTGTGGTACTATGTTCCAGAAAGAGCATATTTGGGGAGGCTCGGATTTGTGATTATAGGCTACCCTCAGCCTAGGAGTGAAAATTGGAGCTGCGACACCAGCTCTCCACACCGGGTTATTATTTTATACATCTTTTTGACCTGAAAATGTTTGTTTCCATGACATTTCTGCAAGAGAAGAGGGTGAGCATCTCACTTTATCCATGTTAGTGGTCAGTTCAGCCACCTGGCTGGACTTGAGTCCACTTGAGTCGGCAGCAAAATCTCCTCTGACTTATCTCTGGATGCCCTTTATTTATTTATTTATTTATTTATTTTATTTTAAATTAAACTTTGTAAAGGTCAAATTTGGGGATTTTTTTTTTTTTTAATTTAAGCAAACGCTGAGCAGAGACACTGGATGATTTAGAATAATCAGTTTAAGACCACATGTGACATGTTGCTGTAGCAGCATACTTTTTCCATGACAGCTTGTTGTGTGTCACAGGGACATTTGTCACTGATCACTCAATTATCCACAAATTACAGCTTAACTTCATTTACACCATTTCCTTGTAAAAGCCAGGGCAGTCCCCTGAAGCAAATAGGCCCCATTGCTTGTCTTACCATTGCAATCAGTAGATTATTGAAAGCCAAAAATTTAACTCACACTTATAAATATTTTTGCTTTTAAATACTTTACTCCTATCTTGAAGTAATGGCAATGCTTTT
This sequence comes from Vidua macroura, assembly GCF_024509145.1. Classification (NCBI taxonomy): domain Eukaryota; kingdom Metazoa; phylum Chordata; class Aves; order Passeriformes; family Viduidae; genus Vidua; species Vidua macroura. Next base: position 66,095,836 of record NC_071574.1, read on the forward strand.
TGGCTGCTATGCTCTTCAGAAAGCTTCAGAATTTTCTAATAAAAAAGCCTTTTTTTTCATCACTGGCCAGAATTTTCTGAGGTGATTTTTTTTTTTTTTAAAGAAGACAAATGTTTTTTTCATATATCTCATTTAAGTTTTCTCTCTGAAACTGGAAATCTGGTCCTGGCACACATCTACCACCTGAGCTGCCAGTTCAGCTATTCTTCAGCTGCTGCAGGATGCACCAAGGCATGGCAGGGTGACAAAATTGTCTCAGGTAGTGCAGAGTAACTCCTTACCCAGCTTATTGGTGGTGGCACTTGTAGGACATCTAGGGTTAAGAGACTCACAGGTGGGTTTGGACTTTGCTTTGTGCTCTGGTGAGAGCTTGTTTTGAGGTTCCTGGAAACCTCAAGCAGACAGGCTGGTATTTCCAGAGCTTTTCTGCATGGTCTTTGACTACGTCATGTTACAAATGTAACAAAACAGTTCGGACTTAAAGCATATAAAAAAGTACAGGCCTGCATCTTTTCCTCAGGACAAGAGGGCAAGTAAAGCCTTCCATTGACTACTTTTACTGAGGGTAGTGCCTCTGAAGAAGGAGCAATGCCCTTTTTTTGGGAATCTGGTCCAAAACATTTCCAAAGCAGTTGGAAACAACATATTGTTACCTCTATACACCTATACTACCTTTTGCTGACTCAATTAGAAAAAGAAGAAATAATTGACCACAGCAGGACTGAGTTCATTCCAACCTGCATTGTTCAAGAAATAATTGAAAATGGTTGTACCAGGGAAGTATGACTTCATGGTGTTTGAATAAGATATGTTACCCTGTGGAGGCTGATGGAAAGAAGATAAAATATACTGAATACTATATATTTAGACCATTGTTTGGTAGGTGAAAGAATATTTCCTTGTGAGTCACTGACTTTGCTTGTGGATCAATACCATGGTACAGAGGCAATAAGTGCATGTAGTGCAGCTTGACTCCTCAGGAGAGAGGACTGGGATAATCTCTTTGCTGGTGTGAACACTCTGGCAAAAGCAGAAGCTCCCAAACTGCCCTCCCTGAGCAACTGGTGATGCAGACACTGCTCTGAGGAAGGTGCTGCAGAAGCCAGGGTTTTATCTGGGGAAGGATGGGGAAAGCATCCTCATCTGGGAAGCTGGGTGGTCCCTGTTGTCTGCTAAGTGACCCTGGAGCACACCTGGTGTGCACAGGGACACCCTCTGCTCCTTCTGCCCCCAGGTGTTACCAGGCACAGGCAGGGCTGGAGCCCCAGATCTGGACTGTTGCCCGCTGCTGTCCCCACTAGAGCTGTTGAACTGAGGGACAGATGAAATTGTCTCTCAAATCCAAATAGTGGGAGGCTTTGCAACATGGAAAATCCAGCCTGAGCCCTTCCAACCACCACTGCACTGCAAGAAGGCCAGCTGTTGGACAGAGATCCACATTCCTGTGTTCTCCCAGCAGTGTGCTACAGCTCCCAGGGATGCAAAACTCTTTAGGCAACTGCTGGACCAGCAAACCTTTTTTTCTTTTTTTTTTTTTTTTTTTTTTTTTTTTTTTTTTTTTCTTTTTTTTTTCTTTTCCTCTCAGATTGAAGCCTAAAGGCAGTGAGGAGGGGTTGTGAGCCAGACCCAGCCCTCAACATTTTCCCTTGGGAGGAAGACCTTTTTCCCACTGGTTTGTGGAGGTTATGCAGCTTCTAGCCCAGGGAAGGTGGTAGGACCTTTCCTCTGCTTTGGTTGCAGCTGGCAGCCTGGCAATGCCCATCGCTGCACCTGGGCAGGGCTGGGCTGTTCCTGACCTAACATGAGCACTCTGTGGGAGGCAGATGAACCAGAGTGGAGGTTTGGGGCTGGCTGTGGGAAGGAAGGGTGAATAATTGCTGACACAAGGCTCTTTTCTCTCACTCAGCTTGGTTTTTGGGCCTGAAGGTACTCAGTGCATGGAATCATCTGAAGGGTGAGTGCAAATGCTTTGAAAGAAGCAAAGGAAGTCAGGCAGGGAGCCTCCATAAATCTATCAGAAAGTTAAATACTGTAAAATCTCCATGTTGTTTACCAGCTGTGCCTACAATGAAGACAGAAATAATCCTGGTAAACATGACCTTTGATCAGCAAGGTGGAGAAATTAGGTCAAGCAGGTTTTTGCTTAGCTGAAACCATAAGCTGGGGATGAAGAGAAATAAAATTCTCTTCCAAAAAATGTATTAGTCTGAGAGCTCCACAGTAAACTGCTGTTCAGCAGCCTGAGGCCAATTTGCTGCTCTTGCAAACCTTCCTTGCATCGAGCACCAAGCGCTGAGGGCAAAGGAACACGTGCACACAGCATAGGAGAAATTGCCTGCTACATGGACTGGGTTTTGATGTTTAAATTACATTACAGGGCATGCTCTGGCAGGCTTTCTCTGTGACCTTGGGGAAGCCCTTCTGTAGGTTCAGGCTGGGTTATGTCCACCTGCAGAACAGGGCACAGTCCCTCCTGCACCACGGCCGTGACACCAGGCATGCCCGGGTCACACTTTGCAGAGGAGAGGGTGTTTCACTGTTGGCACAGGCAGCTGCACAGCCAGGCCAGTGTGTGCTTGTCATCTCTGCATTGCATGAGGGGTCATGAAATTGCTCTGGGGCTCCTCCTGAGCTTGGTCTGTGCACCTCAGCTGTGTCCAGGCAAAGCACAGAGCCAGGGCTCTCTGTGCAGGCGGTGAGGGATGGCACCCCACCCTGTATTTTGGAGGGAAAAGAGGTTAGCTCTGTGAAAACAGACCCTGGCTCTTTTTATTTACACCAGCCATGTGTCCTCCTGAGACTGGCATTAGTTCTGTGGTGTCCCATTAGGATCCTGTGCTCAGCACAAGGTCACGGTGAGCCTTGGTGCCTTCCAAACATCCTATCAGCACTGCTGAGACTTAGGCTGCCCCGAGGGGGAATCAAGGCTCAGCATGCTCATCTGTAATTAGTGGATAAAAGGATTCTCAGGAGAACTTGTCATACGGAAAATATGCTACCTCAGAAAATGCAAATAAATAGCTGGTCAGCAGTTTTGGATGGAGCAGGAAGTCCCTGCCTCTACTCTCATCCCCGGACCCATATGAGGGGGCCACCAACCTGAGCAAAGACATCCCAGTCTGAAACAGGTGAAGAAGAGATCTCATTCTCCCTGGATATTATTTTACATTTGATGACGAAATTTGCCAGACTCCAGACTTTCCTGCAAGCAGCAGTTTAGCAGGGTCTGCAGATGTGTGAGCACTCAGGGGGTTAAATCAGCAAATGGGTGACACGATTTTACACCTGTGGGCAGTTTGTTCCAAAGATCAGCTGCTCCCAAAGCAAAAGTAAACTCACAGTGTTTATTATTAGTCACTTAAGCAAGCAAATTATTAGTAGAATCTCATCTGTGGTTATGCGAGTTGGGACCTGAGGTGAAGGTTAATTATTTTTCTCCCTTAAAAAAAAAAAAAAAAAAAAAAAAAAAAAAAAAAAGAGGAAGAAGAAGAAAAAAACCTGGAGTGCTTTAGCAACTGGCATGGGAAGAGGCTTCCTGCACCTACCCGAGGGCGCTCAGCCTGGGCGTCTCCGGGCGCTCCTGGAGCTCGTGGTGCTGCCGAGTTAAAGAGGATGTGGATCACACCGAGGGCTCAGCCCCAAACCCCCTGACATCCCGGAGAGTCTTTTCATTAACTTCAAGGGGCCATAGCTGGGCCCGGTGTGAATGGCCGGGGTCTGCTCGGGCAGCAGCGGCCGCTGCACAAAGCCTGCCCTGCCGCTGCCCTGCCGCTGCCCCTGACCTCCCGCCGGAGCTGTCACCGCCGCCAGGAGCCCTTCAGAGTCCCCTCACCCACGGGATGCAGCGCTGCTGGCTGTGGGAGCTTTTTCTCAGGGCAGCACCTTGTACGTAACCAGCGCTGGGGTGCTGGGGTCTGCCCGGGGATCAAGAGCACAAAAGCAGATTGGGGGCTGACAGGGGATGCTGGGCCGTTTCCTTCCCTCCCCCCTACGAGGAGCATATTTCATCCCATGAGAGGGTCTTGTCAATTGAAAGGAAAGAAATAACCCCCTGAGGATTGAGCCTTTTCCCATCTGGTGCCTGGGGTGTGCGAGACTCCCTCTTGCCACGACCCTTCCCTGTCTCCAGACCTGAGCCAGGCCCATTTGGGAGTGCCCAGTGTCACTGCAGACACCAGCACAGCAGCATCCTGGCTGTTTTGGGCTGCTGTGGCAGCAGCTGCTGTCGAAGCTCACCCTGCCCTGTGGGGGCTACACAGGCTCCAGAGACACAGGCTCTTGTGGGGGAAAGGTGGCACTGAGACCAATCCCAGGGCTGCTCCAAGGGCTTCTCAGCCATTGGTGTGACCAACATGGGCAGGACAAGGGTGATCTACAGGCAAAGATGGTCTGCAGGGTGTAAATACCCCTCCAAGGCTTGGAAGGAAACTGAGTCTTGTCAGCTTCTTCTGGAAGGGCAGAGAGGCTGTGGGGTTGGGCTGAGCTAGGGTACCACGACAGAGGGAAGAAGGAAGAAGCCACATGAGCCCCTCCCATTGCAGAAGAGCTCAAGAGTGATAGAAGTGTCCAGACTGTGCAAGTTCTCCCAGCACACTGCTTACCCTCAGTGCTCAGTAAACAAACAACAATAAAACAATGCAGATGTTTTCTGCATAAGGTAATAGAGTGTAGGTCTCTTGAGTCAAATCTGGAAGCAGTTTAACAAGGCTCCTTGGAGCAGTGGTTCTGTGTTGCAGAGCACCATGGTGCTATTCACATGATTTTTAATGCAATATAATTACACAATAATGCAATACAATAATAATAAATTAGAACAGAGACAGTTCTCAGACATACCAAATGAGGAAAGGCAAGGTTTCACTCTTGCAATCCCAGCTCATCCATAACCCTAGGCAAACTGCTAGATTTTTCAAAGCAGCCTTGCTAATGTTTTTTTCTTTCTTTCAGTGTGCCTTTTTAGGCCACTCTGGAATCATAGTTCTCTTTGGGAAAACAGCATCCCTGTGCTTTGCTTCCCTCACTAGTGAATGCTGCAGAGGGAATTATAACTCTACCACTGCACATGAGAAAATCAGACACTGTGCTGATCTGTGTAGTATTAAATTGGGGCTTTGCAATACATTTTCCCAAGGTCCAGCAGGGACCACTCAGCAGGAAATAGGTGCTGTCTCTGTCCTGGGAGACAAGATAGGAAATGTGAATTCCTGGGAGCACAAACCCGGTGAAGAGCTGGCAAAATGTACTTGCAGCCCAGCTACAGGGCAGCCAGCAGCCCTTGGAACTCTGTCCCAGGGAGTTACAGCTCTTTGCTTTTCCTGCTTGGTCTCTGCCAGCAGTGGGAACTCCTCGATGCCATTCCCCAGAGCAATGGGGAACCTGTCAGCCGACAATCCCAGTACCGGCCTCACATCCAGAGAGACGCTCCCCCGCCCTCCCTCCTTTCCTGGTCCCTAAAATGTCTCTATCTCAAGGAAAAGCAGTTTAGCACATCAGCAGTCATGTTCAAATTCCAAGGCTAAACACAGAGCCTGGGAGAGAGAGAGGGAAAAAAAAAAAAGAAAAAAAAATCAGGTGCTTCTCAAAAACAATCAACCTGATTCACATGCAGCTCAGCAGCTTTTTTGATGGCTCAATTCCAGATTTCACAGCTATTCAATAGTTCTCTTGTGTAGCTGATCCTTGTCTTAGAATTCAGCACAACTCAATCCATTTTCCCTTTTCTTTCTATAAACACCCCCCTCCTTCTCTTCCCCTCCCTTCTTTTTCTTGATTTACATCTCTAGGGAGATGGGAATGTGAGGGAGAAGCTTGTAGCCTTCCTTCCTGGGGGGCCTTGAACTGGTGTCCCCTGTCTCAGGTTCCCATTGTCCCCGCTGCACAAGCCGCAGCCCCTCTGCACTCCAGCCCTACTCAATTGGAATTTAAATGCTTCATGATTGTTGTCTCACAGAATAGGAAAGTGCTGCATTAAAGAGTAAATTACAGCAGACAAGTAACTGCCTTGGGAAGGAGTGTGAAAGGAGAGATGAGACCAGCACAATGCCCGTTTGCAAAAGAGGTTTTTTTGCAAAGATGAAACAATCTTCCTGGTTTGGTCTCCTAAGGATAAATATGATGTGGACAGCGTAGATATGGGGCTTTGTCTGGGAGGAGAAGTGCAGCATGCTCAGGCCAGAACAGGCCCACGATGTGCATCTTGGACTCAGACATGAATTGTGTCCTGGAGCCAACAGTGTGGCTGGATCTGGACCTGACATCTGGTTTCTTACATGGGCTCAATCCAGGCAGTTTAATGTGGTCCAAAGCAGTAAGCAACTTGCAAGGAAATGAAGAGAAGAGGTTTACTCATTTCCTTGCTTTTGCTGCTTTCTAAGCACAGGCAAAACATTGAGTTTGCTCGTGGTATCACCCACTTAATGCTGAGACCACCCCAGAGATCATCATCCTCTCCTTAGCCCCTCTGGTGATGACCATTTGTTGTTTAAACAATCTATTCGTGCCACTGGGACCCCTTCTTCCTTCCCTGTGCTGTATCTACCTCAGATCTGCTTCTGTTTAGTCCAGCCTCCACTTCAGTCACCACTAGGACAGCCACATCAGAGATGTGATATTTTTCCAGGTGAGATCTCTATGAGAGCAAGATGCTGAGCTAACTCAGGATGGAGCTAACAATACCCTTAGCAAAGAATTATTTTCTTGCCTGAAGGACAAATTGTGCCCTAGCAGTAATAGAAAGCAGTCTGTGTCTTATGAGTTACAAGGATGCTTACAGCTACATTGCTCATTTGTGTAAGATGGGGTTTCTCCACCAGGAGTAGCAGAAAAGAAAGGCTTTAACACTTGAGGAAAGCATAGAGAACTGTTAAAATTATGATTAGCATTCCTCCAGACCATCTGAGGGAGAAACAAAAATGAATTAGTCTCAGTGGCTCAGCCACAGTGCCAAGATCAGAACAGAGACCAGCCACACAAAAAGGGAGCAAAATTTGAGTATTTACCCTTGAGAGATATTGATGACATCTGTCTCCTTAACATTTTAGTCACCTTTGCAGAGCCTGTCATATTAATAGAGGATTCATGAATTTAACCAGCCAGGTGGTGTAAAGCACAGGTCACAGAAGTCCTAGGAAAAGCATCAAAAAATGGCATGTTCACTGAGACAAGAGAAAAAAAGATCAGGAGAATTTCTCTCCCCTTTGCTCAACAGCATATGCCTTTCAAACTGTTCATTGAAATAAGGTGCCATGGACACACGGGAAAATAATGCACAAATATGATTAAAAAATGAAAAAACCCCACTGTGCACACACACACAGAGGCAAGCAGGCAGGCACACAGTCCTTCCTACTCCAAGATCACAGTGTATGCTTTCCCCCGAGCTGGCTCCGAGTGGCTCCTGTTTAATTACTCCTCTGGAACCACTGGAGAAAAGGCTGTGCCAACAATTCTCTTTTTTTTTTTTCATTTGAAACTACATGTGAGAAATGCCCCTTGGCTCAATGTTGAAAATGAATGTCTCACTGCTGAAATAAATTTTTTCCTTACTTTTTTTTTTCTGTGTTTTTTTATTTAGTTATCGTTCTGAAACGAGGCTTTCCAGACAGCCTTCACCAGGACTCTGATACTTCTCCTTGCCTTTGCATGTAGTGAACCCCAATATTGTGATAAAATTGGAATGAACACAACCTATTGTTCACAGTGAGAATATTCTGTATTTCACTCAGAATTGGGTCTACTTTTGGAGCCCACAACGAGGTGATCTGCAAAGCACATCAGGATTTACTGAAGTCCCACAGAAGTGACAGCATTTTGTCCTTCTACATCCAACTCTACACATAAGTTTTGCAGGCAGGGAATAATTTTTTTTAAATGCCTTTTCCTAATCAGGTGTCCTAGTTCTCTTGACTTGCCAGACTCAATACTATGCTGATTCAGGGCCTTGTGGCCAAAAACAATTTCTGCTGAAAACAATAGGAAAACTAGGCTTGGAATCAATGCATGCACAGTGCAAAATAATTCACTCTGAGGACTTTTGAGGACACCCAGCGTGGTGTCATCAGAGGACTGGCATCCTTTGGGAGGCCTGCAGCCAGCTCAGGGTGTGCCAGCACCCTTCCATGGCCATGCCTCAGACCTGATCCTGTGTCCCACAGCACATGGAACTTTGCTGGGAGGCCACAGGTGAGAAACTTCCTCCAAGTATTTGGAGAGCTGTGCCTTTCCAAGAAAGCATGGATCAGGACAGGAGTCAGCCAGGAGATGATCTAAGGATGTAGTGGATAAGTTCAGCTCCCACTCTCTTCAGGCATTTTCTCTTACCAGAGACAGCAGCCTTTTCCTGCTCATGTATTGTCAGCAGCACTGTGGCCACATCCTTTGGGCAGGTGAGTCCTGTCTGTGGTCCATGAGGGGACAGCTGATGGTGCCCAGAGCCAGGACAGAGTTTTCAAGCATTGAGATCCCTCTTTCTAACTTTTCTAGGGGCCAAACTCCCAGTAGCAGGACCTTCAGCCCCTGTGCACCCCTTCTCCTCACTTGCTGCAAGGTCCTTAAATTTCCCTCACTGCCCTAAAAAATGCCATCTCCTCTCAGGGGTGCACTCATCCGGTTGCCCCAGTCCTGCAGGATTTCTGGCTCCTACAGGCAAGCAATTTGCACAGATGTCAATTAAACCAACCCAGTGGTGCCTCCAGATTCCCACTAGCACTGAGAGCACTGGCAAAGAGCTGTTGCATCTTCAGTGGTGTCTGCCTCTACCTCCCAGGCAAATGCAAACACCAGGCTCCCAAGCACCAGCCCTCACTTTGAATTTCTCTGCTTTGCCTGCTTGTCCTCCAGCTCTTTAGCATGTCTTGAATGTGGCTTATTGTCCGCTAATAAAGAAAAGAGCATTGCTCTCCAGCAATGGCAAGATCCCAGCTTTCCTGCCCTGCTGCAGAGCCAATTCCAGTCAGGGAAAGCAGCTATCACTGGAGGTTTTAAATAAACCAGCACTCCCCCCAAAAACCCTCCTGTTATATAATGCTCTCCTTCCTCTCCTTTTAATGAAAACAACCAAGTAACTGTCTATTTTTACTATGTTAGGGACAGATCCAGCAGCCCTCACTTGTACATGCCCGTCTGGAAATCAGTGGGAGCTCTGCCTGCATGGGAAAGAGCTGCAGGACCACGATCAGGAGTGACTAACATGAAATAGGGCTCCCCACTTCGGTCTGGGAGAGGCCAGAAAAACACGGGCCACAACATGGTGCACATTTTGCAAGCGACACTTGGTGTTAGCCAAAATATACATCAATACAAAGGAGGCGTGTGGTAAAAGGCACATTCCTTTACCACACTATTACTGTAATATCCCAGTGCCTCCACATTAATTTGTTCCCAGGAAATTCCATCATCACTATTTCGAGCTTGTGGCAGTTCAAGCCACTCAGGATGATGGGAAATTACCCTACTCAGGAAAACAGAATAATAAAAGCAGTGATTAAATTTGCCTTTATCCTTAGTCTGCACACCCTTATCAATCTCTGGTGAAATATTTTTTAGTATAGAAAGATTCTAATTATGTTCTTAATAAACTTTGAAAAATCAGCCAGAAGGGAGAGTGGATTTTTTTCCCTGCAAAGTCCAAAGAATAATAATGCCCCCAAAGAAATTCCCACAACAAAATGTTTAGAAAAAAATTTATTAGAAGGGGTACTCTGCTCCAGAATAGCTGAGCATATGCAGTGTGATCACTGCCAGACTGAATCAGACCTGCCTGTGCTAGCCCAGTGGTCAGGGCATCTGGCCATTGGGTCCAATGCAACCAGCGCTGACTGCTCCTAAGGAAAGCAATTATGGACTGACCTGCTGTGGATGAAATGTCCTTCTCAGCTTGGTAATTAGGCCTTCCTGAGCCTAAAGGATCATATCTCTTCCAAAACACATTGTGCATCCAGACCTTAATGCTCTAGCAGTTATGGATGGCAAGAGTCACGTTCAACATATCTGCAAACCAACAGAAAAAAAAAATTAACACTACATAGATCTGTCAGTGTTTTTATATGGCAGCAGTTTCACAGTTGAATAAATATCTCATTCTATAATACCTTTTCTGATTACAAATGAAGCTACTAAAAAAATCAAGCCACTGATGACATCCTGTCCCAGCATGTGTCTTGAGCATCCATACATGCAATGGAGATTACCAAAGAGTCTGTTCTCACATTCCCCATGTCAGCGTGCTTATCTTTCATTTTTTAAAAACACGGCTATTTTTGTATGGAAAAATAGAGCTGAAAACCCGTTCTGCCTTTGCCAGCTGACAAGTGACTGATCCTTTACGGGCTCTATTACTGGTGGGTTTGGCAGTGTCCTGCCTTCACAGAGAGCATCACAGACACAGGAGGCAGTTCTGAATGAAGGTGCCTGATGTGCTGGTACTGCTGATTACTGTGTGCAGAAAACCTTCACACACGCTGGGAGGCTGAGGATGAGTACAGGATTATAAGTTTAGCAATGCAATTGCATCTTTTTCATTTCTAGAATTTGTGTGTGTATCAGCATGTTAATATAAACCCTGAAAGGAGCAGTTAATGGCTGGGAAATGAGGGACTGTAGTCAGATATTGAGAGTTTCTAAGAAAAAATGTACATATAGGTCTGCTCAACCAGTGTTTCTTTGGCTTTTGCTTTCTGCCTGGAAGGGGCTGTGAGTGTTGTATTTCCAAAACTTCCACTGTCCTGCTCTGTACTGTTGTGATGCTTCTATTCCACTGTATTGATGTTTGGGAAAACAGCAGAGGAGCAGGAGAAATGGATTTTCAAGAGAATGTAAAATAAATTTGAAATGCACAGCACTGGCTTTCTACTGTACTGCCAGTCAGTATGGTCCAAGAAGTTATCTCCTCATTACTGGCACTGAGGTGACTGTGGTTTCATCTATAATTAAGATGTTCTGAATGGCTGCTTTTCTAGTGCTGCCACAGAACTAAAAGCTCAGAACAGAAAATATAAGTTGGAGTAGTCCTGAAACAGAACTGGCTTTGTAGTTTTCACAGTAAAATGAAACACTTGGAAAAAAAAAAAAGGGATTAAATTCATCCAAAGCAGAGTCAAACTGATTCAAAATCTGACCCCAAACTAAATGTTAATTTCCTGATATTATATTTAACATTTAAAGTAAGGCAAATACAGGTATTCATCTAAAGACCTTTTTCAAATGAGAGATTTTATTTTTAATATATCTGAACAACTATTGTTCAATTTTCTTTTTCCCAGCCAAGCTATTCATTGACTCTTAACACACTGTGTTGACCTGAAGTTACAAATTGGGTCAGCCTGCAACACTCCTCTGCCCTCTCAACAAATTCCTTTGTTTAGCCACGTACAACTTTCCCTCTCTCATCCAGTGGTGTGTGAAGGATGGACACCATTCCTGTCTGGGAAATGCTGTAAAATAGAGAAGTAAAACGGCACTGTGAGCATGACATTTTTATGACTAAAGCCAAGTACTGCTGAGCCCTGTGGCAGTCTTTCCACTGATTTTGATGCACTCTACATCAGGCTGTTATTTCAGTGGCTTCACCTTTTCTTTGCAAATAAATATGATGAGAACAGGGTGAGCCTCTCTGGTAAACACACCTCCATGCAAATCCTGCTCTCTGTCACAGGGGTTCAGATTTGTTTATTTTTTACATGGGTCCTCTGTATCTGCCTTTTTTCCTCTCTTAGCCATCACTGCTTGGGCAAAGGCTACATGAAACCTCAGGAGCAGACCCAGCCCCCAGGTAGTGTGCCAATCTTCTCAGCCATGGCCACGGCTGCAAGACAGTGGTCACACCAGCATTGCAGGTACCCCAAACATTTTACATGGAAAAGCCTTCCTGGGCTCAGACCACGCTTTTGCCACCTCTCATGCTCATGTTTCACCTTGGGGCAGCAGTGCCTGCATTAAAACTCCATTATTGCACAGGTGCACGGCTTAGGAGGAAACTGAGGTGCAGAGGTTACTGGCTTGTCCAGGTTGATGAAGGAAGTTGCAATCAGAAATAAGAATAATTAAGGTCAGCTTTCCTATCAGTTTTTTATCACAAGCCCTGAACAAAGCCCAGCCAGCCATAAGCTGGGACTGAGTTATCACCATTGCACAAGGTACATTTGCTGGTGAGGTACTGCTACATTTCTGCTGCAAATTTCAAAACCTGAAGAAAAAAAAAAAAAAAAACAATTACAGAGGAATGAGTTTAGATGCACATTCTTACTTAATACTTCTTTCCATCAAACTGTCACCAAACCCACTCTGTTCAGCACCATCAAATGGTTATTTCACGTCCTATAGAGCCTTTCCTTTAATTTTTTTTAGTCTTTTTTTCCTGTCTTCTGATTTATTGTCTTTAACCTTTGCAGACCTTTTCTGCTTAACTTAGAATATTGTATGCCCTAAATCTAAGGATTACAAAATTATTGGAGGTGATTTAAGAACCTGACTCATTTCATGGGGCAGAAAATTGTGTCTTTTCTCTCTGCACATCAGAGGCCTGTCTGCTGGAGACAGACACTGAGCAGTGAGGGGAGATCCGTGTTTTAGGCAGGCCAGGGCCTCTGCTCTGCACAGCAAACACATTAATAACCACACAGCAACCCTGCACTACATAATGAACATGTGGAAGCACTTTTACTACTTCGATAGGATCTCTGAGCCAAAGAAGAAGTTGTCTGATTTGTCAGCATCTGGGAAGCAGCTCCATTGAGACATGACTGTATTAGTCCTAGCAGTATGCAGCCTTATTAAAGACTTATGCTTTAAGTCTGCCTGTAATAAAAACCTGCCCTGGTAGGAGTTGGGCTTCCTTACCTTACGCAAGACACCTATTTTTAAAGGAAAGTTAGTAATGAAGTGATGAAACACTTCAAGCTCTTAATTCACCTGCATGTTTTTTGTTGATGCATAGGAGCTTAGCTGAGTTTTCTGAAAACCAAGAGGCTGCGGTCTCTGTCAGGAAGACCAAATGGAAGCCACTGGCAAACCACAGTGTGACCACAGCAGAGAGGCAGAGATAAGAGACCAGTGGCCCTCCCTAAAGTGGGCCATATGATGAAAACTCTCCTCAGGAGAAAGAAGCCTGGAAGTTAACTGGTATCCATGACCCAGAGGCCTTTACTAACAAGGGGTTTTGGGTATCTGACTGTCAGGTGGATGCCTGATTTGCCCAGCAACATTTGAAATCCATAGGCTATTGTTGGTGGCAGAAGCACTAAGCTGTCTCTGACATCTTGGCTAGCTTTTTCTGGTATGTAGAATCCCATGTTTAAGTAGAGCTGTATTGATTTATATTTACTAGAAATCCAGTTTGAGACTGTGCTGTGGAAGCCAGGTCTGATACACGTCGGTTTGGCTGAGTTATTATTCCTCTGACACGGCTTGCTGCCTGGATTTAGTTCTTCCCAAAACTCACGTGTTCTTCATTTGTATTCCATGGCCAACCTGGTCTCCATCACACAAGGCCAAAACCAAGATTAGAAAGATTGACGTCTGCTGATGGCTGCCTGGTGGTTTTTCTGGGGTGCTTTATCAACTCTGTCACAAGCAATAATAGGAAAGAGAGGAATCCTAAGGGTCTTGGAGAGCCTTTGAACCTAATTCCCCTTGGCTGATTGCTGCAGCCATTCCCCGCTGCCACAATCACCTCTGCCGTGCCAAGGGCTGGCCTCTGAGTCCACTTTTCCCTCCTTACTCTCGAGCAGCTCTGCAGAGAGCCTGGAAGCTGCTGGAGCTGCGGTTCAGAGGTGATTAATGCCCGACTCTCGGCCAACAAGCGCCCGCCATTCACATTCAAATATCGCATCGCTCCCCAGCCGACAAGAGACACGGGCTGCGGGAAACACTGAGGACCCTTGTGGCAGTGTCTGCTGGAGTCTTGTTTGTGCAAAGTTTGCCAACAACAGTCCTCATGAGGACTACGGAGGGATTTTTTCCTCCGGGGATTATTTCTGAGATTCAGCTGGGGAAACCAGCCTCTCTCTCTTTTCCCCGTGTGACGCCCCTTGAGGCTCGCAGACTTCTCAGGTACTTTGCATGGTGTAAGGAGATATTCTCTCCCAGTATGCTGGATTTGTTAAAATATGCCTGGCAGGACAGCAGAGATAGTTTTCTTTGCTCAGAGAGGGGTGGTCTGAGTGGCAGGAGGTCAGACAAAGCAGAGGGCCAGGTATGGCAGACCAATGCCAAGGCATGAGCCTGGCAGAAGAGATTCAACTAAGAGAATTTTGGCAACAATTAAAAAGAGGACAAAAGGGAATACCACTCAGAGATCCTCAAATGTACTTTTGCTCTACGGGACTTCACTTCTTTCCTCTTTTTCGCAGGCTTGCTTTTAGCCTGCTCTGCCCAGTCAGAAGGTTTGGGTTTGAGAAGGGATGTCCTGACCTCTGAGGACCATTGTAGCTTCCCAGAATGCAGGGGTTCAAGGTTTAGTTCCAGGCTAAATGCAAGCTTTGTCACAGAGGTGGGTATCTGGGGGGAAGTTTTGGTGGCTTGGGTCTCTCCCAGGGGACATCACCACTAAAAGGAAGTCCTGGAGCAGTCACAGGACACATGCCCTAAGAACTTGATCCTTGACCAAAGGGACTAGGCACCAAAAGTGCCCAGAGACCATACAGTAAAGAACCAGAAAAATGCAGAGAGGCTGGGGGGATACTGCCCTTCTAGGGTAAGGGGGGCATGAGGTAGGGACCTCCACCCCAGTGTCACCATCACTCTTTGGTCCCAGGGAGGTACAGAGAGGCTCACTGTGGCTGACTTATGCAACCTGCAGCTGAACAAAAGCTGCTCTCTTCCCACATCCTCCTGTTTGCAACATTTAAATCAGAGAAGCAAAAATGAGCCCTTGTTTTTTATGATAAAAGGTATATCAGCTTTCACTGTTTTTTGCCTCCTGTTGTTAGAAATCAGGTCAAGGGGCTGGGTTAAACAATTCCTGTCCAGCCTTTCTTCCAAGATAACTGCAACTTAACTCTCTTGCTTTGCACTGTTTTTGCTGCCTTTAATCAGGTTAATTTTTGTGGTCAGGAGGAGGACACAGAAGCTGCTTGGCCATGCTGGATGACAGTTTATGCCTCCCTCACAGGTTTATTTTAACTCTGGCTTGCCATCCTGTGTCTGAGTTATTACATCTCAGGTTGGCACTGGCAGAAAATAATACCCAGATTTTCTCAAGTCATGTAAATTACTTCTAATTCACCAGAGAATTCCCATCCTTGCAAAGATCACTCCACCAGTTATTACTTTGGAGTGTTATATCCAACTGTGAACGCTTATTCAGAGTGGGGGGACCAGAATCTGGTCATTCTCCTTTATTTAGTTTGCAAAAAGGTAATTCTGATTGAGATTCAGAAATGCAGGTGCTCCTTCTGCAAGCACTCATCCCTTAGGGGCTCCAGAATTGTTGGTAGCAAAGGTCCCTTGCCCAGTCACAGATTTAATGCCACACCACTGAATCCCCTGGTGAGATTATCATTGTTATGGCAATCATGGAGAGGACAACTCCCAGGCATCTCATTCACCCCCTCTGCTCTGGCAAGGCATGCCAGATGCTTTGAAGCTGAGAAAGAAGTGCTGGGCTCAGTTACTGTTTCTGTGAGAGGTGTTAGGCAATGCCAAGAGCCTGCAGGAAGCCACTACTAGAACACAAACTGCAAGAAATGCAGATTTGTTTTTGAATCATATCAATACCTGTCCATGTGGAAAGATTAAAACTGATTCCAGATCAGGGGATTATCCTATCCCCATTCCAGTGGTTTGCAGTGCTGTTGTGAGCTCAAGTCTGAGTTGAAGAAAATGAAGCTGTGGAGGAGGAAGTGAAATGTTGTTCTTGCCACCACAATGCCTAGCTGGTCCTGGATAAACAAAGCTCAAGATGTACATATTGAGATTGCTTTTCTCTTATCTGTGATCAGGCATTGATGGAAACAGAACTTGTGAAACAACAGTGTGAGAATAACAATTTTCACTGGTGGGAAACAAGCTGTTCCTGGAGTGTATGGGGGGGTTTGACAGTCTCATCAACAGAGTCTGTTATAAGCTCTGCCCAATTCTTCCTGCATATAGCCCAGACCCACTGTGGGACCTGGTTCAAGCTCAGTGGTAGGGAAAGGCCTCCACATGCTTCACAATTCCACCAGATGCATATCTGCATCTTCAGGCACCTAAACATTAGTAGTCTGGCTATGCTCCATGACTTGTTTTCAAGTGTGATAGACCATCCTATCACTGGGCTGCTGAAGGGAAAAAAGTGTTGAAGGCCAGAAGGTGACCAGATGCTTTGGTGTCAGAGACAGCACCAAGTGCCTTCAGTGCTGAGGAGTCATCAAGGAGGGCTGGGTTTTTGTACTGGTCTTGTGAGAAGGAACAAACCCATTCAGTCACCATGGAAGGTGGCCAGGGTGTGCAGCCTGCAGGCAGGGCACAAAACTGAGCTCAACAAGACAACAGCAGCACCACAATCTCTCCCAAAATCCAGCACCCATTTCTGTGTCCCTCATCTCCCTCCCATCTTACATATGCAGAGAGTAGAAGCCCAGGGGGCTGAGGAAGCATGCCAGCAGGTGCTTTTCTGTGCCCCTGTGCCATGGTGGAATCTGATTTCTTAGAGCTGCAGTAGCAAGAGCTCTGGATTTCCACCTCCCACCACTTCCCACCTCCCACCTTGCAGTGGGGAGCACAAACCACATTTTCCCCCACCAGGCTGGAGCTAGTGACATGGATATGTACAGGGTCCCTGCAGCATCATTTGGGTCCCTCCTAACTTTATCTTCTTTGCCACAACACTTGGACAGTTGCCTGGCTGGGTTTGATCCATACTGCTGTTTTCCTGGATCACATCAGTAGCAACATTACCAAAGCACCGCATTAAAAGCGTCTGATCTGTCAGATGTGCTTGATTTACATTCAACACAACTCCAGACAGGCAGAAGGCTGTGCTTGAGCAGATCCTACTGCAAGATTGGGGTCTAGGAGCATGCAAGAGTGTGTGTGCACAAGGGTTCATGTATTTAGAGAAATAATGTTTCCCCTCCATCCAAGGCCAGGAGACTGAAATCCAAACAAGCCGAAACTTCTTTACCATTGACGCCATAACAACATTTGAGGTTTTGAAAAGGAGTGGAAAAAATGTCTTGCTGTAGTAAGGGAATTGTAATAAGATCTTAGCCTTGGAATAACGTGCTGTTTAGTGCAGCAGCAGCTCTGCAGCGCTTCCGCCTCCTTGAGATTTGTGAGGAGAAATGTCCCCAAAGAATGCTAGTTATTCTGAATGGGGAGAAAACTCAGCTGAGGGTGAATGAAAGACATCCAGGAAAAACAGAGGAGCACTGCTCTGCTGTTCTCCTCCCAGCTCCCACCTCCCTTCCTCAGCAGAGCAGAAGTGTGATGCAGGAGCCTGGTGGGGATCCTGGTTAAAGCAGCGAATGAGTTCATGGAAGCACTTCAAGAGGAAGACTGCAGCACAGAGAGGGGAATAAAGTGAGTTATGGGTCATGTAGGACCTGGCTCTAACAAATCTGACCTATGAGGGGTTGGACCTTGCACCCAGACCTCTGCTTGTCTTTCCTCCACAGCTGATGTGTTCATGTAGCCCATAGGCTTTGAGAGCTTCCATCCCAGACAGCTGGCTGTCCTGAGCTATTCCCTCTTGTCTCTGGCCTGTGGGGACCAGAGCTGTGCATGGATGCAGTCAGGACTGAGGCTGCTTCCCAGGGCTCAGCAGCCACTGGATCCACAGCAGCACAACTGCAGGTGAAAGCCATGGAAGTACAAGGCAGCAGAGGAGCCCCCAGTAACTTTTCAGTCTCTCCCGCATGTCTGGCCAGGGGGAATATTTCTTTCAGAGCAGGTTTGCTTTGATTGCACTTCAGAGCAAAAGGCTGCAGCTGTCCACAGTACTCATGGAGGGCAATTAAAGGCAATTTCACATTGCCCATTCTTAAATAACCCTGTGTAATCTGGGCTGCTATACACAGGCTCAGCATCATATATTCAGTGAGGTCAAAGCAGAGTTATGACACAGTTTTGATAGCTGGGGTTATAAGAGATAGCTCAATGAGAAATATCAGTTCAATGCTTCATTATTATGGAAGGAATAGCAGACAGAAAATAAAATATTATTTTTCCTTGATCAATCCATAGTGTGCCAGCGCCTTTGCACAGTGTGAGTTTCCCTGCCTTAGAAAAAGAATCACAGCAGAGCTGAAAAGAAGATACAGAGAGGACAATAGATATTGTTAGAAGTCTGGATTAGTGTCTGTGCACTAAGTACAAAAGGGTAGTCAGAATAAGAAAAAAAAAAAAAGGACAAAACAGTCAGTGGGTATAGAGACAAAATTGTGATCAAAAAGATGAGGAAACAAGAGGACCACACGAAACCACCTGGGACATGTTTGAAACAGGCTGAGGTGGTCCATCATTTGTGGGTTTTTAAGTTCTGCAGTATCAGAGGACACTGGGGATTGATTTTTTTTTTTTTTCAAGACACTAGTCAGTATTTTACCGGACAGCACCATGGCAAAGAAGACTACGAAACACCAGAGGACTTGCACTGGATTCAGGAACCACAAATCCCTCTTGCTTGGAAAGTGTTTGGAGTAAAATATCACCATATTTTCACCTTTTTTTTTTTTTTTTTCTAGGCATCTCTTGTCCAGTCCATGACACTCTCTATCAGATCAATCTGGTTTGTCCCAGAGTAGTGCAGTCCTTGGGTCAGGACATCTGTGAAACCCCTTGTACAGGGTAGGGTTCACATTTGTTTTTCCCAGTGCAAGTGGACACTTCTGCCTTAATTTGAGCTTGGCATAAGCATAAAAAAATTAAAATAAATGTTTCTAGTCCTGGTGGATACAGAGAAAAACTCAGATATGAAGGAATAGGCAAATGGAGGCAATGCCAACTTCTTGCATTTCAGAAACACAGGTTTCTGGGGAATGGAGCCAGGCTGGTGGGAAACATAGTAAAACTCCCCTCTGCATGGCTATCTCAGCCAAGGTACACCAGTAAATATTGTCAGATAGGGTAGGGACTCCATATTTTTTGAGGGCAGTGACCCAACATCTAAAGAAAATGCCGCAGCAGTAACTCGGTGAATTCTTCTGAGGACCATGTTGTGTCCCAGCTGTGTATGACTGCTGCCTGGGAGCTGAGGGCTGGCATCAGAGTTGAGATCCATGTGAGTTTCAGAGTTTAGGTCTAAACTGAGATTCTCCTGAAGTTCTATAGAAGGCTTCCTGATATTATGTTACCTGTTAGAGGGATTTCAGGAGCTATTCACACAGAAGAGAGAATTAAGAGCAGGAGTCTCCTCTGACCTATGATCAGGATGAATCCAGCCCTGAAGACACAACTCAACCAGAACTGCTGTTTCTTACTGGAAATGGGCCAGCCATGCAGCTGGGGCATTATCAAAATGCACTGTCTTGGAGCAAGATCAGCCTGAATCTTCAAGATTACAATGAAAGTTGAATATCGAACAGAGGTTAGTCTGGATTTCATCACAAAAACATACATTTTATTCAGGCTAACCAAGGAAACAGGCTGAGACAGCACTTGGGATCTTGACTGTGTGGGTACAGATGTACAACATATATACAGCAAGATCTGTATCAGCACAGCTCATCCCAGCATGCCAGGTCATGTCACTGATGCAAATTGCACTGCTTGCTGATAGAGCTGCCTCTGTGATCAAAACTCCAGGAAAGGCTTGAGATACTGAATGGACACTGAGCAGAAGCTAACCCAGCTGGATGCTGGCCATCTAAAATCTAGATCCCTGGTCCTATCTGTCCATTTTGGAGCTCTCTGCAGGAAAAAAAAAAAAGACCCCATTTCTGGGAGTAATTATTTTACTTAACTTTGACAGTTGTTTTGAGATGGAATTGTTCATCCTCTGGACACTGAGGCATCTGAGACAGCAAGTTTAGACTAGATTCCTGGTTTCAGATGATTAACATTAGATAAATTCTTCACAAGAGTTCTTGAATTTTAATTCCTTCTTCAGATCTATTGCTGACAGCTAAAATATTTCCCTGCAAACTTTCATTCTTTAAAGTTTAAGGGAAAAAAAGTTCACTGCTCTAACTTAGGGAGACTAGAGCAGGTAACGATTTACAGAGCAAATCCTTATTAGAGTTCCAATCAAATTTTAAATAAAGTGGCTAAAACCAGGCAGTGAAAAAATGATAATAGGCACCATTCTTTTTGCCAGTGATGGGACATTGCACATTGTAGGACACAATTTTCTTAAGTCCTTCTTAATTACGGTTCTTTTGGGATACAAGTAAGAAAATTTAATGGAAATTCTGTAGCAATCACAGTTGCTAAATCTGAAGAAAAGTCACTGTAACTGTGAGGGATGTGCTAACTGCTGGCCTGATCCTGCCACCCAGTGTGCATGACATTTGCCTGCTTGAATACTCCCATTAATCTCCGGGGAACTATTTACATGCAGCAGAATTACAGGTTCACACTAGCCCTCAGAAACATTGCAGACAGTTGATGCACTCAGCCAGTAATTCTGCCAAGGGAATTGGGGCAGATCTTCTGATGGAGAATGGGGATTTTTTCAGTAGTTTGTTAATAAGTACGTTCTCACACATTCATCTGCTATGTGTATAAATATGTACGAAGGGCTAATTCTAATGGATATTGAGATTTTTAATTAACATCTGGAAAGAATTTTGAACTATTTCTCATTGCATATATGCAATTTAGGGTGGAGGGTGTAGGAGAAAAGCTGAATTTTATTGCCCTTCTCCATGTTTAATTGAGAAAATTTTGACAGTAAAGCAACCAGGGGAACAAACAAATGCTCAAAGAGTAGATTTCTAATCAGGGCCAAAAAAATCCACTCATGTACTGGTAGACATACAAAGTATCTATATTTTGTTTATTGGCTTCTTGCAAGAACTGGTCAGGCATGTCTGGAGTAAATAATTTGTATTTTCAAACATAACGAACTAAAAAGACAACGTCCAGGATTTTTTGCAAACCATGCCATTGCACATGTGCAAACTTAAAAACTCTGCTGCTCTTGCAGGGGTGTAGCTGAGGACAGAAATTGGCTCTTTGAGTTTGGGTGGTTTTGTGAAATACATCTGAAAAAACCCCACAATATGTCTCCTCGAGTCATAAGTCAGCGGTTGGGTGACTGGTTTGAATTAGGACAATGAACAAAGACAAACGAAACATAATCCTGCACGTCTGTACATTCTGGAGGCTTTCCTCGTCATTTGGTGTCAGTACTGAACCAAAAGTATTTAGAGAGGCAATATTATTGAACACAACAAATAGGAAGCAAAGCATAATTTTTGTTAGGGGTAAGTCATCCCTTAGGCAGAGCATTCCATCAGTCTTACTGCATTTCACTGCGCTGAACTATGGTTAATTTGTGGTCGGAAAAAATAGAGGCACTGTGGTTCCTGAAAATTACATACTGTGTTTCCAGTTTAAAGAGAAACAAAAGGCATGTGTTGTAAATATATTTTTTTTCCTTTACTTTTAAAAACAAAAGCCCATTTGAATACTCAGTTTAGGTTCTATTTGGCACCTACAGTAACTACATTATTTCACTGTCCATTTAGGAAAAATTTCTCCAGTGGGAAAAGGAAAATCAGCATGATTGAAGAACTGGCAGCTACAAGTTAACTGTGTTCTTGTGTCGAGCTCTTTACACCGGTGACAACATTTGCTCCCTAATTGTTTCTACTACAGAAACTACATTCTTGGTTTGAGCAATGACAATTATTAGCTATTAGAAGAAAATGCCAACATAAATGTTGGACTCTGCCATCATTTGGGATCTTGAACTCAGAATCATAGCTTTTTGCAGAGGGTATATGCCAAGCATTACAGACTTCAGGCAGGAATTGCTTGTTAAGGTTTGTTTCTTAAGAGGTCAGGGTAAATGATCAAAATGATGGGTTTGACCTTGAGATTTTTGGCTTAGGGATTGTCATCTGGGACATGTTTTTTTACATATCTGAGCCTTGACCATAGGAACTTCCTTAACAGAGATATGTAATTTGGATGCTGTTCTGTTTATATTTTGCTTTCAAAGACTGCGTTTTTCTGCAAATCACCGAACCCTGAATATCACCTACTGTTTGTCCAAGAGAGATAATCAAGTAGTCAGAAATGAAAGATTCTCTCTTATTGCTTATGCTTATGCTCATTCTCTCTTATATTGCTAATATTTTTGGAAGAGGAAAACTTCATTTTCCAAGGGGGTGAAATGACAGTTGTCAGCTTGAGTAACATGTTGGAGATCTCTCAGCCCCATGGCCTGTGTTTCTGGGGATGGAACCATGAAGTTCCGGTAGGTTGTTGTTAAAAACGACACAGGGGTAGAAGGGGTGATGGAGAATTTTGTAAAACTGGTTGGTGGACTGAGATGGATGCTCTGAGCAAGTACAAAACTGAATTTACCTCTTCCTGCTGTCACAAATCTATACATCTAATGTCTTTTTTTATTTGGGGGGGGGTTAGGGCGAGGGCTTATAGGTCTTTGCTTCCCAAAGTGACCTTGAAGCAGAAATTCTGCACATGGCATAAGCCTATTTTGTCCTATTTTGTAGAGCTACTGTTTTCCCAGGACTGTAGTCAGTGTGTCAATTTGCCTGAGGGAATGTGCATGTATTATATTGGTAGGTCTGCAGCTGGGCATTGATAACAACTGTCACTGGTTCAGCCAGGGCTAGAAACAATGGAAAAAAAAATTCATGATAAACTCACAAATCTTGGCTGCAATTTTGCAAGCACAAGTAGTTTTGGAACTTCAGACAAGCTTCCAAAGGTCTGGATCCAGGTCCAAACAAAACCCAGGTTTTAAAATTATGAGGCTTGCGCATTAATAACAGTCATATATTTGCTTCCACTTGGAAATACTAAACATTTTATGGATTTTCACATGCCCCAGTTGGTTCTCTGTGCTGGCTGGGATTGTTAGAGTCCCTCTGCCTTTGCAACTATATAGACATCAATAAAGATGAATAAAGCTGGGCAGTCAGATTCTAATTTATGTTAATCATGTTGGATGGCTCAGGGCACTTCAGCACACATGCTTAGCCAGTGACCTCTCACACTCCCCTTTCTAGATCAAAGTACTTTATTCGTCCCCTTCCAAGAAAATCACAAAGACAAAATTCCCATTCAGCATGCCTTTATTAATCTACAAAGGGCCAAATCCTGATGCCTTTAATCTGCTCCTACTCATCCCTGCCATGATTTAAAGAGCACAGCATTGCCATCAGAGTTCTGGCCCCAAAATCAACATGTAGAATGGCCAAATTCTCAGTAGAAGATGAAGATGGGACCACTGCCTTCAGACAGGATCTATCTCACAGTATTTCCTTGAGGCCAAACCTTTTCTCTGTGGAATTGATAAATCCCTGATCCATCTTTCATTGTGCTGTTTTCAGCTGAACTCTCACTCTCTTCTGGCACTGATTTGTTGCACCGGCTCTCTCCCAGTTTGGGCAATAGTCACTGGGTGACCCTAAGAGAGGTGCCCAGGGCTGAGCAGGTCCTCATTGTGTGATAGGACCTAATTAGATAACACAAATCTAGGCTTCTGGTAATATAGATTTCTTCAAAACAAAGCACATTTAGAAAATTCCTACCAATGTACATGCAAGACGATCTATTTGTTGCAATCTGTTCGGGTCTCTGAGTCTCGTTCTCAGGCTGTAACAGGCGAACTCCCACAAAACCCACTTCCAATTTATAACTGTGTCAAGGAGAGGAGAATCAGGGCATCTGATACACACACATCAGAATAAAAAGCATTTTCAGCAATTGCAGATTGGTCACGATTTCAGTTTTCCTCCTCCTGATTAATTTCCATACTTCTAAAAAGTCAAACTTCTGTTCACTCCTTATGGTTTATGCTTGCTTATGTTTGATGCTGTCTGAGTGCACTTTAAAATACAAAGAAAACTCAGTTTCTTTCTCATGCTGAACTTCTTCTTCTAGTAATGTTTTCAGTCTGACTAGATTTCAATTACAAACATGAACAATACGACTATTTAAAAAAAAAAAAATCATCAGTTCCAACAGCATGTAGTAGTTGTTGCAGGGATAAAGGGCTATATTGAAAACATTGCAATGATTCTATTTCCCTTAATAGAATATGTGCTTTTTTACTAAGAACCTTTTCACAATAATCCACGTTTCCACAGAATTATCTTTTTTAACTAAAAACATGCATAAAATTTAACTCAGTATTATAACTAGTACTTGAAACAGCCAACAAACCTGATATTTGAGTCCTGATGAAAATACCAAGATTTTCCCCTTAAGTGTACTTTTTTAGGACAATTCAAGAAATGTCTCTATTATTAATGTTTCACCTGGTGCACAATATGCCAGCTGAAAAGCAATTAATAGATACTGATAATTATCTGAGATTGAAATTTCTGCTTATATTACTTTTTAATGGTGGTTTTGAAATATTAAAAGCAAGGAAATGGGCAGATCAGATGACTGATTCATAACCCAGATGTAATGCCATGGAGGAGTTTAATAAAATGAAGATGAATATGTGCTTTTAATGAACTAGGACAGAACTAATATGTTAATGAAACATTACTTTTCAGACATCTGACCAGAGAGAAGTTCCTTTCTTCAGCTAGTCTGGATCAAAGTTCAGTTGGAGGTGTTTATCACATGCTTTAGAGCATCAGATAGCAAAAGGAGGATCTTTTGAACCACTACTGCCTTGTGCCTGTTTGGTGCAGTGACATTTTCCTGCAGACCATCAAACACCACTGACCTCAGCACATGCTGTAGGTGCTCCAAAGGTGGTTGTTTGACACGCTCAGAGCTCTCCTGAGGGGTCTGCAATGGCTCTGAGGGGTGTGAAAAAAAAATTTCCTAGACGTAAATGCACACTGGTACAAACGGTGCCACATTAAACTGCTACAGTCACAGCAAGTTAACATATGTGCAGACATACTGAGCTGAAAGGCTGTTATTTCATCTTCAGCTCACACTCTTGTGCCTGGCTTTTGAAAACACACCCATTGTGTCCAAGCTTGTGCTTACATGGATTTTTGCATTATTTTGCAGCCTCTGCAGTGATTCATGGCCTCAGTCAGAGTCCTCCACATGGGGTCTGTAGGATGCCTGCAGGACAGAGGCACACTCTCATCTGGTTTGTGGGAGCTTGCATCATGTGATTAATGACTTTTGGTGATATAAAATGTCCTTGAATCAGTAGATGCTGCTGCAGTCCCATTCTATCCTCATAGCAAGAGCCTCAAAAACTTTTGTCTCAAATGTGCCAGCCAAAACAAAGGCCAATGTGATGTTTTAGGAGTTCTGGCTACTCTGAAAGTTTTGTAGGTACAGTCACAGGCACTGAGAGCAGAATTTTAACCCTAATTGTATACTTCACTATATTCTGTGTTTTCTCTGTGTCTTTCCCCCCCAAGTATGGCAGGGCTAAGAAAGAGCTCCTCTGATGCTACCACATGTATTTGCTGTATGGTCTTGACAAACTCCTTCTGTAGCCTGGGTCTCACTCAAATTTGGAGAGTCTTGCTGAAACTTAACTCCTATTTCTGAGCTGCTTTGAGCTCCTTGCTGCCAGATAAATTGTTTTTGACAAGTGCTAAAGAGGACCATGTTACTACCCCAGCTCAGGCCAAAGCACTTGGCAGCACAGAGAAGGATTTTCAGCCCACTGGCCTGGCTTGCACAATTTGAGTGCAATTCAGTGTCTCCTGGCAGGATGCTCACACTGTTGCCTGCCTGGGATTTGTGCCAGCTGGAGGCTCCATTCCTGTAGAAGATGAAAAGGAGCCAGGTACCAAGTAGATGTTTTACCTCTGAAAGCCTCCTGCTGTGTTTCTTTTATTTAGAATTATATTCTTGTTAGGGCTTATTTGCCTACAGGGCAGCATGGCAATGGTAATCTCTTTGGGAATGATGCAGGTGAGTTAATTATTAGTGAGCTTCTGGAAATGGATCCCCAACTCTTTGGTAGGAAGATGGGCATGAGAGGCCTTGCAGAGAGTCAGCAATGGACAACTCCCTTAGGAACAACTCCCTGGCCTCAGAAAAGTGATGTTAGGCCTTGGAAACCCAAAGCGGGATCTCTGCAGAAGGTCGTTGTCCTTCTGCACCCTTCCAACTAAATGAGGAAAACTTCAAATAAAACATCTGCAACAGAAAAATCTGGTTTGAGCAATTTAAGCTCATGTTACACTCAGACTACAGCAACAGTCAAAGGAGATATCCTACAGAAATGAACAGGACTTTTCTTCCCATGATTCAGGAAATCTGAACAGAGTAATCAGACAGGTGCTGCTCTTGCAGACACTTTTTCAGTTTCTGTGCCACTTTCACATGCTCCAAAGATGCTGTGCACTCTGCAGGCAGGGACCCATGTGTCCCTGGGCTTTATCTAACATCTAACCTTGCTTTGATGCTATCTCAGATGGGGAAGGTCAGGGAAAATTGCTATCTTTTCCCAGCAAATTGAGTAGATAACCAAAGTGCTGCAATACAATTTGGCAAAGGAGTCTCCTGTTTAAAGTGAGGCAGTGGTGTTGGCAGTGCTGCAAGGACATGAGCTCAGGAGGAGCTCTGGGCTGAGCAGCTCTGGGTGCCACAGAACTGACACCAGCCAAGGCTATGGCCCAGGCAGCTCAGTGGCAAACAAGAGGCAAAGGTCCCATTCTGCCACTGGCATCCAGGCTGTGAGTGATCAGTGATCTTGGGGACTGGGCTCAGTGTGGCAGTCAAGGCAGAAGCCCACCCAGGGTGCATTCACACAGGAAGAGCTGTCATACCTAGAATCACACACAGAATTGGGTTGGGAAGGACCTCAAAGATCATCTAGTTCCAAACCCCCTGCCATGGGCAGGGATGCCACTCACTGGATCAGGCTGCCCCATATTGAAGAACGGAGTGAAAGGGTGAGGAAAAGAATCTTCATCTTCCCCTCCAAGATGAGGTGCTTCTTTCCAGCTCTTCAATGCCACAAAGCAGACAGGGCTCAGTGCTGCACCCCAAGACTATTTGTCTGGTCACTGTGGTCATATCACACCACATACTCTCTGTCCCTCCCCTTCCTTGCATGACCTGGCACTGATGGCACTGCCACACCACTGCCACAGCCCTGCCACTGGTGGGGGACACGCTCACGTCAGGCCACCAGCACGCTGAGGGGCAAGCCCCACTTCTCCATGTCAGAGGATCACCCACTTTCAAAATCAATAAGGACACATAGAATGACAAGTTATGGGGGAAGGTGCACTAACATCACTACTGAAATGCCCAGTAATCAGGAGGAAGTGAAATGAAAACTGAGGAGCTAGCCAGCTTTCCAGGGAAACTCAAAGGAGTTATATACATATATATACAGATATACAAATAGATGTGCATATATTTATATGCATCTGTGTAGAAGAAGAGGATGGTTTCAGAAAAGAATTTGCAAAATTCCTAAATTTCATCTGGTATGCTATTTCCTCAGAATGTGAGTGACTGATGTGTGGAGGTTGCTACACATCCATTTCCTATCTCAGACAGAGCTATTACTTAAGTAATCAATATTTAATCTCTATTAGGGAATGTAATTTTTAAACTTACTTTAAAAAGTGCATGTGCAGCACTTGATATAAATCACAGCCAGGCAAATCTGTGCTGGACTCAGAATCTTCTCCCATATTTTAAGGGAGGAACAAGATTTTTCATGAGAAGAAGAGAAAGGAAATATCTTTGATAGTTCTGACTATTTCAGGCAATGGAGTGAGTCCAAAATAGCACAGGCTTGATTCATACCCTGATTTTTTGAAAGGGTGGTAGAGAAGATGGGGAAAGGGTATCAGCATTTGTCCTGTGAGGAGTCAAAAACTGCAGCCAGAGTTGGCTGTAATGATCCCTCTCCAAGCTCACAGGAAGGAGGCTTGGTGAAAGCTGAAACCTCTTGCAGAGGTATGTCAGCTTATAGCTGGAAGTGCTTGGGGCAGACTGACAGAGAGGAACTCAACTACTAAAGGCTGATGAGGAACATGGACATTCAGAATTATCTATTTCTTGCCTAACTTGGGGTGATCCCAGAAGAAAATGCTGGTCTGGATCAAATAGTGCAGAAATTTGAAGCAGTTCTGGTCAGACTGTTCTTGTTTCTGATTCAAGTCATAGTTTCAAAGCCACACCAGCAGACCAAGTCACCAGGTTTGTGCAGCACCTCCAGCATTGAGCCTAAAATCCAGGAAAAGCTTTTATCCTTATTTTTATCCTTTAGATAAGATGTGAACTTCCCTGTTCCTGTGTCCCAGTGGTTGCTGTTGGCCAGACTGGTCCCAGTTACACCGGTGTGAGTGCAGGGTGTTCCTCCCTGGTCCCCCACCTTCAGCCCTGCTGCTGTGCAGTCCCCCCTAGCTGCCTCCAGGCAGCACAGGGACTGCCAGCCTATCCCTTTCAAAGACCTCCCTCATCATCTAGCAATGAGAGATTATAGATAGAAAATATAGATTTTAATGCTAAAAAGCCCTTTTTCACCATTCAGAGCTATACAGAAGGTGAATTCAGGAGGAACTAGATGGTGCAACTTTTCCTAGATTTGAAGTGAAAGTTCTCCCAATTTTAACAGTATTTGACGAAATCAAGAAAAAGGTAAAGGTGAGACACAAAGGTGTTTGTCCAGCACTGAAAGATGCCCAACAGAGCAGTTGTCCTACCTTTTGCAATGATACAAACTTGTGGCTGTTTTCATAGAAATACACAGAGAATTGGGGCAAATGTAACAGCAAAGAGATGTTTTGTTTGGATATGACTTGGCTAAAGGTTTTGAGAACACATTTAGGTATTCAGCATGAAGAAAAGCATGGGGGGGGGTGATGAGATTTATCAGGAATAAACACTGAGTCAACAGAACTTCATTATTTACTGTCACGGTTCAAGGCCAGAAGAACTCACCAGGCACACAAAGGACACGCTGGCTCAAGGCTGCTGAAAGTTAATGTTGTGCAATATTTCTGCAGATGTGGAATAACAAACTATTCCAAAAGCCAATGCTCAGTTCAGCTGAAAATCAGCAGAGAGAATGAGCGTAAGGCAGCATCAGAAGAAAATATATAGCCTAATTATGCTAAAAAAATATATATTTATGCTCTTGGTTTTGTTTGCCTCCAGGTCTCTGTTCTCACTGTCACCAAATCCATTGTGGCTTGCTCCAAGGCTCCTGTTTGGAGAGATCTCAGCACTTTTCATAATAATAATTAAGGAAAAAAAAAGCTCATTATGACTGAGGGAATAATTTATTTCAGGATCTGCTCCTTACAGACAGTGCAGATGTGCCAGGGCTGGCTCTGGTCTATAAACAGCAGGGACACTGGTTTTCATTCTCCAGGGTGAGGTAATTGTGTAAGGTAGTGACTGCTGTGGTCACCTCATCTCCTGCTTGGCGCGAGACTGAGAGAGTATCTTGAGTTATTTCAAGACTGATGCTGTGCTGTGTGCTGACTGGTTTGATCATCCTGAAGAGTCAGTCTATCAATGGACCCAGAGACTTTCATCGTGCCTGATCACACCTCTGGAGTTCCC
Organism: Vidua macroura; assembly: GCF_024509145.1. Taxonomy (NCBI): domain Eukaryota; kingdom Metazoa; phylum Chordata; class Aves; order Passeriformes; family Viduidae; genus Vidua; species Vidua macroura. The sequence continues at coordinate 66,125,416 of NC_071574.1, forward strand.
TCATGTCTGCAAACAGCCCCTTCCAGGAGCTGCAGGGGAAAATGCAAGGAACACACAGCAAATGTACATGAAATAATTGATGCACAAGGAAAAGCTTCAGTCTCTTTGCTTGTGGGAGTTTCTTTCTCAGATTTGTAGGAGTTTGCATTCTCTCTGAAAAGGAATATTTCTGGTCTTGCTGGTATGTTCTCAATAAGTAGTGGATATGATTTTTTTTTAATTTTTTTTTTTTCTTAATTTGGAGAAGATCTGAGAACAAAACACCCCCTGACAGAACTTAACCACTTTTTTAATGTCCTCCTGGAAATCTCAGGGATAATGAAGATGAGACAGATTTAATAAAATGATGAAACACACTTGAATAAATCTGTGATAGTGGAAAACACTTGCAGGAGTCACAGAAGATGGATAGAACCCAAAATCTCCACTTATTCTTCAGATTTTTCAATATCAAAGACGCCTTCTGTGTTTGGTTTAAGATTGAAGGCTTGTTCATATTTCATGAAAAATGTTTGTCCTCACCTTCTTCAAGCAGTTTGTTTTAAATTCAGAGCTCTGTGTTGAGACACTTTATTTATGGTTGCAGTATCAAGATAGGTCTTGGCAACATCTCCTCCTACAAGTATTTGTAAAATGGTGCAAACCATTGTGTATACACAGAGATACTGATTAATAGACACAAGACAGCAGAAACAGAGCTTTTGCAGCAGTATCTATACAGCAGTTTTGAGCTGAAACTCTGTGATGCACAGCCTTGCTCCAGAATTCACTGTTCCAGGCTTCTGCTCCAAACGGGGCTGTAAATTACCATTTCAATGGCTTAGCTTTAATTAACCATTTTCCCAAGTAAGATTTCAAATAAGTAAAAGTGAAGGCTGTGGGTATCAATTTCCAGGTTTTGTAGTATTATGCAACTCTCTGCCTACTTTTGTGGGGTTTTATTACGTTTTCCAACTTTCCCTAATCCCATATAAATGATCAATATTTTTTTTTTCAGCTCTAACTCCTAAGTGACTCCCTCTAAACCCTGTGTAATACCCAATATGTTTTGTTCCCATTTGAGGGTTTACATTATTTCAAACAAAAACGCAATCTCAGTGAAGTTGAAATGTATGGTTTTGGTTTCAGGGCTACCTCTTTCTGACATAAAACTACTAAGCCTTTATTGAAATATATATGATTCTACCATAAACGCCCCTTTTATAGAATGCACCTGGAGAATATAATGGAAAACATACTTGTTACTCTTACAAAACCAAGCAACTGTTCTCTAATAATATATAGTCCATTTGATATTTAAAAGGTCATAATTTTACACAAAGGAAAGAAAAATGCAGGCAGGGTAAAAAGTAACATTAAAAAATGTAGCTGCACATCTCACACATCTGCTTTTGTATAAGGCTGACAGGAGCATCTGACTCCATGCAGCTCCCTCTAATCACAGACAGACCACGAGGACATCTCTGCACCTCACTGCCCCTCAGATTCAGCATTTCCCAGTCTGTAACAATTTCACCTCTCAGTCCCTTGGGAGATAAGAACACGATTCCCATTTTTTCTTTTTTGGTGGGGAGAACTGAAATGTGGGATGGATAAACACATTTCCAAATGCCACACAGAAAGCCTGCAGGAGAGCTGGAGCAGACCCAGCTTTGCCAAGTGTAAGATCAAGTTCAAAGAGCCTCGTCTGAATGGCTGCACATAACACGAACTAGGAGCCCCAGGAGACCACGTGCTACCTGGCAGTGCAGCAGTGGGAGCCACTCCATAGAGGAATACAAACCTTCTGTATCTGGAAAGCAAAGTTCAACAGCTGTATCAGCTCTCCTGGCCCTGGGATCAAGTCCTGATCATGGATGTGCAGCAACAACAAGGAAGAAGTGCATGCCTGGAACAGATCTAAAGTATCACCCTTCTTCCAGTCAGACTGTACAGGGAATCACAACAACCTCTGAGATTCTCCTCACCTAATTTACACTTACAGAAATGGAGACCCTATATGTACTTTAAGTACTGGGAGGCCTCCCTGCCCCATTGAGGCATTCCAGTAGCTGAAGGAGGCTTACAAAAAAGAGGGAGAGTGATTCTTTGCATGGGCAGACAGTGCTAGGACAAGGGGAACTGGTTTCAAACTAAAACATGAGAGATTTAAATTAGCTATTAGGGTGAAATGCGTTCCTCAAAGGTTGGTGGGGCACTGAAACTGTTGCCCAGAGAAGCTGTGGATGTCCCATCCCTGGAAATGTTTGAGGCCAGGTTGGATGGAGCTTGGAACAACCTGGTCTTGTGGGTGGCCACAGCAGGGTGGTTGTAACCAGGTGACCTTTATGGTCCCTTCCAGCCCAAGTCTTTCTATGATTCTATGCATGACAGCTCTTACTGTATGACATGCACCCACACGGGTTTCTCCCTTTTTGAGCAAGGTTTTATCAAGATAAATGGTGAAATTCCCACCAATGAGTTCAGACTCACCCTAATGGCTTAGGGCATAAACAAAATGAAGGAGTCAGGAGCCACAGTAATTAGTATTGAGAAGAAGGTGCTGCTACACTTTTGGACAAGACTGGTGCCCTCAGTGTTCTTGTTCTATTTCTCAGTGAAATCATGTGTAAAATAATATTATTCTGTTCCATCTCTTTTTTTTTTAAACTGAACTTTGGCTGTGCTTTTGTGTCACGCCAAACACAATTCCTGCTCCTAAGAAATTCAGTCTGGCAAGTAGTATTGTTTACTTAGACAGAAGCCTGTGTGTGTAGGTGATATAATCACCCCTCCATGAAAGCCCCATGACACAACATTGCTGGGGGAAAGATGACTCCTGTTCATTAGATACAGGTTGCATATGGCATTGTCAGCTTGTTGTGGGCAAAATGTGGAGAATTTCGTCTCCCCTGCCCCATTTTGTAGTAGTGATGAACTTGGCTTAACAAGGAAGATATTGGCCCTTTTTTCTTTCTTTCTGTCTTTGTTTTTTTCTTTTATTTAAAAAAAAATATTTTCCTTTATTTTTCAGTAACTTTAAGAAGTTTTTGGCTTCATTGCCTTTGATTACAGAAGTGTGATGAACAAGAATTTGTAATAAGCAACAACTTGCATTAGAGCATCAAATATGCTGGGGTTCCTTGCAACTTTTACGGAAAAAAAAAATGTTTTCCTTCAATACAAACACTTCCTTTCTTTGAAGACAACAAACAACAACTCCAGAGCTGAGCTCTGCAGTAGATGGTGTCTCCAGAAGCTGAGGGCTCCATGATGCAAATCCTGATGGGGACCCCACAGCCCTTGCTCCCTGCCTGGCATGGGAGGCTGCCTGGCCCTGTATGTGCTGGGAGATCCCCCCTGCTCAGGTCCTGGCCCAATGGGCTCGTCCTTCCAGCTGCTCTTCATTTTCCTTCCCTCTCAATGTCAGTTTATCCCCCCCCCCCCCCCCCCCACTTTCAAATCTCTGCCCCTTCCTTTGTTTTTCATTTCAACTAATCCCTTCCTGCTTTTCCCCTGGCCCCTTCTGTGTTACATACACACACACACTTTTCTATCCAGGGAAGTTAATTTAGATTAAGGGAAGGGATAGATTTAAGAAAGGATAGTTGTCCCTTAAAAGCTCCACACAGAGATGCCCTAATTCTGGAACAAAAGCATTTTCAAATGAACACAATTCTTTGAATGCAGCAAATTAAACCAATTGAGTTTGAAATTCTTTTGCTAGGATTGCAAGTGCTCATCTGATCATGCACAAATTTAATTGGGAACATCTCCCCATGCCAAATTTGCCGTAAAGACAAGATCCTTTTCCACTCCCAGGCTTGCACGGATACCCCTCCAAACCATTCAAAGAAAGCAATACATCTGCCTTCCAGCCATCCATGAAGAAATCAGGGAGCTAACATAATATTTGCAAGCCAAACTCTGCTCACTCTTCTGCAGCATTCGTCTGTTTAGACTGCAAACTCTGGGGTGAGAAAAGTTTCTCTCTCTGTTTTTTATGTGGTGCCTGGCACAGAGAGATCCCAATCTTCATTGTCAGGCCATGGCACAACAAACAAAGAATTCAGAAAAAAGGGTTATGCTTTCACAAGTGCCTCCCTGTCCTAGGCAAACTGAACTCCCTGTGACATCTGCAGGGCAGCACTTTTCACCCCACCTGACTTTAGGAACCAAACTTAGCCAGCTGCCCTCAGAGACCTCCTTCACAGAAACATGGGAGAAATGGGCTCCTCTAGAGATATGAGAGAAAATGTTTAGAGCAGAAACCACAAAACTTCTCCCCAACAAGCCTGAGAGCCACAGGATTGATCTTGCCTCAGTTAAGTGCCTCGGGTTGTATTTCCAAATACACCTACAGGCACTTTCCCCTGACAGAGAGGAAATTTTATGAAAAAAAAGAAGAATGCAATAAATAGAAAAGGGGTGAGAAAAGAACACGCCTCAAATTTGCATGGAGCAAAATCATGAAAGTTGAACTGAGCAAAGGTTAATATCCAGCTGGACTAGCCAAGTCTTCAGGCAGTGAGTAGCTCCATGGCTGCTCATGCACTCAGTGATGGCCACTCCACATGTATGGTGGTGTTGGGATGCAGCCTTTGGTCCTCCTACCCCAAAACTACACCTTAGTGCACCACACCAGCAGAAAACCTCAGTGCAGCACTGGGCAGTCCTGCAGAGAGCTCCCAACCTCAGCATCCCAGCTGTCTTATGAGATCTTGGATTAACTCCTGAGTGCAGTATCTGGAGATCCCAAGGCAGCAGCTGATGTTTCAAAGGATTGAAGCTGCCCAGTTGTGCTGGTTCAGCTGTCCACCTGTTTTGAATGAGGAGTCACAGAAAATAGGTACTTGACTACAAAAAGAAGCCAAGCTACCCATGACTTCTTCCATGGTCACTCACTGCTCTGCTGCTTGCACTGAGACTAAATGTGCTCATCAAGGCCAGAGCTGTCACCCACAAACTCAAGGCATGGCTCCCCTTGTGGTGGTGGTGACTGTGTCCATGGTGCCTGAACAGCTTTGGAAGATAACCCACAGGACAAAGCCCAGCCTCTAAGGTAATGGCATTGGAACAACTCTTATCTGGGATAATGATCCCTGGCGTTAGGATTTGCAGCCAGCAGAGTTTTGCTGTATATCTGGTTGCCTATCTGTAGATGACATTTGCTACTTGCTATGCAGGAAGAGCCCCCCCAAAAACAGCAGCATGTTTTCCTACCTCTGTCAATCTCTGCTATGAACTTCTGTGGGACATGGGTTACATCCTGCTTCATAATTACTCTCCAGTGCTCACAAGAATGCTTCTAAGCCTGAAAAGCTGGTTGGAAAGCTGGCCAGACCTTTCTTTACCATTGGCAAATCCAATGAAGTTCCAGATTTAATGGGATGGACAGGAAATGACCTGTAGCATCAACAACCACTGACATTAATTTCAGCTGAAAGGGAACACCAGCAGCTGAATACTCTTGCAAGCTCATTTCCTCTCCACAGCTGTCACAGTCTCCAGTTCAGCTGAACTGGACTTCAGGGCTGTGGTGAGACTTGTTGGTCACATCTATGCTTGTAAAGTAAACAAGAGCACAGCATGGTTTGTGATCTTGTCCTAGATCAATTTATATTTTGGCCAAGGCACAGCAACTGGCACCAGAGAGAGAATGTCAGCTGGGTTTCTCCAGGGTTTCTTGGGAATGATGGCTCTTCAGCAGCTGAAGCTATCATGCTTAGTGGTCTCAGAGGTCCCACACAGCCACATGTCCCACTTCTTTCTTGCACTCACCCTTCAGCTTTCTGAACCATCCCAATCTCTTACAGCATGTTGTCAATGTCACCCACAAGCGCATGGACAAATTATTTTGCTGGTGGCCCCAAGTGACATTCCGATCTCTGAGTCTCAGAACTCAGTCCTAAAAGGCAATGGATTTGCCCTGAGAGAAAAACAAACCAATATCTTCCTGAAAAAAATCCAACAAGAGCCCATACATGTTTAGGAACAGGCCTTTGGCTGCCCATGACCCAGAGGCTGCATGATCTCCTGCAGTTATTAGTGGTCTAGGGAAAGGTGTCCCTGCCGATGCAGGGAGTTGGAACAAGATGACGTTTAAGGTTCCTTACAACCCAAACCAGCCTGTGATTCTATGATTCTATGAAGACAGAGACATCTGTGAGCAGTTGAAATGCAATTCCAATGAGTGCCCTGTTTTATTGCAGGTGTGAAATAGCTGGTCCAAACTACTATTACCAGCGCAGGTTTGCTAAGGCTTCAGGCATTAAGAACCAGGCAGGTTATTGGAAGTCATGCTGAGTTCATCTATCTATAAATTGACCATCCCTTTATTTTGTTCTTTAAGGAGATTTCATACGAGAAAATAAACCTGCAAGAGTCAGAAACCTCAGGCAGTTATGTTCCAGCTAAGGGCATTGTGAGGCATTTTAGCTATGAAGCCCATGAACTCCAGAAATCCTTCCTCATACAATAGATACTGGGATCTCTTGTGCTTGGCCCAAAAGAAGCCCACAGATGTCCACTGCTGGCTTGTCTCTTGGTCTAGGTTCTCATAAAGCTTCCACAGATATGTGCCTTGGGGTTGAAGCCTCTTCTCAAGCAGCTTAGTGCCAGTAGCTCTCGCAGCACGCTGCTTTGCTGAACTGGCAGAAAGCTTCTCTGGATGTTTTTGTTATTTGGAGTGATTTTCTCATGAATTGAAATAAATGACTGAACTTGTTTATGCTACATCATGGAGGGGGATAAAGCCATCTATGAGTTTCTCCTGTTCTGTTACATATACATGTACCAAACAGGTGCTTTGGAAAATCCCCCCTGAAACCAGAGCTATAAAATGAGCAGTTAATCTCAGGGGACTGATCTTCAGCCAGTGCCAGCCAGCAGCACCTCTGCATGTGCTGGCTCAGGATTTGGCCGCAGCATCAGGGGACTGCTGTGCAGCAGGGGACCAGAAAAAGGGGACAGAAAAGGAGATGCTGCTGCCATGGGGACTCTGAGCTGCTGGGGGATTAGCAGGTCCCATGCCAGACTAGAGCTGCATGGAAATCAGGTGCATTTTTATTGTTGAAAATATCTGAGGAGACAAGGGGAAAAAAAAAAAAGAAAAGAAAAAAAAAGAAAAGAAAATCACAATGCTGCTTCTGCTTTGCATGGCATTGTCTGCTCAGTGGTCTCAGGGGTCACCTTCCCTTTTGCTGTCCCCATCAGCATCAGCATCATCATGTGTTTTCTGTTGGAAAGGAGAAAGAAATGAGAAAGGCTGCTTTGAGGGTGGGAGAGGTCACTCATTTAAGGCTTGTTCTTAATCCCTTTTCTGCTGCAGACTTCCTGTGTGTCTGTAAAAGCAGATCTAAGCAGGAACCATGGCATCCCTAATATCATCCTTTAGCAGGTGATGTCTCAGTTGCCCCTCAATAAACCGAGTGTGACCGATCAAATCTCTGGTGCCTGCAGTGGGAAAGGCAAAAGTAGAGGCATCCCAGTTTTCAAAGTATTTCTGCATGTGTTTTTCCCCTAATATTTCAGGTAGAAAGACATTCAAAAAGGAGCTTTGTTTTCCATGCAGTTTCACATTTTAAAATTCTTTCTTCTATCTTTTTTCCAGTAGGTTTAAGTGAACAGCAGTTTTCTCTAAGGGTTCAGAATTTTTTTTATTTTTTTCAGCAGTAGGTGGAGTAGGGTGAGGGAATAATGAGCATAAAAATGTGAATTAGAAAGGAATGTAGGGAGGAAGGAAGGAAAGAAAGAAGAAAAGGGTTTAAAAATTGAACTAATTTTAAAATGGTATTTTAAAAATCTTACCTTTCTGGTAAAAATTAAAAGGCAAAAATTAAGGTAAAAATTAAAATTAAAAATTTTTTTTTGCAAAATATTTTCTTATTGATGAATCACATCTTAAGTATATTATTGCAGTCAAAAATATTTGCTTTCATCCCAATTTATATCTGCATTAAATGACAGCAAGCTGAGATGTGGGAAATTGCTTTGGTGTAAGGCATTTTCTGAAATCTGTGTATTGCTTAAATTCCATTCCAGATCTGTTTTAGACTTACCCAAATTGAACGAAACCTGCAAAATGTTTGAATTTCACCCATCACTGCTGTTAATTCCTCTTTTCTTACTGTCACAATAGAAGAAAGGTTTCATCTGTGTCCCTGGGAGGCATCAGAATGATGAAGCCCCTCCTTACCCCACATTTAATTTTTTCAAGAAGATTCAGCTTCCAGGATGCTCAGGTGCTGCTGGCTTGACTGTGCAAAGGACTCTGAGGTGTGCGTCTTCCCCTCCAACTCCAGGCAGCATCTGTGCTGGTAATAACCTTTTGGGCTGTGATTTGAGATGTGAATTTCATGCTGTTTCAGCAGGGCACAGACCCTGGTCCTAAGCTGATCCTCCCTCCAAGTCAGACCTGGCCTGTGCCCCCCACAGATGCTGAGGTGTGAGCAGAGCCTGTGCCCAGTGATGTCCTGCACTGCACTCTCCACACCCTTAGCTCTGCCCTGAGCCAGGGGAGGCATTTCTGCCTTCAATAGCCTTTAAATGATTTTCCTTCCACAATTGTATGTGGTAGCCCTATGGCAAAGAGCTCCCCCTCTTAACTACACACTGGGGAAAATGGCTCTTCTTTTTCTTTTTTTTTTTTTTTTTTTCCTCTGGACTTGCTACTAACTGGTTTCATCTGATGTCCTCTGGCTCTTGTATTAGAAAAGACAGCAAAGAGTCATCTTCTATTCATATTTTCCAGTCTTGCGATCTCTATCGTATCCCCTTCAGTGGTGTCTTTCCCAGCCTAGTCTGTTTTAGAATTGAATTAATCTGTTTAATTATCTGTTTAGTCTATTCTTAATCTATTGTTAGGGTTTGATGGCCTGGAGCCACCCTGGTGTCTGATCTGTGCTAGACTGCTTTATAAGGCCCACCAAGAAGGAGAACCTCTGGACATAAGCTCAGCAGAGGCTGGATCCATCTCATGGCATCTTGGATACCAAAGCCCACCCTGAACTACTCTTGAAGGATGCCAGTCCCATTCACTAACTTGACAGGCAGGCTAAAATTGTTATTTTCCTCATTCAGTCTGATAACAATGCCAAAAATGACAAGCCTGGCCCCATGAATACCTTTGCCCCAATAAAAGGCAATGCTCAGTGAGGGGATGTGCCCTTCAGCAGAGCAGGGAGCAGACCCAAGCAAGACACCCTTCCCTCCCTCTCTGGTCATCACCCTTTGGGTTTTGCCCCAGCCTTGCGCATCCACCCCTCTGTGGTCAACATCCCTGTAGGTGACTCTGGTGCTGAGATGACTCCTCACTAGTGGGGTGCTGTGAGCCAGCCCACACTGCACTGCACCAGCCCACACTGCTAATTGTTTTTCCTAAGTGGTTTTCTTTCCTATCTCTAATTAATTCAGTCCCGCTCATTTACGATCCCATTAAATGGCACGCGATAATAAGCAGCAGAGGAAAGCCTCGCTGGAGCAGAGGGAGGAGGGCTCAGCATCTGGCAGAAGCTTTGCAGGATCAAGCCTCTAAGTGGCTGCAATTCAGTGACGATTTAGCTTATTTGACCTGTGAAATGTATCCCTGGAACACGTGCTTGCAGCTGTCTCTCATGCACACCTCCTCAGCATTAAAAACTGCTTATGCCTTCTTTCCATCCGCACCAGATGGTGGCTCTGACACCAGGGGCCTGTCTTTTTTTCCATGCCATCCACACAGGACTTGACAGTGAAGAAGAAAGGTACTTCTACTTTGGATAGACCTGCCAAATGTGCCCTGAAGACCCCACACCCTGCCTCGGCTAATTGCACCAACATTGTCTTGCAGCATAAACCACTCCAGCTCTCTGTTTTCTTTCAAAGTGTATTTGTTTTACAGCTGACATGTTTATATATGTTAACTGTTTGCTGTAGATATCTGTCAGCTTCAACTGGCAAAACCAAAAAAAAAAAAAAAAGGAAAGAAAAAGAAAAAAAAGAAAAAGAGAGGTTGGCTCTAGGCCAGAGGTATGTTTCCTAAAAGCATTTTACTTTTTGTCACATGGTTTTGCATAGAAAGAAAAGTGAGAGGGGAGGGTGGACTGGCAGAGGATATTGTGCTTTAAATATACTGTGAAAGAATTTCATACGAAAATGTACTCTACTTTTCAGATATTAGCCCAAGAACCATAAAAAGTTATTTTATAGTCTTAGAAATTATATACAAGCATTGGTATAGTGTTTGTCATAAAAACTGCCCTAAGGAGGGAATCGCGCATTATGCTTTTCGAAATATGACATTTATGAGCTGCTTCTGATTGTTACCAGAATGTTTTTTAATGAAATAGAAAATGTGTGTCTGTGTGTTCATGTGTGTGTGTGTTCGTGTGTATATACAATAAGAGGATGGAACACTGAGAAAGAGACAACTACTAGAAAATGTTCTTTACTCAGCCCAGAGGTTTTCAGCTTTCTTCCTTTCATAGAACAAAGACCACAGCCCCTCCTGCCAGTAAGAGGAAAGTCAGAAGTGTCCATTTCTTCAAACCTGGAGAGAAATCAGCTCCATTTCCTGAGATTTTTTTCTTCCTTTCAAATGCTTTCCTCTCAAATGAGAATATGGGCTAGTGCTGTGCAAAATCCTCTTCCCTTTGAGATAAAACTAAAACACTTCAGGATGAAGGTGGAGGGACATGAATCTGTTCCCAGGCCAACAGTGTTGGCTCAAGTTTCTCTTATATGTTTAAAAAGGTCTTAAACTGGAATTACATGATGCTTATGCCTTCTGCCAGTCCTTACACCCAGTGCCTAATTGCTCCTGGTTGATGGGATTCACTGTCTCCTGGGCACTTTTTACACTGTGAGATGAACAGGCTTGTCATGATGACACATGTTTTTCTGCTGGACTGTTTCTCCACCTTCCCTGCCCAAAAGCAGGGTGGGAAGTCAGACAGTGACTCATCCTATGCACTCTTGCTTTTAAGAGTGCCTGAAGTTTTTCCAAAGAGGCAGTCTTTGTCTCTTTGAGAGTTAAGTCGTTTTGCATCATTTTCTGGAGTTTCAGGTCTTTTTTATTTTACTGCATGGGACTGCTCCTCAAAGGGCAGAAACCCACCAAATCTTTCCAGATACACTGTATTTTCCTTCATTTATGGTTAGGGCAGGGCTGAGCCCAAGCTAATGACCCCAAATGATACACAAGTTAATGCTGCTTGGGCACAGAACCATATTCTTGCAACCTGGCAGCATCTGACCCATTAACAATGGGTGCTTGAGCTGAAATTGGACCTGTTTAGAAGACATGATGGAAGACTTTGTGCCTGCAGTTATGGAGCGAGGAGTCCAGATGCCTGGGATCTGTTTGTGTCTGTTATTTGCAGCTCAGTGATTTATTAGCAAGACTCTGGACACAGACCATACTGGACAACCCCTTCTTAGATCTTGGGCTTCAGACAGCAGGGAAGGCAGACAGACTGTTTGCAAGGGAATCAAAAGCACTTTGAGTCTTAACTGCTGCCTGAGTCATCTCACAAAAGGCATGCAGTACAGCAAATTGTTGCCCTGCAGACAAATTTCATACAAAATGACTGTATAAAGCACCAATGTTTATACATGAGGCTGATGTGGGTTGAAGGGCTGTTTGAAATGACTGTGGATAGTTATGTAATTATTTGAGAACAGTAGAGCATAATAAGTTAATATAAACATTGAAGAAGACAGTATGAGTTCACTGGATGCTTACGTGAATCTGTCATCTTTCTTACAAATGCCTTTCTTCAAATATAAACCATGTACTTTGTGGCTAAGAAATCATAGGTGCCCAGCTCTGTTTGATGGGGAAACAGGGAGATGGATGGGCAAGGGGAAAATAACTAATCTCCATCTGGAAGGGTTTCTGGGCATTTGGTTTTTGCCAGCTCCTTGGACAATGCCTTGATGTCCAGCTTGATTGGGTACCAGGTTTGAATCTGACTCGTAGTTAATGCTAGCATGTAAGATGAGCTCTACAACAAAGTGTGGAAATAATTGGTATGTGAGGCAGAAAGTGACAGCAAAGGTTGTGTGGAGGTAACGCCTGGGTGAACCACGTGGACTTCATAAGCCTCAGAGCATCATCAAGGATGTAAAACAGGCAGTGCCTCCTCATGGGTGACTGGTGGCAGGTCTGCTCTAGTAATTTATGTGACAAGTAGGTTGCTTTTTCCATTTAATGTGGTATTAACCAGAATGGCAGAAATTACGATGTGAAATCTTTTGAAAAGATAATAACTGGGAATGATAATCTTGTGGTTAGTGCATCTGACTGCCTTCCCAGAGAGGCTTCCTTTTCAACATGACATATTTCTGATAAAATATCCACTCTCTCACTGGTCTGTTTCTCCATTTGGAGTATATAAGGATCTATACTAAAAATATGGTGTTTTTCTAACTGTTTTCTATTCAGATTGAAAGTTCTTCACGGAGAAGCTTTGTGCTATCACAGCACCTGACACATGGAGTCATGTTTCACAGGAAGCCCCTGTGTTTGAAAGATCACATTTTCGAATTTTCTTTCTCCCCCTCTCTAGCTGAAATCATGTTTTTTATGCAAAAAGTGAGTAATTCATCTGAAAAAAAGTGTTGTTTGTTTTTTTTTTTTTCACTCAAAGGCAGGCCCCTTATTTTTGACTGCATGATATGCTATGTGTGAATGGTAGCCTGGCATCCAAAAAATGAAAAGGATATGGTTTAAATAATGATTACAGTAGTACAGCTTCTCCTTTTTTTCAAAATCAAGCACACTATAATCCAATGCTGGTGTAATTCCTCACAGGTCTGAGAGTATGTGACAGCTGACATACACCACTGAGTACAAGTAAGGCATAGTCAGGGTCTCTTCCTGGAAAAATTAACTTAGAATTGGTATTCTCTGGACCAGAGCTTGCATTTTTCAGTAAGTTTATCTCTCTTAAACAACAAATGAAACAGAGATGCTGGAAGAATATAAGAACACAAACACAAGGAAGGAAAACAAGGCAGTTCCAAGCCTGATAAGGCTTTTTTTTTTCTTTGTTTTTATTTAGTTATTGCACAGTGTATCTCCCCCGCTAAGCACGGAAAGATGAGAAGAGTGGTATCTACATCAGCAAGCTGGTGGCATGTGTAAAAGTGAAAAGTGAGGTTGGGAATCAGGATTAAAATCCACTTTGGCCATGGTTTGTTGTCACAGAAATTCAATGTCACCGTGACCTTACACCATTAGGAAGAGCTGTAGCAGTCCTGAGAAAAGTCACAGCAGAAGAACCTAGAAGAACACACCTAGAAGAAACTGTCCAGAGCAGATTCACAGAAACACAGAATTGACAGTAAAGATCATCTCCTTCCAACCTCCATGCCATGGGCAGGGACGCCTTCCACTAAATCAGGTGTCTCAGAGCCCCATCCAGCCTGGCTTTGAGCCCTTTCAAGGATGGGGCATCCACAGCTTCTCTGGTCTAGGAACCAGCTTGTCTTGTAGCCATATCTGAAGGTTTCCAGGTTTTTCTGTACATCACTGAGCTGCTGTTTCCAGAGCTCTAAGCTGCCACCTGACACCCAACAGCAATGCCAAGGCTGACTTTGCAGTCTGCATCACAGAGGGAAGCTCAGAGTCTTCCCAGGCAAAAACGGTCTTGACATGACTCCACAGTACAAAAAAGTTCAAAAGGTTTTGTTTTCACTCCAAGGCAGATCCAAAACACATTTTGAAACTTTGAAAGTCATCGCAAAATGGATTCACTGTCTTCCTGCCAGCTACAGTCAGCTGGTTGGGATGCAGAAAAAAAGAGCCAAGTTGCTGTAAAACACCCAAAACAGAGGAGAGCACAACTTTGTTTACAGTGACCCAAACTTCTAAAACTCTTCTTGAAATGAAAACCCACTAAGGACTGTTCTTAATTAATGGGACATTTGTGAGCATAACCACACGTAGACAAGTTGGGGCTGGTCCTAGTCCGCAGCTGCTTTGAATTCTGGTACATGAAAGTGGCTGAAGGCAGAACTGGACCTGCTGAGAATGGCAGTGCAAAGATCCTGCCATGCCTTTGGCAAAAGGCCACACAGACTGCTGCAAATTATTTGGGAAGCTCAAGGGGTGAGGTTTGGCCCTGGAGGAGCCTTGTCCCCCTCCTGCCAGGGCATGGGAGTTCATTCTGCCTTTTGCAGACTAGCCCATTGCAAGAGGACAAACACCTTTGTCCTATTCATGCATTTCCAAGAGGATGTCCTCATGATGAGATCTGGAACTGGTCCCTCCTCAAGGTTTGGTTTGGGTTTTCTTTTAAAATTTCAGTATCTTCATCCTCTACTCAGCCAGAGAGTTCAGAGCTGCCCTTTGCCAACCTTATCCTGTCTGTGATGTTGGTGCTTCACACTCCCCTCTCTTCAAAATGGGAACTGAACATGAAATTTAGAGGAGAAATTACTCCCATCACACTTAACAGTAGTTTTAATATGCTAGGATCTCAGTAGATTTCTCATGGCTTAAACCAGTATTATTGAGAGCTATGTAAATCCCTGAGAACAGAGCTGATGATTCTGCTGGAATGGGGAGCCTTATCCTTATTTTAACACAGGTTTCTAAAACAAAGACAGCCATATGCTTAGAGCTGAATGAGGCTGTTGTTACCCAGAAAGAGACCTTCTCTCAAAGGCTTACACCATGTTTTCTTAAATTTTTGAAGGACAAAACCCAGCTATTTTAATGAACCTAACTCAATAATTCCTAATCCTTAAATTAAACACTAACAGTGAAGCTCAAAAACTGGCCTCCCAAGTTTCAAAACACAAATTGTGACCAGAACCCATTGGTAAACATTCCTGAAAATAAGTTTTGTTTTGTTTTCCCCCTCATGCTCTGCTGAACCTTGGAAAAACTAACTCGCTCCTAATATTAATCCTAGTATAAACAGATTAGGAGCTCCCCTTCCCCCTGCTCTGCAAAAAATAATGCCTGTGAAAAGACATTTCTTCGCATCAATGAAACCTGAATATTTGTCTATTTTATGGACAGCTTAAAAGCAAATTCTCTCTTATTTTCTTATTTTGAAGCCTGAGACAAAAGTTTAATGTGTTATAAGAAAGGTGATACTTTTTTTTGCATCCATTTGATTAACAGAATTTGTGGCCTTATCAGAAAGTGCAGATTCGGCCCTTTTCCTCCTTAAATGAGGGTGTGCCAAGCATCCAGTTGGAGATACCTCCCTGTTCCTTTCTCAGCAGCAGCGTGTGACACAACCCATTAGTAGCTAAACGACTGCTGGGGAAGAGTCTTTTCAGCCAGATACCTGAGCTGCCGTTTGATTCCTCACAATTCATTAACTTTGAGGTGTTATTTCAGCAGCTCCATGGGCTCTACATCTGGCTTTTTTTTCCTCTGCTCTCCTGCCCTTGAGTCAGAACACTAATGCCAATGGAAAGAAGCAGCTTTCATCCTTGCAGATCCAAAATTCCAGTGATGTACAAGGGGGTCCTTTCCCACCTAAGCGCGGTGTGATCGCTGTGGTGTTTAATGCAAGTGGTTCCCATGGCTTGGGCTTGGCATATTTACCCAAGGTATGAGGTGAGGTGTTATCCAGGGAAATTGGAAAATGACTTTATCACATTGCAAACACTGTCAGAGAAAGTTTCCCTGGAGAAGCCGAGGTTGCTGGCGGACGCTCTGCTCTGCCTGTGTCGATCAGAGCCCCCCCAAGGAGGATAATGCACCTCCCTGTATCGCACATGACTTACAAATCTCAGATAACAGCATGTGCTCCAGATTTACAGCAAAAAATGGACATCTTGGGGTACGGAGAACTGCAGTTTATGAACATTTGGTTTTATGTTGGGTCAGACAGAGTTAAAGACAATCTTGGAGCATAGATTGGGCCATCTGTTATCAAGGGAATGGCTGATCAGAAAGTGTTTGTACTTTAACACTTCAGGCTCAACTCCTGCAAATGCCAAAGCTTGGAAGTGGCTTTATTTCTGCATGTGAAGATGTTGTTCACAGATATAAGCTTTGTAAGCTGGGTGTGTTTGAATTAGGAAGGTGGCTAGGCAAAGCAAGGTACTGAGGTGGAAGAAAGAAGGGAACAAACAAGGGAAAAGCAAAAAGAGAAAAAGATAAAAATAAAAAGAAGACAGATAGAAAGATGGAAAGATATCAGTTAAAAGGGAAAAATCTGACCAGATATTAGAAGTTTTGACAGATTCTAGGAGGTGTCAGACCATTCCCCAGGCCATTATTTGTGGGTCTCACCTCCTTCTCCTGTATCCATGTTCTGGGCTCAATGACACCATTTGCAGAAGAACAACTCAGTGTGCTGCAGTCTGACAGGGACTAATAATTTCCTCAGTGCATGAAAGGTAGTTTCTTCAGAGGTATTCCTGTATAAAATCCTTAGCTCACGTAGCCTCTGAGGGAGAGCAGAGAACCCTTTGCTCTGCTGAAATGCTTGAAGGTCAAGCAGCTTAAATGCTTTTGGAAAGAAGCTGAGGTTTGCTATGCCAGTAAAGTAACAGGGAGGCAGGGGGTACAGGGAATAAGTAGCTAATTTCAAGGAGTATCACAACACAGGTGCCATTACTGTTCAGGTGGGTAGATTTTCCTAGCGGCCTTTCTGCTGGAGAACCAAATACCAAGAAGCAGCCTTCAAAAACCTTCTCCTCCCTGCACGGCCTGACTCCAACTCCCCCCATGTGATTTTTTTTCCTTCGTCCTGCACAGGGCAGTATTGTGCTCATCAAGAATATGTGCTCAAGGTTCTTACTGTGTTTCAGCAGAGATGGCTCATAATCACACTTGTTTATTGTAAAACACAGGTGAACCCGCTGGGAAGAAATGATGATGTCCAACATCGGCTCAGAAGGCTGAATGATTTCTTTATTATAACTATGCTATAATACATTAATATACTATATAAAGGAAGATACTAAAACTACAAACCTACTTGCTCTAACTACCATATCTAACTCACAACTCGTGACGCTGTTCTTGAGAGTCCAGCCACAGGTGGATCTGATTGGCCACCAGGCTCAAACAACCCTCACCAGAATCCAATCAAGCAATCACCCCAGGTAAACAATTCTCCAAACACATGGGAAAAACAAGGAGCAGAAATAGAAATTGTTTCCTCTCTCTTTCCTCTGCACTGCTCTATGAAAAAATCTTGAGAGAGAGAGAAATATGCTTGCCACACTTGTTCTCTAATGCTGACAAGAACTGCCCCACAATTTTATGTAGTTTTACCCTTGCCTTTAGCCTTGCTAAATATTATGGCCCACTGAACTGCCTTCTCCATGTAATGCTGCAGATCTTTAAGTGTTGCACAACAGCAATGACTGATGAAATTACCAATCAGCCTCAATAAATTATACTCTGACAAACAGCATTACTAATGGCATGCTAATCCCTGTGTGCTGCCTTTACAAAATCTCATAAAGGAGCTCTCAATTCTTCTCCAGCATACCACTAGATGCACAGAAGTCACTTTGATGTGATCCACGGCATGAGTCAAAGCAGGGAGAAGCTGTTCACTGCTTTCTCTTTACTTAAAAGGAGTTAGAATCATGCTTGAATCTCTTGGGATGTGTAAAGTAGTGGTCACATGCCTGGCAGCGAGGCAGAAAAGTGCAGTAAGTAGTAGAAGCAACTTTTAAGCAGGAAATGATATAACAATCTCAATAGATTCTCTTTTCTATGCTCCATAAATGGCTGGTGGGTTGGAGCTGAGCAGAGCTGAGCTTACTGACAGAGAGAGAACAGCAAAGTAGGGACATTTGACAAACTAAATAGATATTTATTACTTTAATATCTTAAAAATGCCTTTTAGCCTCCACTTTTCAGCTATTACAAAAATATAAATTAGCTTGTATTTACATTGCTGATGAACCATGGAAATTGTGGCTATCCTAAAGTGATTTAATTGTGTGGCTTTAGACCTTGCCTCCCTGCACCGCTCTTATCAAACACTGGTGATTAGAGGTTTGTAGGGGTTTTGTCAGTGGGGTAGGGACCTCATGGGGGCTGCCTACCTCAGTCTGGAGACTCATTTCTTTACATTGGCTACAGTCCTTCTCAGCCTCCTAATTCAGCATCCTAAATGACCTCCTGAAGAGGCTTGCTTTCTACTATTGGCATAAAATCCTAAATTTTGCATCTAAATTGGGCACTTCTGATCAGTGATGCATACATCTCCATATATAATCCCAGATCTGGAGCAGCTCCATAACTAGAAGATATTTACACACACAAGCCTGGGTGGCTGCCTGTGATTTTTATGTTCCATCAGAACATTCATGGAATAGGTGATGTCCCCATTAAATGATCATGTTACTGATTTGCTGCTGGCCAGGACAGGAGTCCTGTCACAGCAAATCACCCTCCCCTCCTTGTCTGCAGACTCAGCTGCATGCTCAGCTTTGGTGTGACACCAGTAAAATACACCAGGCATTTCTAAAACAGATTAAATTAGACTCAACTTAGACCATATGATGCCTAGTGAATCTCAGTTTGGTGGGATATGCAATAAGAGAGCTACAGCCAAAGATTAATGACAAACTCTGTGTCAGCTGCACGGATGCCTGTAATGAATGTCGTGGACATCCAGGAACTCTCACCGCCCTGGAGACCCCTGTGCATCACCACACCTTACCTGTAAAGACACATTTTAATTGAGGTCACCCTCAGCACAGCCACAGACCACTGAATGTGTGTGTGTACATGAAAGGAAGCTCAAACTTTTGGACAATTAGATCTCAAAATGCTCTGATTCTGGTGTCCTCAGCCACCCAGCCCACAAAGGCTCCTCTGTGTCCACCACAGACTCTGATGACTCTCTCAGGTACTTTTTATCCTGTCAAATGGTACCAAAGCCACTGAGATGTCTGCTCTGGGAACCTCATCTCGCTGTGACTTGAGGATGAGGAAGGAGATATCTGCCTTGGGAGGCAACACAAAAATGAGATCAAGTGACTATGATTTGCACTAAGTTTAGATCAAAGCCAGATGGTGACAGTGTCTCACTTTGCTTGCTAGGCTTGTGGTTAAAGGTTTCCCAGGAGGATGGAGACATAGGTCTGCCAAGCTGAGCCCTGACCATGAGGCTCCACAGCACTTGGGGTAGGGGACAAGATTTGCTGGGGTGCAGCTAGTGGCTCCAGAGGGAAAGGTGGCCCAAAGGAACAGGCATGACCTCCATGCAAGGTGAGACAAGGCAAGTGGGAGCAGGGAGCTGGGGTCTAATTGCTTTGCCTATAGCACCATTAATAATTTAGGATTCATGCTGAGAAGGCACACCCTGTCATAACCTCTGTTTGCTGTCTCTGTTGGAGGCTCTTCTGCCTCCTTTCCATTATATTTATACACAAGGAAAGTATGGCTAATATAACACTCAGGGTGCTAAAACCTAGAATGCCCTGTTAAACCCCATATCAGTCCTTTAAAAACTGTTTTATAGAACCAGCTTTAGAAAAGATATTTTAGATATATATATATTTACAAGCTGAGGCCTTTTAAAGGCATAAATTGTCCCATAGCTTTCCTGGAAGAACAAGGCAGGCATTAAAATATTCCATGAAGATAAATGGTTTTTCTGGCTTTACATGCTGGTTTAGTGTTTTTATGGTTTCCACACATCTTTTATCTCCCATGCAGAGGTGTGAGTCATGCTTGTTTATTGAAAGAGTGCATATAATTAAAGTGGTGTAGTGCTACACTAAAAACACTTTCACAAGAGAGTAGAGCATGGGAATGTGTAAGAAGATTTTATCCAAGCAGTTTTTATTTCCTCTGCTGAATAAACTGCATCATAGCCTCTAAGGATATGATCTGGAAGTCTAGACAATAACAAAGCTGTTTCTTTGTCCTTTAGTTCACCCTATTTTAACCAGACAGGAATTTTGCTCACGTCCAACTTCATGGTCTTAGCATAGCAGCAGAACACTCAGAGGCTTCACCTGAGGCCTCTGAGCAGGACAGGTTTGATCCTCTGCTTATTTCAATGCAGTGACCCAGGGAAGGAAATTCTGCTGGTTTCATGGCATATGAAACAGTGCCAGCCTTGCAGCTTGGTCCTTTTCTTGTCTTCTGCCACCAGGGCAGCTGCAGCCATCCTGAATTGGAAGAGATTCACAAGGATCATTGAATCTAACTCCTGACCCTGCCCAGGTCAAACCAAGGAATCACACCACGTGCCTGAGAGCATTGTCCAAATGTTTCTTGAACTCTGGCAGGCTTGGTGCCACTTCCCAGGAAACCTGATTGTCCACGTACTGATCAAAAGCCTGCAAATAAACAGCCTTTGCTGTCTACACTATCAGATAGCCAAGCCCAAAGTTTGGTTATCCTGCAGGCCAAAGTGGGGGTCAGCTTGAATTTCACTTTAGCTGTGCCCCTGAACAGTGCAGGGCTTTTATTCAGGGGCATGGCAAAATACAGTGAGTCCACCTTGGGTTTCTTCCCCAGGAAGGCACTGCAGAGCTGGGGGGTATGAGTGGTGCCAGGGAAAATCCCCTGGATTGAGCAATATGCTGCTGATACTGGTGGTGACTCACAAAGGTCAGATTCCTCTGCCCCCATCTCCCACCCAGGTCATCTCAAGTACCAGACTCTGGTCATGAAGGATTTAAGATTTTCTTCTCAGCTTTGCTAATGTGCTGATGAGCCCCACAGCTTCAGTCCAGGCAGATCTGCAAGTATCTGTGCAAAGAGATAAACTGGCTTGCCAGGACCCTGAGCACTGCAAGGCAGACAGGATGACTCCAGAGTATCTGGCTGAGAAGTGAATGGAGCCATCAGCGGGCTGATGTCTCTGACGAATGGGCTGCTGTGACTCTGCAGCTCACCCATCCATGGTGCAAAACCACTGCCTGCTCTGCACCAGCTGTATCCTCTCCCAAAAAATAGCTGCTGGACACCACAGGCTGACACAGTTTCTGTTGATCATTAGATACATTTAAATGCAAGATAAAAAGTGGCAGATCAGTGGGATGAAATTTGGGCTGGTGTTGCTCACAGGACCAAAGGCTGACAGACAGCGTTGTGTCTGGAGAGCCCACTCTTTTGCTGATAGCTTTTAACTGGCTATCTGGCTACTTTTAACAAGGGACATGTGAAGGGAGACAAGTAGTATTTGGGTCAAGAAGGGCCTGGTGTGACCAAAGTTACCGTGGGAGTTGGAAGTTCAAACAAAAACAGAGACAAAGCATCCCCTTCTCAGTTGACTGTGACACTGACTGACACTACTGACTCCAGGATCATTAGTCCTTATCCACATTAATAGAAAAGGTTCAGGACATGGGATTTCAGACCACCAAGTAGTAATATGCTATTGTCTGTAGTAATGTGATATTTGTTTGAGTATGAAAACCGGTCTTATAACATAAGAGGACTTGTTGCCAAGATCATCTGCTGTGAATGAAGAAAATTGTATAAATGAAATGGTAACCTTTTTGCTCTCACTGCTTTCTTTGCTAAAATAGATAAACAATAGAATATTTCAGTCTCACAAACTTCTTTCTGAGCAAGACAGTTAATTCACAGTGCCAGAAACATGAAGCTGGACCCGACTCAGGGTTGAAGAGGTGAGAGGAGACACCACCTACAGCCACATATAGCTCTCAACTGGACGAAGTGTCAAGAGATGTGCATGGGGTCTCTGGCACATGGTGGATTTTTGGGGTGACCTTAGGCAGGGCAGGAGTTGGACTTGATCCTTGTGAGTCCCTTCCAACCGAGGATATTATATGACTCTATGATCCAAAATGTGCTGATGTTGCAGTGACTGCTATTTCCCACTGATCCCAGATGCAAGACCTCTGCCTGGACCTGAGCTTGGTTACTTTCTCCGAATTTTATTTTTGCCTTAAATCAGTTTTAACAGGCATGAACACATTTACAAAAAACGTTTGCCCTCAGGCTTGCTCATCCCCACTGAGAGTCCTCCATATTCTAGTGATGTTCCCCAGGAGACATGCGGGAGCGTTTACATTTGTTTGGAAGAGAAATGAAGATTATGGATTTTTAAAGTAGTGTTTTCCCACCCTCACTCTAAGGGGAAGCAAACACATGCATCAAACACATTGATGATGGGATTTTCATTCCTCTAACTGCTCTTAAACAGATGTGCTTATAATTAGTGGACACTGTGAAATGCCAAGATTGGTTTAATACTGTGCAATCCTGACAGTTGCTCAGTGGGAGAGCTGCAGGTGTGCAAGGAGGTCTGACTTGGTTATAGAAGAATATTAAACAAAAGCCCTGCAAAAGTGAATTTTTCCTAAGTCCAAAATATCCCTTAGGATTGTTGAGGCTCAAAGAGGTAACAGGCACCTTTTTCATGTCCAATGAATATCATGCAAAAATTTGTGGGCTTTTATGCAGTTTTGATAGCTGCTGCAGATGAAGCTCAACAGAAGCTCACTTCAGATCAAACTCTCCACCTCAAGCTCAAGCACTTGCAAATCCACAAGAACCCCTGAGATTTCATGCTGTGGAGAAGTCCCCAGAGCCATGGATCAGCTCTGGAGAAGTTTTGGATGATCATCACTGGTGACATGACCACTCAGCATGGGCAGTTATAAACTTCAGGAGAACGTTGATTGTATTTTCTATTCCTGGAAGTGTCAGGTCTTGGAGGAGGTTTTGAAAAAAAAACCAAAACCCCAAAACCAAATGGAACTGACACTTGCTGTGTTGCTATTCCTAGTGAGTGAAGATATCCAGGTGCACTGGTTCTGTCCAGAGAGCACGTAGGCATGAGACCAACAGTTCATTCCTCTTGGTCTCAGTACAAAATCAGGTGCCCAAATAAGCACTGAGAGCCCAAGAACTCTATTGGGTTTGGATCTCAGCACTCAGAAGAGATCTGTTTTCTTTCACATCAATTTCTAGCTTTTTTTGGTAGAGCAGTAGCCAGGTTTATGTGGTGCCCTGTACATGTCTTTCTCTAGGAAATGTAACCATCATATTTGCAATACCTCAATAACATCTTCCTTTATTGAAAGCTTGTGAAAAAGGGAGAGATGTTTGATTTATATCCATCCTCTCATGCCATTTTAAAACTTAATTCCAGATGAAACCAATCTAGGTAAAAAAATGTAAATGACCACTACTGCAGGTCTCTTCTCTTATAAACTCTGATTTCAGCTTCAATGCTTTTTTTTTCTGTGACACACCGATGGAACTCAGTTGCCTAAAGTGGCAACCCAGAGCCTTTGAGATACTCTTGTGGCCCACCTGGCCCCCATCAGACCCTCTGTAGGTCCTGTGTGACACAGCCCCAGCCCATGTGGGTGTCTTACAGCTCTTAGGCTCCCTCAAACAGCACTGGAATTCTATGTTTGGAAAATCAAATCATGGACACAGTTTTCAGGGTTACTCTGTCATCATTGAAGGGACAACAAACAGTGTTTGAACATATCTGTTCACAGGCAGTGCTAGCTGGATTTATTTTTTTAGATTTATCGCGCTTTGATGAAGCAGAAGGACACACTTTGATGAGTAATGGCTTTTATCAATGGAAAATATTAAACATGCTTTTTGGCACTTAAAGGTCCTACTTGTACACCCCAAAGCTTATCTATTTTTTCCAGTTATACCAATTATTCTAGCAGGAGATACTCCTAAAAGCTTTGTTTTGCTTCTTGTGCCGAGTTGAAATTGATACTTTGCACACATGAAGCAGTTCAGGAAAATGAGATAGAATTTAAACATTCTGGCTAAAACTTCCAGCTCTTGCTCTGCAGTAAAACATCTGAAAGAGAAGGAGGAACTTATAAAGAATATCAAATAAATAATTCTTGAGAATACATATTTCTTAAAATAATTTTAGTATACAACCAAGCTGTGCTCTGGTTTGCTAAAAGAGAATCTTGCAAAGCTGATTTATCCAACAAGCATATAGGCTTTTTAATTTTTTTCCTGCTGCAGAATGAGACTTTGTTTTCCTCAGGAGTATAATTTTGTTAAACATCAGAGGATTTTTTTCTCAGTCTCACCCAATGCACACTGGTTAGCTTTGCATTTGCCCAAAGAAATGATGGCATCCTCCTTTGTTTTCTATGTCCAGTTGTGACTGAACCTAGATTGTACATTTGAATGTGGGAAATGACATGTCAGGTCCACCAGTTTGCATGTGTGTCTGTTTAGGGAAGTGAACATAACAGAAGTATGAACACTTTGGAATAAAAATATGTGGAATTTTGTGCAAGAGAAACTTGGCGAATTTTCTTTCTTCACTGTTCCTTTGCTAGCCTTTCTGAAGAACACTGGGGGCCAGGTCCCATTTTCCAGAGAAAATGATAGGGAAAGAGTTCTAAACATGCTGGCTGTGAAACCTGAAATGATGTAAAATTTGCATAGTCTTGAGTTTTGTTTGAAACTTAGCTCATTTTCCCTCAAGGATTTGCTCCGGTTCCCACCCTGATTCAAGCAAACACAGTTGGGCCAATCCACACTGAACTTGGACAATTTATGGCTCTGCATCAGTTCTGTGCAAAACTCTCTGACTTCAGATGGTTTTGACATGAAACCAGATGAAGAATTTGCTCCATCCCAAAACTTAGCATGCAATTCAGGGCAGGAACCCATGTGGATTGAAACTTCAGCAAATGGTTTTGTAATCCCCTTCAAAGAGAAACAACCAAGCAGAGCAGCAGTTCTGTTAATGGTTCAAGGAAGCTCTGTTGATTAATGACTTCAAACTATTTGCAAACAAAAATAACTGGAAATCACTTCAAAGGGATGTGACATTCCCGTCACTTAGTGAATTTTGACTAAAATATGAACACGTTGACAATTGCATAACTTGGACATTAATGTCTTTCACTGTATTTTGTATATTTCCATGCTGTCACAAACAGGAATTTTGCCACGTAGAGAAGTGTTACAGTGTCCTAATGAAGTTTTCAGAACATAGCAGTTGCATTAGGGGAAGTTGTAGTTCTTGAAAATACATAGGACTAGATTGGTACTAGTATTTTTATTTGATTTTTAGCTTTTCCTTCCTAGAATTTATTTGGAAACTACCTTACCACTTCTGGCATTAGGATTTTTAGATGTGGTTTGTGGAATAACCAATAAAGAAATGCAATTAACCAATTACAGGGTTGAACACATGGCAAATCAAGTAAGAAACCTCAACCCCCAAGATAATACTAAGAAGAAATATATGAGCAATATGCTCACTTCTGGGAATCTCTAGTTCTGTAAGCAGTAGATCTAGAGCTGGTCTGTGATATTTGCATTTCTAACCAATTTTCTTCTTTTTGGCTGAAAGATGTTATTTTTGAATGCCCATCAAAGCTAAAGGATGGGTACCACTCTATGCCAAGGTGCAGCCTGGTTGACTTTGTGGCTGATGGAAGCCCTTTTAGCACTTCAGCCTTCAAAGCTGTTCCTTGCTTTGTGCAATTCAAACTGGACCTTTGGGACAGGCAGAACCAACACAGAAGAAAAGCAGACTGTAAACTGAAAAAAATCAGAGAGGGATTTTGGAAAGCATAGAGAAGAGGGGAGAGAATGCTTGTGAAGCAGTCTGAAATTAAATGGGCTTCAGTTCTTCAAGATCTGTGTTTCTTCTGGCTCTTTATATCTTTGAAACAATATGTTCTGGCAATGCTTTTTTTTTTTTTTTGTGTAATCTGTTGATCTTGGCTGAGAAATCTTGTCTTTAAGTGGCTTACATGAAAGCAGAGTTATTCATTATGGACAGCTCTTGATACCTCCTGTGAAGGTTTCATGAGCCATTACAGATTGTCAGTAAGGAGGGAGCAGAACACCAACAGCTTTCATGTGCTGGTGCTCAAGTTACAGACCACTGCCCTCAGAAGTAACCAGCAGAAGGGGAAAATTGCATTTTTTCTGCAGTCCTTTCCTTTTCCTGAGCCATGCAGGAGCAGGGTGTTAACTGAGAACCCAGCCTGTGCATGGCTCTGCTTTGTTTGACAGCACTGACCAAAATTAAGTTTTTAAGGTTTAAGGAAATACCCAAATAAAAAAAAATGACAGCAACAAAAAGTACCCAACTAAGTGAAATGAGTCACAGCATATCAAAACAAAAGCCTCTGCTATTACATTTACTCCACAGTTTCTGTCTGCATGGTATTTTAATTGCTGAAACTTTAAAATGTACATATTTATGTACACATAGAGCATCCAGTGTTATGCTACCTCAGCAATACAGCTCCAAATTCCCTATGGCTTGATTTTATTCTACTTAAAGCATGCATTTCTAGAATATTTTAAATAATTTTAGTCAGCTGATCAGGATGAGATTAAGAGGTGTCTTGGTCGTGGGCCACGGCTGCCTGTAAAGGCAATGGGTGGTGAAGGTTCAGTCCTCTTTAATTACACAGACATAAGCATGACAGGATCTGGTGGTTGCAAGCTGAAGTCAGGAAAAAGCTGAATAGGAAATAAAAAGTAAATTTATTATGCTGAGGATAATTAGATATTGGAACAGTCCCTGAAGATGGAGGTAACCTCTCTCCTCTCAAGACTGGATCTCTTTCTGCCAGAACTGCTGTGCCTCAGCTCTCAGCTTCTGGCTCTAAGCAAGGAGCCACACTAAGACAAATATCTGAACTGTTAATGCTGCCTCTTTTCTGTTTTAATTTCAGTTTAACATGCAAGTCCTCTGCATGAATATTACTACAAGATGAAGAAATGCCAGAGGCAAAATAAGGGAATCAAATTCTGACTTGGCTGCAACTTTCTTCTTGCAGGGACCTGTTCAGGAACAGCCACAGGGTACATGTGACTGTACTGGTGGCACCAGAGAGGGATCCTGCTGCAGGAGAAAGTACCAGCAGAAGGTGTGAAATAACCTCAACTTCATAAAGCAGAGAAACTTCTGGAAACCTCTAAAGAGCACGTGAGAAAGAATCAGGGTTCCTGCTTCACATAGGGTATAAAACTAAGATGGGATCACTTCTCATAATGTGGCGGTAATTTCATCATTTTTGTGGTTTATGAAGTCGGCAGGGCTCTGTGCGGGGTTTATCACCTCGTAATTCACAGACGCCTGCGGGGTGTGCGGGTGCGCACGCGTCCCACGCCGTGAGGCACCGCTCTTTCCAAGCGCTCCGCGGCTCCGTTTGGCGGGCGGCACGAGCTGAGCCCTCCCGAAGGATCCCCTGGGTTGGTGGCTGTGCCACGGCCCTCAGGAGTCATGGCCTGCTCAGTGACCACACTGAGGAGGAAGGGCGGACCTGCAGCACCCCATGTGGGACAGGCCACCTCAGCCCTGGATTTTTGTAAACTCATTGCGTATCTCATCAGCACCTGCTGTCCCCATCTCAACTGAAGTTCCATTACACAATGAACACAACTCAAAACCACCTTTAGCTGTGTTGCTTGGGGTCCTGACTTCCCTATGGCACCAGCGATGGCCAATCTGCAATCTGCATAGCTTTGGGGGCATGGATGAGTACACACTGAAGGGTGAGGTGTCTGTATGAATTAAAATGGTGCCAGGAACTTCTAGAAATAAAAAATTATTTTGTGATGTTTCTGACAGGTCTTGTTCTAGATGTGAAAGGTAAAATGAGAGCCCAAAGACTGAGCCTGTTGAAAATTTAGGGCCAGATCCAGAGGCTTATTCACCACTCGGCTCAGTGGCTAAAAGACAGTCTCATGCTTTTGTAGATCCTGGGATTTTTCCCATAATGCTTTGATTTCTGGGCATGAAGTAGAGTAGACCAAGAGCTGCTCTAACATGCCCTGAATGCAAAAGGCCTTCAAAAGTTATCAAAGCACAATGTTTTCTAAGACAGAAGGATACCCTGGCCTTGGCCTGTAGGATGGGAAAAGGCTCAGAGACTCCTGAGCATTGAGACTTCTCCAGTGCAACATGGATTCTCCAGAAAACCTAGGACAACTATAAAAACAGAGATAATATAAAATTGCCCTCACTTACATGAGTATCAGGTTTTTCCTTGGGTCAGAATTCATTTCTTAATCTTCAGTGACAGAAGAAAAAGCCTTTTTTTCCCACTCTTTTTTATCATTCATGCTGGCCAACTTTCAGTGAAAGCGTGTTAACTCATTTTGATAAGGAGAATTCCCACACCCCTATCTCACAAACAGAATAGCAATTCCCATTGTGAAAGTACTGGGGGATCATATTCCTTACAGTTGGTTTTTAGCAGCTTTTGGACTTGTCTGCACAACTGAGACCGTTCATTTTCACACCAAGGTTTACCACAGCATTTCTGAGAAGGGGGCACAGTTCTGTATTAGAACAGGAATGGGAGTGTCAGAGCCAGACTAAATGTATCCCTCTCTGCCATTCTTATGAATGAATTACAGAGAGGGATTCAGAAATACAGAGAGGGATTCATGTTGTCCATGCTTGGTGTTCATTGAGGTCTGCAGGAAAAGGAGGCAAAGCTAAGACTGACTGGCTGGTGACATTTTATGAAGCAACTCAAAATGAAAGGGCAAGTATGTTTCATGGGCAGCATCATTTGAGTATTTAGCTGGTTTTTGGCTGACAAACTCACATAATATTTAGCGTAACCCTCCATGACCTGCATCTGCTTCACCAAAGAAACCAACAGCTTCTTTCACTGGAAGTGACTACTGATAAAGTCTAGGTATTCAGTGGCATTATTAAATGCCACTTGACTATGTTCCCTCTTGCTGGGATGGATGAATTAATTTTATTAAATTTAAACACACCCAAAAAACTATGGGATGAGATGCTGGGGAGCATGCCATCCCTGGGAGGGATTAAAAAATAAAGAGTAAACAAAAATTTCAAAAAAGGGTTGGAAGATGGAGAAGAGAGAAAAATGAGCTTAAAAACAAATATTCCAGTCATAAAATGCAGCATGTGTCAATGTGAGTATGAAAGCCACAACTTCTTTAGCTTTGGAGGAGTCTCTTTATTCTTAATTTTAAAAAAGTCTCCCATTAAGCAAAGAGAAAATCATACACTCTGCCAAGGCAGAGAAAAATCTTAAAACATAGAAGGAAAGCAATTTTATAAACTTCATAGACATAGAATGAAGTAAAGCTAGAAAATACTTTTATTCCTTGAGATTTCACCATTGCTGTACAGAAATGTATCTTAAGGCATGTGTGCACTTAATTTTATGCACACCCTGAGGGTCCCTTTTTAAAGGCACAATGAGGGGAGAGGAACAAATCTGAGCCAGCCCTGCACATCCAGGCCTCTGGCAGACATCCCTCTTGGCAGCAAGGCTGCAGGTGTAAAGCAAGCACTGTTTAATGTGACCTGTGAGTGTCCACACAGCTCTCCTTTTGTTTCTCATCACATCACAAGGCTGTGTAATAGTCCATGGATCGACAGGGATACAAATATCCAAATCCACACTCACTAAGGGAGCAGCAAGAAGCCTAATGTTTCTGCAAAAAGGGGTGTTTAAATGGGTGTCCAGATATTGCAAGACACAATCTTCTTTATTCCTTTGTTCTGAAAGTATTTGTCAGCGTTTGGGTTATTTGCATTTTTTCTTTTTCCTTCAAGAAGTGCTTTGTTTGCTGCACATGCCTTAAGTGGCATACAGGCTTCCACAGCTGATTCTGATGAAACTGTTTCCCATTAGATCCAATTATTTATGATTGTTTTTCATGGACTTCTCTGTTTGGAACAAAGGCCATTTTTGGTCCTGTGGGTCAAAATCCTGGATTGGTAAAGCCTTTACAGACTCATCATCTGCACTGCTGCTCGTCCTGCCTGGTAAAGTGACACTCTGGCTGCCTCTGATGTGCCTGGGAAAGGAGAGCTGTGATGTGGCTGCTGTATTGGAGCATCCCAAGGGATGCAGCCCCTAATTCCTCATTTCTTGCTCTTTACTGTTGCTGTTAACTCATTGGATTAAAGCCACTGGGAAATGCCCAGTGAAATGCCAGTGACATGGCTTGTGCCTGGCACGTGGGCACAAGCTGAGAGAGGCAGAGGCCAGCTGGGTCTGATGCAGCTCCAAAGTGCCTGTGTTACTCTTCAAAACAGGATCTTCTATTCCAAGTCCCATGGAAGCTTTTGAAAATGTTCCTCCAGTGCAAAGTGGAAGAAGTAAAGAAGTGGTTAGGAGTTGGACCAGTCCTGAAAAGAAAAAAAGAAGAAATAAATGTAATTCACATGCATGAGGAAATAAAGCTTTTTAACCTTTAAATAAGGTGGAGGTGGTGGAAGTTCTTTGACAATGCTCATGCTGTGAATAGAACATTTTTCTTGATTTGACTTTCTTAGAAAATCAAAATACTTGTGTTTGATGCAGTTTGTCTTCCTTTTTTCCCACTATTATCCTCTCTTTCATCTTTTCTCAACTAAGAGAAAGAAAAAGGACAGTTATGCAGAAGTAGAAAAGAAAACAACTAAGTGTACATTTTCTTTGCAAGAAAGGAAGAAAAAAGAAAAACTATGAAGAAAGGAAAATTAAATTCAACATTTAAATTCTGAGAATACTACAGAGTAAAGCCTTGGCTTTCACATTATTTTCAGTCTTTTTATCCAAGAAATAGAAAAAAAAAAGGAGATACTTTTCCTGTGAAAAATTCTATCACAATTGTGAAGCTATTTTTCATCAAAAGCAGACATTGCTAATGACAAATGTTCCAGTAAGTTCTGCAGAAAGGCATTCTGTAGTTGGCTTACACTTGCAGCACACAGCTTATCTTCAGTTCAGATCACATGCAGATTGTCATCAGCCCAAAAATCAGATTTTGCCCACAAAAAGTGATTTCTTAATCCATGGGAAGATCAAGGGTGTTTGCAGAAAGCAACTGGTTGTGGATAGCTCTGTTTCTGCTCAGCTTCACCAAGTGATCAATTATGAAAAACTCACCTGGTCCATATTGAGGCTGAATCTGACAATTTTGGCACTCAGAATCTGCTGTTTCTCTTGTCCTTTGGGAGTATAAAACTGCAATATCACAGAGGGTGATGAACTCCTCATCTTCAACTCCTGTTTAGATAAAATCAAACACCCCTCTTTCCTATCTTGATTCTATCTACCTATCTTTCCTTCCTGGTTCACTTGGAGAACCAGGCAAGGTAAATGCTGTATACTCACCCAGACTTTTATTTTAACCATATCTTTGGGTCTCTGTGAATTGCTTTCAGAAGGCAGACCACAGAATCAAAGACTCAGAGAATAGTTTGTGTTGGAAGGGACCTTAAACATCATCTTGTTTCCACCCACTGCCATGGGCAAGGACACCTTCCACTAGACCAGGCTGCCCAGAGCCACATTCAGCCTGGCCTTGGACACTGCCAGGGATGGGGCAGGCACAGCTTCTCTGGGCACCGTGTGCCAGTGGCTCACTACCTTCACAGTAAAGAACTTTTTACTAAAATCTAATCTAAATCTCTCCTCTTTTAGTTTAAAACCTGCCCTCTTGTCATTATCTGCCCTGGTTAAAAGTCTTACAAATAAATACTCTTCTTTGAAGGTTTTCTAGAACTTCAGAAAAGATGATCAGCTTCTGCTCCGGAAAATTTTAAATCATAACAGCCTCTGAGAGTTTCATGCGTAAGAATAAACCATGGTCTTACCTGTAACCAGCCCTGAACTTCCCTGCCTCAGCTTCCCAATTCACATAGCAGTCACCATGTCAAAATTCTAGTTGAAAAACGTTTTGCTTTGCCTTAAATTACTTTAACACCTTTTGTTTTTTCTTTGCCAATGCCAATGACCACAGAGAACAGCATTTTTTGTCACCTAGAGGACTGGCAACCGAATGATTGTGTATAAGAAGTTGATTGGTTACACAGTGATCTTTTTAATTAATGTAATCTTGTCACAGATTATCTGTTCTCACAAGGAATTTATCCTGAAATTTATCCTCCTTTGAAGAAGTTAGCCATTACCAATCATTGCCAAATTGCCTCAAAGCTACTTTTAACAGCATTTACATTCTCATTCAATTGTTTTCAGCCCCCCCTAAAGCAGCAGAGTGCCAGGAGCACATAGGCAACACCAGTGGGTATGGGTGTCAGGTATGGGTGTCGTGGTTTCTCAAAAAAAAAGGAGACATTTGTAGAAGGTAAGTCTTTAATTCCCCTGCAATGGGGATTCATGAGCTTCTGCTATCTCTGTAACCCAAAGCCACCAGCACCCACCCACTGGATGCCAGAACCCACCATACACTGGCCCAAGGCAACCAACCTCACTCTGCCTTTGCAGAGTCTTCTGAGACACAGATTTTTTCATACCCTCAGCACATGATTCCCCCAGAGGGCCGGCGTGGGACAGCTCAGCCCTCTGACAGCCTGTCCCGCAGCACGTTTCAGACAGGCTGCAGCTGGGGGCTGCACGGAGCCGTCCTGGGTGGGAGGCCACCACCACCCCCGGGGAGCCTGCTTTGGGGAGCAGGGACCTCTGCTTCCACCCTCCTTTTTGTTTATCAATTCCTGGCTAATGAGCCCTTCTCCTCACAAAAGAGAGTTATCCAGAGTGATAGTAAAGATGAGAGCTGCAGTAAGCCACGCAGAGAGCAGTGGGGAAATGTTTGAACTTGGGGTCTTCAGCCCGGCTAAGTGGAGGGGAGAGTGTTGTTGCAGTGAGAGGACTATTAAAAATACAAAGTACAGACTCTCTGGGGCCTCAGATGTTGTTTTACCCCATGAAACATGATTTCTTATTTTTAAATAGCTGTCATGCTTGTTAGTTTAATTTATCCCTTCTCAGCTGCAAGCTACAACATTTTATGAGCCTGACTAAGGGCATTCTCACACAGGCTCTGTGGCTTTGTGCACAGCCCTGCCAGAGTCAGGCTGGGCTAAGCCAGGGTCATATTTTGTGCTTGGTTATACCTTTGCAGCCCTGCTCACACCAGCTCAGAGCCCCATGCAAAGCCCATGAGGTTACTCAGCTCTTTAAAAAGGGTTTTGGAGAGGAAACACCTTGAAACCAGCCTGTGGTATAGGTTCCCTTGTGGTATCATAGCCTTGAGGGTGGTGATGCTACTGGAGTTTTTTTTTTGGATTTTGCCCAGCAGTTTTGTTTTCTGCTAGATTTCTGGAGTGGTCAAATAATCAGCTTTAAAAAGTCCCTGCAAAGCCTGTGCTGCAACAGGGGTAAAGCCAGGAAAACACTAAAGGCTTGTGTCAGAACACAGTTCAGACACATGTTCTTGTTTGGTTTCAGCTGGTCTCTGGACACACCTGGGCAGTGCTATGTCTGTGTTAAAAACAGCAAACCCAATTGTTAGGAGGCTTATTGCTAACGCAGAAACACAATACTCAGGAGCAGCACCAGCTTGAAAGCTCCTAAAAGGGTGCACCTTATCTTCTCTGCATGAACTGAGCTGCTTGGACTCACTCTAGTGGGTCCAGACCCCTGGATTCAAGGGATATATATATATATTATTTTCTACTCTGTGCTTTGTATGTGCCCCAAATATTTCATCCTGAAGAGGACTGTGGCTGAATGTCTGAATGTGAGCTTAACTTCAAGTCGTCCAGTTGCCAGCCCCTTGCCTTGATCTTTCCTTCTTGTCCCATTCTTGCAGTCTGTTTTCAGAGGGAGCCAACACAATGACAGCAGTTGCTCTGATGAGCTCCCTTTCCAGCTGGCAGATGGGAGCGATGCATGGGCAGGAGTGCTCAATGCCTTGAACTTCTCCTGTGCTAAATATGGGCCAGGTTTGCAAATGAGCCAAATCTGACCTGACTTGGTGAAGAATGTTGGGCAGATAAAAGCTTTTTTCCAAGGAAGACTGATAGCCTGAGCTGGAGGAATTGTACAGTATGCAACTGAGTCTAATTAAAAGGGCACATGACATAAGAAGTTCCTCCCTATATTCTGTCTGCTTAAGGCCCATACGTCTGACCTTAGCTTTTCATCAGCCTCAAATTCATTTAACAAATCTAAAACCACTTTCCAGGGGGGACTGTAGGATTAGACACCAAGGAGCCAGAATTGTTGGCTGTGATCAATAATCTGATTGTCAGTTCCTAGGTTTTTGCAAAACATACATTGCTTTATGTGGAGCAAAACCAGAAGCAGATCTTTTTGTAATACATGGGAGGGCTTTACAGGGTGCCTTTCTTCAAGCAGACACAGGCAGGAGGTATCTGGAAATCTGGAAGGCATGAGAATGAAACGATGACTGATAGAGAAAGAGAGACCACAGAAGACATCTATAAGCCTAACCACATGAGAGACACAGAGGCAACTTCAAAACCACTGGTACAGCCACTCTAGGACAGCTTCATTGAAGCAACATGCTAGAGAAATATCACTCAGAGCTTTGTATGGATACAGGATGATGACTGCAGGATGGGGAAAAGGGCCCATCTGGACTGAATGAAGTGATAAACACAGAGAGGCTTTATTTGCTTCTGGCACTGCCAAGGCTCCAGAGCCAACTGTCTGGCTCTCCATTGTTTTGATTCAATTCGACCTTGATCACATCTCTCTTGCTGTCATGCCTCAGAGGATATGGGGAAAGGTATGAGTTCAACAGCTCTTGGATTTTGAGTGTTTATTAATGCAAAGGTGAAAAGCCCTGAAAATGAGAAGGCTGTTAAAATGCAGTTTGAATGTGATGATAACTTGGCATCGTTCAGTGGAATGGAAATGTTCCCCTCCGATTGGCAATAAGGTGTTTTAATGCAGCTCTTTGGAATTTTAAAAAAAAAAAATATATATATATAAACTGGTATATAAGTGGCTCTAAAAAAAACCCAAAAAACTTGGAGCATCCCCAAATTACTTTGATCTTCATCTGAACCTCATAAGATCAATGAGGTTGTTTACCTTGCCAGGTGAACAACTTGAAGACTTTCTGAGGAAGGAAAAACACAGCACTCTCTTTAGCTCACATCAATTCCCAAGAGGTCAGTGGGAAGAGTGGGAAGTGAAAGTGTTTGTTAAGTATCAGTTCTCCCTGCAATACCATTAATTTATTCATCAGCAAGAAATAGCTGGAGTGATTGGCTTTAGATGAATCTTTCTTGTCCCCGAGGAATAGGAGAGCAACACCACAGACTGCTGCATGCCATGTTTAGCTGAGGCTGGGACATTACCTACAGGAGAGGGAGGTCCCTGACAAACCCAGTGCCTCTGGATGAAGGGCAGTGCAGGGTCTGTGAATGTGAAAGCTTTCACAAGAACAAATACATATCCCAAATTTCAAATAATGCCTCACTCGAAGCCGATGAAAAGCAGTGAAAAATCATGCATTGATCTCCATAGGCGTTAGATGAAATCCCCACACAGGGAGAGGGGTGGCTGTGGGAGAGTGTTGGTGAAATACAGCCCTGCTTCAGCAGCAGTGAGGGCCAGCCAGGCTGTCTCCTCCAGCCCCACGGGCTCTGCAATGGGTCCCACGGCCCCGCGTCGTCGCGGCGGAGCACTGAGTGGCCGTGATCCCCTTTCTGTAACATCCGCTCAGCAGCCCTTCAGCATCACCCCGTTACTAAGAGGGTCTGTCCTGTAATTAAGGGATGGCTGCACAGGGCATGCAGCTGGTCAATGGTTTTCCTAAACAGCCTGTCTCGCAGAAGAAGGCCACATAATGAACGAGTGTCAGCAGGTCATGAGTTAGAAACAGATTTTGTCTTGCTGGGAAAAGTTATGTTTACCAATCATTCATTAGGTGTCCCAGATGGATGACGCCAGGCAGGAGGATGGGGAGGGAGATCACCACAGCACTACCCCCAGTGACCCTAAAAGAGATGAAATATTAGCAAATGGTTATTGCTTTTTCCCCCCATGCTTTGTAGCATATCTGACTGGGTATATTCCAGTGAAAAATGCCATACTCTCCCTCATAAAAATGGTAATGATTTTTGCTGTGACTTTAAATTGAGCATCCTGCAGCTAGTACTTTTGGGATGGCCAATGAGATAACCACAGCTGATTAGGGTCTAATGACCTTCCCAGCATTGTCAGTTGGGATATCAAACACACCCCATCCATGAAGAAAATTTTTCATTTTATTTTCAGCTCAACACTGGGGTTCCCTGTGGTTTTAAAATGCTTTCACCTACTCACTTATATGGACATTTTTCAGCCCAGAGCAAACCACAAAATTAAAAGGAAGGACCTCTCCAGAGGAATTGAAACCAGGTTGGAGAACCATGGGGTTCATTTGCTGTGGGTTACAGGGGAGACAGTGCAAAAGAGACCTCCACAATATATGAAAAAAAAAATACAAAAAAATCCCAACACATTTGAATTTTTACAGAACTCAAGCACATATTTTACCAATTTGCAGAACATGTCAGTGTTTTGTTCAGGGGAAAAAAAAATGTGACAATTGGAGAAAATTTGAAAGCAACCCACTGTGTATGGTGCTGAGGTATGAGGTGGCAGCAGCCAGGTGATATGTGGGCCAAAGCAGGAGTCCACCCACCCACTTCTGGAGGAGCTGTCTTTTCTTCCCTTCACAGTTTGTGACCACAAATAAGACCAGACCCCTTCTGTAAGTCTGTTCATGCCTGTGGATAGTCCCTTGCCCATCACAAGTAGGGAGGTTGGGCCAGCATGTGAGCAGAGCTCAGAGATAAGGCAGTGACCACAGTGGGAGGCCAAGTCTTCTCTGCTGGCTGGCAGGGGGAGGATGCCAGGCTGGTAAGAGGTTGGGTCCCCAACACCCTCACAAGCATAGGATGGGCTCTGCAAGGAGCTCTGGTGCCTTCTCATCCCAACAGCCACAACAGGAATCATTTGGCCATGGTGTAACTCCAAGATCACCTGAAGTTCCCTCCACACCCAAAGCAGAAGTAAAAGGTATTCCTAGGGTAAGGTGAAGTGGACGTCTGAAACAGACATAAATGCCCATTTCTCTTCATCAAGTACAAAGGCAGGCTAAAGTTGCTAAGTCACGTATATACATTTATGTTTTCCATGGATAAAGGTGGGTGCATTTTGCAGCTATAGTCTCCATTTTACAGATGGTTTATTGGAGATTTATGACAATTGAGCATGCCATTAATTTTTCCCCAAGTGGCACTCACTGTGACACAGGGAATACCTGTGCTGGATTATAGTGCTGATTGCAAGGGTGTCACACTCATGCCACCAGTCTGCAGGATGTCATTGGCCCTAAGAAAATCCTCAGGAAGTAGCAAATTCAGTCTGCATGTCACCAGAAAACATATTGGACCCAGATGAGTGGAGCTTTGCTAAGCCAGCCGTGTGTTTGGCTCTTCATCCTCATCCCTCCCCACTGTGAGAGCAAGTGGAGGGCAGGGAAGGGAGTGGGGAGTCGGCACTGAGATGGGAGGAGGAAAAGGACGCTCTGCAGGTTATTATTGTTCTAGTAATTAGAGCTATAGGAATGCCCATTATTGCTAGGATGCTTACACAGGAACTGTTTGTACTCCACAAACTCCTAGGTACTCAGGGTGGATTTACCTTGTGCAAGGTAATTTGTAACCCTGTTGTCTGTGTATTTACTTTGGGCCATGCACACTGTAAATGGGAGTGAAAAATCTCAGGGATGGGGGGAGATGAAGGACGAGGGACTCTTTGCCCTGATGAATTGAAGTGTTGTTTGAAAGAGGCAGACAGGATTCCCGATATTGCTTCGAGTTTGGAGGGGGGAAGGGGAAAGGACAAGTCCTTTAATGAGAAAGGGTTTAAGTTTTTCCCCCCCTTTTTTTTTTTTCCTAGCAATTTTAATTATCACTAAAACCTCCAGCCCATTCAGGCTCTTGAGAATACAGTTGGGCTCTCAGCTGAGGTCTGCATTTATTAAAGTCGCCCCGTTAGGCTGGGAATGCGGGCTGGTTTCTGTAGTGGTGTCACCGCCGGTGTTACGGGTCTCCTGGTTCTCACATTACGCACCACGGACTCCACCACTCCGCATTAGCGAGGCCCAATTAAACCAAGCAGTTGATTAAACAAGCCAATCAGGGTAATTAGTTTAATCAGATTCCCTTGGTAGCCAGCACTGAACTGCTTGTAAAAGGCAGTTAAAGAATGAAGTGCACCTACTTAAGCTCCTATTTTATTTTATTTTTTTTTTTAATGTCTGAGGTAATTAGAATTACCCATGGCGAGCCGAAAATCCAAAGGCCCAAATGGGGAGCGGGGAGGACGATTAATGAAGGCGATGATGTGTGAAGCAAACAGAAAGGAAGACAGGATGTGTGGTAAACAAATGGAGAGGAGGCAGCCCTCTGGGAAGGGGCACACGGCGCAGCCTCTCCCGCTCAATGGCTCTGTCTGAAGTGGCCGGAGACGCCGGGGCTGTTCGGCACGTCCGTGCTCTGTCTCCCCGCTGCCTCCGAGCCTTGCACGGGGAAAGCTGGGAGAAATGGGAGGAATTTTGCAGCTGGGTGCTGTCCGGGCTGCCCCAGAGCTGCTTCTTCTTGCATGGTTTTTGGTGCAGAGCCTGAGTGCTGCCCTGAACCAGGGGACAGCTCCGCGGGGTTGTCCCAGAGCCTCTCCTCCTCCCTGGCTGGGCAGAGGGATGGGACTCCAGCCACTTGACATTAAGGTCCGCGTTTCCGAGGCTGCCTTTCTGCTTTGACAAGTGCTACACCTCTCATTTTGACTGGCTAATTTTACCTGCTTGCCAGATGTCGCAATTCTGCACGAAAAGCTGAATTTGAACATTTTTCAGTGACTTTTGTCTCACTAAACAAAGCCCAGATTTTTGACTTTGTGTTCCTGCTTGGGATAAAGCTGTGTTTGGGGGGTTCAATTTGTCAGCTGCCCACAGTCACCAAAGAAAGGACTCATGAGATGGGGGTTTTAGTTCTGCTACTGCCACAGAGCCATTGTTTTTCCACAGCTGAAGAGGGTGCACAGAGAGGAGCAAAGCTTTAGGATAACATGCAGTGATGCCACTCCAGAACATCCTCCTCCCACTCCAGCAGTATGGGACATGGGACTTTGGGAGCTTTTTATTTTAATGGTGATATATTCTTTTTTAATAGTTCCCAGTGATTTTTTTTTTCATCATATCTAAATGCTTTTTAAACTTGCTTCCTGCACCCACCACTTCTGCAGCAAAGGGTTCCTCAACTGAATCATATGTGGGACAAGGAGCTGTCTCCTTTAGCTTATTCTGATCTGAGCAATTCTTTATCTTTGTCCATATTTCTGTTTTATCTTTTTTGAGGTGAACAGACACAAACTGCTTCCAGTATTCAAGTTGTGGATGTATGGATTTTCACAAATGAATATCAAATTCAGAAAAATCAGTGGGAACGTAACAGGAAGCATCATGAGTGACTAATGATGCTTTCTGTTACGTTCCCACTGATTTTTCTGAATTGGATTATACTCTTGACCTCAGCATTCTACTGTAGAAATAAGTTTTACAAGTGAGCTCAGCAGTGTGGAAATGCAGAAACTCAGAATAAGGAGGACTCATACTGTCATTCAAGACCATGGATTATAAATAGTGTGTCACCATAAAGCATCCAAACCTGTCCTTTTAATCTGTTTAAGCTCAGGTCATTGTGTTACAGTGTGCTAAATCAGCCCAAGATGCCCCAAATGAAAAATAAAAAAAAGAACATGACAGTATACCTACAGCCTTGCTCCTTCCCTTGGTCTACAGAACTCCCTGAGATCATCAATCTTGCAAACACTCTTCTAAATGGATACTTTTTTCAAAGCCCCATCCAATCTAATCTCATTCCTCTTACAGCACCACATATTTATATAGCTTTTGCATTATATTTAATGAGTGGCCAGAGCCTATCACCCCTGAAAGATAATAGGAAAATTCTCTGAAATAGGCAATTTGAATTCTCCTAACTCATTATTTTCTCACAAAATACTTTTCACAACTATATAAAATACATTACCCAAAGATACTCTTGCAAAGCACTTACAGTAATTACTTTTACTCAGAAGAGATCATTTCCCCAGAAGCTCTTACCTGTCAGGAGAGGAAAACAACCAGGTATCACCAGGCTGACTGTTTGAGTCTGAGAAAATTGAATTATTAAATGTTGTAGTCTTTTTCTACCATGTAAATGTTTTGGGTTTGTGCACTCCTTTTTAAAAAACTTTGTCTCTTTTTGCCCTACTGGTTACTGCCAGGAGAGAAATGCT
This sequence comes from Vidua macroura, assembly GCF_024509145.1. Taxonomy (NCBI): domain Eukaryota; kingdom Metazoa; phylum Chordata; class Aves; order Passeriformes; family Viduidae; genus Vidua; species Vidua macroura. The sequence goes on from NC_071574.1 coordinate 66,165,370, forward strand.
TGTAAGGGCTTCATCCCAGGCTTCCAAGAAGGAAACCTGACCCAGACATGGCATAACTAAACAAATCTATCTTGCACCTTATGCCTATTTGTCTCAGAGAGATAAACTGTGTCCATGCTTCTCCCGAAGGACAGCAGTCAGTCCTTGTCCCTCAGACCTGAGGGGCATGGGCAGTCTGACAGTCTGGTTTTTGTGGCATGGGACATGAATGGGATCGGTGGGGAATACACAGCAGAGCATCAGGGAAAATTTAAAAATGCAAAACCTCCTGAGGTATGTTTGTGGTAGGTTTGTAAGACTGTGAATCACAAAGGGAGCCAAACCTGAGATACCAGATCAGTTCCTGGAGAGAGCCATTCCCAGGACTATAACTTGGCTTGATTTCAGAGAGCAGCAGCAGTCCAAACCAGCCAGGGAGCAAAGCTGACAGCAAGGCAAGGCCTCACAGGCATCTGTTTATCAATGTAGATGCACTCAGACAAAATATTCAAAGCATGGGGTATAATGTAGATAATCTAGGAAGATGTAAAAATGGGTCACAAGGGAAAGACAAGAGGTTATTTCCACTGAAATTGATTTACTCTGACCAAGTAGATCTCATCTCTGGATCTCTGGATGTATCTAAAGGTTGTTAATTTTTTTAATGAGCTGGGAAAATAGAGGGCACAAGTAACACCATGAAAACAGATGACTTCATTAAGAGTTGGCTGAGTCAATGTTTTTTTTTCCCCCAGGAGGCCAATAGATTTCATTAGGAAGCAGGAAATGGCTCAGAGAGCAGCTATGGGCTGTTCATTCCAGGTGGAGGTGGAAAGGACCAAGAGTGAGTGGTGCAGCTGGGGACACAACCATGAGGACTCTAAGACATGGCTGGGAGAGAGGATCACAGGCTGTCACAGCTGGCTGAGCTCAAAGTGCCCACAGCCTCAGGCTCACCATTTAAATTATGGAAGTGTGCAGCTCTGATTGCACAGGAGGAATATCCTGGTAAAGCAGGTCTACAAGCAAGAGCTCCTGTCGAGAGGTCTTGCAGACTCCCCTTTACTTGACAGTTTAAGGTATTTTGCATGTATCCTTCAACATGTAGGTGGTATTTGAGTAAAATTTTTTAGGTTGGCCTTTGAGACTCCTCAGCACTTGGGAGTGTTTGGTGCTGGGATTTTCCCTCTGGTGGTTGTAGAAACAGTGCCCAGAAAAGCCCTGAAATTCGAATCCAAGCCCTTATTGCTTAAGCTGTTCCAGTTTAGGTTTTGGTTCTGTGTTTGAAATACATTTTAAGTCTCCCAGCTCTCTCTTTGAAAACACATGTAAAATCCTCTCTCCCTGGAACAATGACAAGGGATTGGGAACATCTGCACTGGAATGGCTGTAGCAGGAGTGCTGTACAGTACTGTGTGTCAGCCTGACAAATTCCCATTAATCCCACCACCGTGCTGGGTTTTACCCACACATAGACAACCCGCCTGTGCGACATCGCCAGCGCGGCACTCCTGACCTCGTCCTTGTAACCCACAATGCAGAGGAGATATCTGTGATGCTGAGAGAATGAAACGCTTCAGTTTTACATGAAAAAAGGGTATTCAGGCTTCTAGGCCCAGGAGTACAAATTATTAATCACTCCTCACAAGGAATCCGCAGATGGATGTTTAGCACTATTCACCACGACATAACTGCAAATCAATTAGTTCATTTTGTCCTACCCTGAGGCTGTCTGGCAGACAATAGCAATGTCTTGTGCAAACGTTTTTATAAAGAAGACACAGGGGGAAGGAACCACAAAGGCCATTGGTTCTAACGAGCAATTAGGAAAGTGTGCAAGGCTCGCTTTCTTTTTTTTTCCTTCTTCCCCCTTTCTTTCTTCAATTCATTCCGAGGCTCTAATTCTGAAAATGATGCTTTTCTTGCCCACTTCCTGTTTGTCAAATGAAGTGCTAATCAGCGGCTTACAGCTCTCTAGCCAGCAAGGGGAGGATGAGGTAAGAAGGAGTTGGGAAAAGTGGAGAGCCAGGGAACAATGTGGGGGAAACAATGCTCACTTATGCTCTTCTGGGCAATCAGGGCCGCATGCAACTCCCAGGAAAAATAACCTGCCCTAAAACACTTGGTGGTGATGCTCAGCGGAAGGAAGCCCCTTGCTCCAGGGAAGCTGGTGAGTGCTACCCAAGGGCGTCTGGTCCCCCACGAAATATGCCTGAAGTGCCTTCCCTTGCTCCCAGAAAGGAAAGGGAGAAACTCAAGTCCAGATTGGGGTGATCCCATCTGCCCTTTGCAGGGGATGGATACTCTTCCAGCAGTGACAGCGAGGCTCAGGCTAGGACTTCTAACACAGACACCCTGTTGCATGTTTGAAATCAGGAGCAGTGAAGCTGGGCTCGGCCAAGCTACCTCCACCTGCAGATTTACTTGGGGAGAGCTCAGTGAGAAGGCCCCAGGGTGTCTTCACGGAGGACGGGTCTTGTTCATGTACTGCAAGCAGCCCCTGCCTCTTCCATAAAGACAAATATATAGCAAATAAAACACAACTCCACAGATTTGCTTTTAAACTTTAAGATGATTGGACCCACCACAGAATTAAGGGTAGAATTCCTTTAGGAGAGATGACCCACCTGAAGTATTAGTCTTTCCCCAGAGAGCAGGCTTTAGAATTCCTTTCCTTTTGCCTTTAAGGTCCCCCTCTGTCACGGTGCTTGCAAAGAGCTCCCAACAGCAGAAAAAAATCTTTGCCTCTGGGAACAAACCTCCCCAGCTGCCTGTGCCCTTGTTTTTCTGCTCTCTTGCATTTCATCTGCCTGTGCCCTGAATTTCAGGAACTGAGGGGGTCCGTGGCAGCTTACAGCACCTAAACAAGTGGGGTGAACCTTGAATGGGACATATTGCAGCATAAATCTCTGGAATAGTGGCTGGGCATTAGTGATAGACCCTGGGTGCCAGGGGCTGGCTCTGAAGGGGTTGCAATCAGATATTCACAAGCACTGCATCATATAAAACTTGCATATTTACTTGTGTGCCACCAGTCATATTTTTCTTCTTGCTTTCCACTGCTTTCCATTCATTTGGGGGATGAGTGGGATTTTCTGTACACAGTCAGTTAAGCCCATGCAAATAGTATTTGCATGCAGTTTGAGGAATATATGCAGCCATCTGGAAAGTCTGTTTGAGTCCAATCCCCACTGGCATCACCTTGCTCTGAACGTGTACGTGCTCTTCATGTGGCTGTCTAGTTAGCAGGTCTGGTTATTTGAGTTGTGCTTTCTGGACGGGCTTCTTAGTACAACCTCTGCTCTTTCTCTTTCTTTTTTTTGCTTGCTGCTGCTTGAACTTTGCTGCTTGTCAAGTGGCTGCCTGGTGGCTTGTAGCAAATTTGAAGGAAACTTCAATGTCACTCCTCCTGAAGAAATGCCTCCTCTGCAAAATCTGCTCCCACTCATCAGTGAAAAGGCAGGTACCAAACTGTGCATCGGTGAGTCCAGGGCTCAGATGGCTGAAACAGATGAACTAGAGGGAATTTGTTCTTTTCATGTGATACCCTGTCAGTCTGTTAGGAGGTTTATTATTATTATTTCCTCAGGGGACACAATTTACAGCACCTGTCTTTTTGGCTCCTACTGTGTGAGTCACATTTCTTAAAACATTTATTCCTGTAATCTCTGTGTCGGATAAGAACATTCTATTTTGCCATTTTACTGGAAAAAGAACAGTGAGAAAAGCTTTCAATAACTCTTATAACTGCATCTGGGCAAAATTTTCTCTGCAAATATTTTGTTTGCCAAAAATGCATTTCTGATCACTGAAGCTGTCTGTGCTCTTTAAATCTCTTGCAGTAGAGGTGAAAAATGTTTTGAGTCAAAAAGAAAAAAATCCCCAAACCGAAAAAGGAACATTTCTGAGAAGAGTTTGGCCTTCATTGAAATTGTAGATAATTTTGAAAGGGTCAGCTAACCTTATTTTTTTTTTAAAAAGGGGTGGGGGCAGAAAGGACAGTGTTAGGAGTTTTATCATCTTTGAGCAAAGTTAATAGGAGTACTTGGTGCCAGAAGGAATCATCATGTTCACTTGTACTTGCTAAATCTTGTTGCTTCTCTTGCCTGATGCCAGTGCTCATTTGACCCCACTGTACACCCTAACCCTCAAAAATACTAATGCTGCCAAAGCTTCATCACCAGTAGATGGTTTAGGGCAGGTGAGAACAAGCAGTGAGGGTTACAGAGAAGTGGAGTCAACCCCCTTGGTGGCATCTTGTAGTTGAACATATCTTTACCTCCTCTGACAAAATTTTTCTTTTTCATTTTTACATATCTGAAGACTGTAAAAATCTGTTAAAAAAAAAAAAACAAAAACAAAACACACACCTAAATCACTTTTGAAATGCTTTATTAGTGCACCTGTAGAACTTCAGGTTCTCTGTCCCCTGACTCATGAGTACACTGAAATATTTCAGCATTTTGTTCAAAGTAGCCAGATAACCTATGGAACAGAAAGGTCTTAAACAACGAACTTCTGAACCTTGGAATGGCCCCCAAACCACTGATCATGGCTAGTTTGGCAGATGTTTGGTGCTCTGGACCTCACAGGTCTGGGAATTACAGAAGCACAGGGTTCCTGATCATCCCAGGGAGCCAACCTGACAGGGTCCAGCAGGGATGTCTGAGGGGAATCTCTGATCCCATCCAGACTTGCTCAGACCTTCCCCAAACTGAGAATTGTTGCAGGGCTGAGCAGAGAAGAGTAACTTGATCATCTGGGGAATTTCAGTGGTCTTGATTTTCATCCCACATGTGAATTAAAAAAAGACTTAGGAATAAGATTTAAATGAATCCAATTTCCCCCATGGCTAAAATAAAAAAATTACACACATAGAAGGAAGGGAAGCATTACAAGAAAAGGAAAAGACATAGGAAAAGAATAGGGAAGTCAAATAAATGAGGTTTTCTCTGATCCCCAGTAACCGTGATCCAGGTCCATCCAGGAATCCTTCTCCATCCAATGATCCTTCTTGGAGAATTGTTCCAGGAACCACATCTATTTGGCAGGACTAGAACTGTAGGTCCCTGGGGGAGGGTGCATGGTCTCTCCTGTCCTTTGGAAGCAGTCCATGGTATCCCTACATCCTTGAGGTTCCACATCTCAGTGGATGTCTCTGAGACTTCCTGTCCTCCTGGATGTGGCCAAAGGCCGGGGTTTGCTCTCTCCGCTGTGGGAGAAGGAGGCAGGGAGGTGTGAAGGAGCTCTGCCAGCATCAGTGGGAATGGCCATCACCTCTGACACCCCTGCACCTCCTGCCTGCCTCCAGCATCCTGCTCCCTTTCTGGCCAGCCTTGTTTCCCTGGGAGCCTCCCAGGTGGCAAATGGCTGGCTTTCAAGCACAGTCAGTATTAGTTAATCAGCACGTTTAATACATTTGTGTGCACATATTTATCTGCATCCACTGAGTTTTGTAAGCTGCAACTCTTGCATCTTGGGCTAGAAAATTCGTTTCCCAGCTGCAGAGGGTCGCTGTTCATTTATTTACAGTCCTTGGAGACCTCCTGAATGCAATGGCACAAAACAAAATGAGGCCTCTAATCCAAAAGCCAGGAAGCTTAAGCACCTGTAGAAACAGTTTTGCATTCCAAGGGGCAAATTATCTCTAATCTTGTTAAATGACTGCGCTGTGAAACAATCACAAAATGCTTTTCTTCGATGGCCCATAACCAAACACGAGGGGTCCATTACTGCCCTGTGCAGGGAGAGCCAGTAATCCTGCAGGAGGACACAGCTGATCGCTGAACAAGGGCTGCACTCAAAAGTAAAGAAGAAACGAAATAAAGCTAGAACTGTTTGAAAACGGATGCTTCCAATTTTCTAAATTACAATAGCAACTTGTTGCCAAGCAATTACAGTGTTTCGTCTGTTTTTTCCTGCTTTGCCCCCCACCTCATTTGTTTTTCTTCAGCAGATGCTGTCTCTGAACTTTGTCATTCATGTCCTTTTCCCCACCCCCTGTAATTTACAACTGATAATGAGTCACCATCCAGACATTGCTACTAAAAAAAAAAAAGAAAAGTGAGAAAGTGAGATGCCTCTGTACCTGTTCTACCTGACCCGGCAGAAGCACCTTTGCAGATAATTTTAAATTGCTTTTTCAAGCAAGCTGCTTGTTTTTTTGTTTTTTTTTTTGTTTTTTTTTCTCACTACACAAGATAGATGCTGCATGTAACTTTGACAAACTACCAATAAGTATTCGTTGCACCATTAAAAAAGAGAATGAAAAAATAGTAATTATACTCTATGAAACTCCAGTGGTAGTTAAAGCCTACAAATCTACCAATTAAAATAGGTGTTTAATTCAAACAGGGCTTGCAGGAGCCCTGGAGCCAGGCTCACTGTGGTATGCTGCTTTCTGTGGGGATGGATGTGTTTTTTGTGACAGGGCAGGCAGCATGGACAGCTCATTACTGCAGGAGAAAATTCAGACCTAGAGAGAGTGAACTGGCTTGTACCCAGGCCTGGATGGGGGGAATGGCATTGGGAACCCCCTCCCAGAGTACACCCAGGCCCAGCATCCTGCCAGTGAGGGCCCAGCCAGTACAAGCTCAGCTATGGCTTAGTACTGGAATGAGAAAATGTCATTTTCAGAAACCATTTCCCCCTCAACAAGACAGACCCATTGACCACCTACTGTGGTAAAGATAGGGGACAGGAAAAGGTAAAGGTAAGGCTAAGGGTAAAGGTAAAGGTAAAGGTAAAGGTAAAGGTAAAGGTAAAGGTAGGGGACTTTCCCACCTAACTGGGTAGATGGCAAACCTTGGGGATGGCACCATCTTCCACTTTTCTGTACTCATCAGCATGCTTTTAGAGGAATGTCTACACCTAAGAAACATGTAGGAAGTCATTCTATGACTCACCACTTCCCTGGAGAAAAGGTACAACAGGTCAGCAAAACCTCATTTCTGGACAGGGTAACACTGCTTGGAAGAATAAAACAGTGATGATCGTTCCCCACTAAAGCTGCATTGGAGAGTTGCTCCTTTTCTGAACAATCCATCCTATTTCTCCCTGTCCCCCCCGTGAGCACCATCTCAGAACTCACATTATTGGTACAAATGTCACCTTGGGCAAGGTGCACAGGGAATTCTGCAGGTATAGGTAGACATGACCTCTACAGCTCTTCAGCTCCACCTGCTCATACAAACTGAAGATCTGCTCCTTTTTCCAGCTGCTAAAATATCTGAACTCAAGGACAGGTTTTTCTTGCTTTTGAGTCATTAGTTTTCCAATGCTCCTGCAGTGCTGGAGCACTGGGAGTAGTTTTTGAGAAGAAATGAAGAGACAAATGGGGCTAATGGTGTTCATGTCTCTCAGAAGTGGCTCACCTAAACTGGTAGAAAGTAAATCAATGAAGCTTCATTGACCTACATCAACTGGGGGTTGAATCCAAGAGCAACCAGACTTTACACATGGTATTAACCTCCAAATTAACGATGGATGGGTTACATGGAGGGGATCTGTGGTATTCACATTCTCTGAACAGAGAGAGACATGATTCTCACAACTTCCCAGGAAAAATCCCAGGAAGAATCACGTCTCTCTCTGTACAGAGACTGTGAATATCACAGGAATCAAGCCTTCATGGCCAGTTGGTCATGCAGCAGGGAAGCTGGGCAGAGCAGGGTACAAGGAAAGGAAGAGCACATCTGTTACACTCTTATGTACTTCGCTTTTGTTTTTCAAACAGGCTGAATTTGCACACACCCACCCCACACAATGACTGTGGTTTTAGCCCATCCTTGCTTTAAATGAAGTAATGATATAGGTTTTAAGCCTACAACCCCAGAACATCCAGTTAGCTCTTTGGTACCTTATCTTCAGCTTTGGGACTCTGCTTTTATGCAAGATTGAGATTTTATGCAAAATTCAAGAATGGAATAAATCATCTTTGCAGGCATATCTGGGGCAGACAACAGTCTACTATATCCAGACTTTTGCCCCTCCACAGCCTCCCAGAGCCTTCAGACTGGACCTACTTCTGCTTTTTCCTCTGCTTTTCTGTCTCTTTTCATGTTATTCTCCATTTTCTTAAAGGACCTGAGAGCTAATAGATCACTTCATAATGAATGCAATTGCTTCCCAGCAGTGAGATGCTGTGTTTCCTCTACACCGAATCTATGCACTGTTCCACTAGATAAACAGCACCAAATGTCATTTGAGAATCACATCCTGCTTTCATTCTCTCCCCTCCTCACATTGGAGGCTCTAGCTTTGTGTGAGAGTGATTCACTTTCCCACTGAATGCAGAGTGAAAGCCCATTTTCAGCACTCTCCCAACACCCGTGCACAACCAGCTATTCATTTCCAATGATCATTTGTATTTCTTTTGGAAGACCTTAAACACCACAGGGAATAAAAGGAAAACCATTCAAGTGAAAATAAGATCGGCAAAGACAATACATTGCCCTGCTGTCAGTGCTTAGCTAAAGATGAATACATATTAGCACCTTTTTTGCCTGGTTTTGTAACATAGTTGGGGTTTATGCGTGGTGTGTGTGTGTATTTGCTCATTTTCCTAAAAAACTGTTCAGCCACATAGTTGCTTTCAGCTACGTTTTCAAGGATTCTCAGGGATATTAAGCACTTACAAGATTTTACAAACTTGCTTGAGGAGAAGAAAGAGACAGCATCGACAGAAGACGCAGCATGAGTAGAGCCCTTATTAAACACTGCAGAAACTCTGCACAGTAACTCAGCCTGCAGGTACCAAATCCAAACCCCAGGCTCAGGCTACCTAGAGACCAGATCTCTGCTCTTCAGACCTTTCTCATAACACCATACTGTGGCTCCAGCCTGAGGTACATGTAGCACGTAACTTGGCTGCTCAAGAGGCATGGGTGAAACCATAATTTAATTCCAAAAGCCACAGTGTGGTCCCTGGTTCCCTCAATGACCAGAAAGAGGAAATTATTTTGGCCAGTTAATTCCCATATTTCCAGACATATTCAGAGGAGAGTGGGAACTACAATGGGGATTTAGAAGCTAAAGCAAGTCCCAAAAGGATGTGAGGGGGAATCAAGGATAATTATGCCCACTTAGGAGAGACATACAAAGTAAGTCTTGGATGAGCTTTTCAGCCTTTGGAAAGGGTACAAAAGTCACTATGTGGAGGTCAGCAAGTGCCTCAAATATTCATCAAGAAGGATGATTTTGAGACAGTTGATTATGGGGCATTACTAAGGAAAAGGATATTCAGTGGAATATCCAGTGGAATACAGTTCTCACCTCAATAGAGAGAGTGGTATTGTCGGAATAAAATTAGCAGGTATGAAGACCTCATGAGAAATGAGCAAGAAAGCTGGGGAGATATCTATGAAATTGTTACACCTGGATTCAGCACAAAGAGCAGATTCGGTGCATAATGGAAAAATGGTGTATGCTCAGATGTGGGACAGTAAAATGGATTTTTGTGGAAAGGAAAAATAATTGCTGCAAGGTATAATCAAATAGATAATTTGATAATAAAAAGACTTTGTCTGATGCAGGTAGAAAAACTATATTGGCCAGCAAAAGCATTGAAATACTTTTCTAGTGATTAAAGAGGCATTCACAATAAAATTGAGGGATTTAACTACCAAAGCAGGATGTAACACTGGATGTTGTAAGGATAATAGAAGGATCTTGGAATGGCATTGGTTTTGGAATGCAGGTAATAAGGGATAGGTTTTGGTCAGGAGAGACAGAAACCATGATTAGAGGAAGAAGTAATGCTGTACACTGATGGTAGGAGAGACTGCCAGGGCACAAGAACTGCATGGGCAGAGCAAAACCCATTTGGGTCCAAGTGATATAGGGTAAAGACATTGAGACTGAATCATTCCAGGAATTTCCTGCAGGTTCCCAGGCTGGACTGTAAGCTAAGACTACCTTCCTGTATCGAGGGAGAGGTAGAGAGGGAGACAGAGAGAGAGAGATCAATGTGTATACAAGTGAGAATTGTGTCATTATGGAATTTATGTGCTTTAATTCTGCACACATGCACTGGAACATAAATGCTATCAAGAAAGGCCCATACAGCCTGAGTGTGTGGGCTGACTCATTCATTCACTCAGTTATGCAACAAATACAAGATGATGAGATTTTAGGTTTGGTTTCGAAGATGGTGAGATCTCTTGAGAACATAGTGACTTTGGACCTGTGATCTTGAGATGAATCCATGGAAATATAATGAAAGTGTTAAAAGAGAGAGCTGTGACTTAAGTCCAAAGGGGCAAATTTGTTGAAGAGCTCTAGGACTGTTGTGTGCAGGGTTCTTTACAGGCAAGGGTGAAAAAAACCCTTTGCTCTTGTATCTTGCTCAGGAGGAGGACCAATACTACAGAGAAATGCTCCAGACTGAATCAAATGCAAGGTCCCCTGCAAACAGGATGTTTGGACTGGGCAGAACAAAGGGTTGCAAGGGCTAAAACCATAGCTGACCAGCAAAAAAAGGCACATCTTAGAGGTCAGAAAGCATAGAAAGCTTGTGAGAATTGCCAACTGTCAAGCTGAGCTGAACCTCGCAAAGGAAATGAAAATCAAAACCAGACAGGTTTTCAGCTGGAGGAGGAATAGGAAAGAAAGAACATGGAGATTAAAAATATGGCACCAAAACTGGATAAATGCTTTGCCTCAGGATGCAGTTCTGTGAGATAGGGTAAGATGGCTTAAAAGATTACTGGCCTCTGGCAGCAAGCAGAGGCTCTGCTGTGCTTTCCCATCTCCCCACCACGGTGACGAAGCCTCACCCCATGTCTTGCGCCAGCTCCTTAACCCCTTAGTAAACCACCCCAGAAAAGCCTGTGGCTAGAGTTTTTCTGCTGTTCTAGCAAGTTGAATCAGCTCAGAAAACTGATCCACAAGTACCCAAGTTGGCACCAGGGATGAGTGAGGCCATGGGGAGGTGAAGGAGGAGAGAGGCAGCTCCTTCCCCTTGCAGCCTGTGCAGTGTCAGGCTGGCTCAGCTGCCTGTGACAGCACCACTTTCCTTTTGGTTAAGGACTTGGGTGAATTTGCAAATGAAAGGAAATGAGGATGAGGCTATGAGAATGGGAATGACCACATAGGAGGAGGAAAGGAGACCTGGGGACAGATAGACTCTGTCCTCAAATTCTGGAAGGAGAAGAGTGTGAATTGGCTAGCTCAGTAGCAATGATGCATTCATTCAGTCATGGGTAGTTCATGTAACTGGTAAATAGGATCTGGGCCCCATGGGTAAATAGGAAAAGCAGGAAGAGAATGAGATGTTTTGGGTAACTACAGAACCATTAATTTGACCTCAAAGTTATACAAGGTTGTATAATAATTTTTTGAAGGAAAAAAACCTGACAACATGGAAATTAAAAGAAATTGTGTTAAAAGGCAACCAGTTAATCACAAGTATATTGTATCCTTTTCACCTACTGTGTGAGCTGATCCTCTTTATTCAATCCTAACACAGAAGCCAGGAATTGGCTCGTTTTCTTCCGTCAGGATTGTTTTATTCATTGGCCATTCACCAAAAATAAAAAAAAAAATCCTATTTCAATAGCCTTGGGAAATGGATGTTCAGCAACATTCACTGTAGCTCACTGGGTTTCTAAGGGCCTTACAAGCAGTGGCTACAACAGAGTGATATATCTTGGTGGTACAGTGGTGCTCATGGGTGCTGTCAGTACACCCTGCTCTTGCAGAGCAAAAATCCCATCCCATCACTGCTGTGTCTTTCAAAATGTCCTTCAAAATACAGCAGAGCCCTCCAAACAACATCTATAATTACGCGTTCTTCCCTGGGCTCCCCTCGGTTCTTTAGTACTAATTTTGAAGGATTTTGCTCAGAAAGGTCTTTATACTCTGCAGGCACTGCTGAATTGGAATGGGAAGCAGGGTTTCTTCTCATTGTAAGGTAGGCAGGGCTGCCTTCCAGTTTCCCAGCTGCAGAGATTTATAGCCACTACCAGATTCACTAGGTGGCCAAGGTTTTATAACCCAATTGAACAGAATAAAACCATTTAGACTGAAAGCAATTTGATGCAGGACTCAATGACTTTCAGGACCTTGATGTATTACTGTGATCACAAAAGCTACAAATTATATATATGTGTATATATTTGACAAATCACTTTCAAAAACAATTTAATTATTTGGAATGATTTAATCAGGGTTGACAGGCCTGCAAAGCATCTCTGGGAATGAAGCAGAAAACCTTGAAGTGTATGGAAGATTTTCAATCTGTGTTAAATCCTGTTCCAAAGAGAGGAGTTTGGTATCCTTCCCAAGGCTTCAAACTCCCTTGAATACCAATTCCCTTGGAGGAACTCCTGGGTTAGGCTCATATGGTCCTGTTTGAGGCTCTATGCAGCAAAGTGAAAGTGGAATAGCAAAATAGGCATCTACCTTTGACACCCTTGGCCAAATATTAGGGAGACCAATGTCTTCAGGGCTGCTGGCTATCCCAGCAGCACTCACAAGTCTTGAACTTCCAGAGATTTCCCAGATTTTTTTGTTGCTGCTGCTCCATCTCCCTCCCATGGTTAGATGGGCTTCTTTGAAATAATGGACTTCATGCTCCAATCCGCTCATATTTCAGAAGCCCAGGTATCTGGTTGTATTAAATATTTCAATATTCAATGTATTAAATATTGCAATTCTCCTATGAATCAGATTCCAAAGAAGGCTTGCAGAGTGCTCTCAGTGCAATCAAAAGTATGATGCATTCATGAACTAAAAATTACCTAAAGAGACTTTCCTAAGTTAAGTTTAAGCAATCTGGGTTTAAGCACATTTCCAGGATCTGCTTTCCAGGCCGTTTTACCATGGGAATGGGTACCAGTCCTGCTGCCCTCACAGGATGGACATTTCCAAGGTGTGTTATGAGCCCCTGTCCTGCCAAACTGTTCTGAGCACTGGCTCTGCACTGGCAGAGGGAAATACATGTCCTTTTACTGCAGGAATAGAGATATTTGGAGGTGTTGTGAATGTTCATCGTAGTGGTACAAACTCTTAGTCCCCAACAAGTTTGCTATTGCAAAGTCATTTGGTAAGAGAGGGAAGAGATGAGTCTGGTGTCTGAGAGCAGTCAAATAGAAATGAAAATTAGGGATTAAAAGCCATGAATGACAAGGACATATCTCAACAGGAACCTTATCTCCAAGACTGGAACGTCTCTCAGTACAAAAACGGCTGCTAATGAATTCTCTCCATACAACCAAATGCCTTGGCTGCTCCCGCCCAGGCTCCTGCAGCTCACGCTTCCCCGCAGTTTTCCTTTGCTTTATTGCTTTCAGATGCTGCTTGGTATGAGCTGCTCTGGTAGCTGTGTCATTGCCACCAGCACGGGGGAATGTGGCTCCGTCTGCGCGGGCTGCGCGGCGTCAGCCCAGCCTCTCCAGGGGCCGTCTGACACCGCAGCAGAGCTGCCTGCCTGCAGCCACATAATCAGAACCCATCCCTGCTGCTCAGCAAGAGCAAGCCCCGACAGCTCTGGCTGAATTCTCATGTACCAAGGCACTCAGGGATCAGGAGTGCTCATTCATCACTAATGGAGGAACTGGTGGGAATGATGCTCTCCTACCAGGAGAGTTCTTGCTGTTGTCCACACCGCTCCCATTGGGCCTTTTTGAGCTGCCCCTTTGGTTTACTGGTGCAAGTTAACTAAAACTCTGCATATCTTTTCCTTCTGGTTTGAAACACTCCTTCATATTCATTCTGCTCTTGCCCATGATCCTCAGGTATCTTTCCAGGGAAAACAATCCTGGATTTATTTACAGCACATCAGTATTTATTTTAGCAACTCTTTTGGGGAGAAGGCAAGGAGAGATCTGAGCTCAGCAATAAGGACCTCAGAATATGCTCTGTGCTTTCAAGGTAGGGGCATTTTACTTGAAGGGTTTAAAGGGGAAGAAGAATGTGAACACAGGTCAGGAACCTGTTTTTCTCAATGCTTTCCATGTGATGTGTTTTTATAGTGCAAAATCCACGAACACCCCACAAAGAAGTGAGAGCAAACTCCTTAGTAATGTTCCTGCTTTGAAGGCGAACCCAGGTAAATATTTATTTGTTTGATTATTTTGTTCCCTAGAGTTGCCTTAGTTTGTTTATTTTGTTTTCATATCCCCCCTACACATGCACGTGCACTCCAGCTTTTTTTCTACCTCAGCTAACAAACGCCAACAAATTAAAATAAGACATTTTGATGCCCCAGGATATCCCATGGGAAGAGTTTTCTACTGAGCAATTTAAGACTTATGTAGAGAGAAATAAGGAGGGAAAGAAGAAAAAGGTTGCTATCTGTTTCTGTTTCCTCCTTCCCACCTTTTTTCATTTGCATTTACCTGTAGACAAATTTCAGTGGATGACTGTCCCTGTCCCCAGATAGCTTTTAAACAGAAAGGATGCTGAAACCATGAAGGCAAGTGTAGGCACTGGTGAAAACTAATGCTTGAAATCTCAATAGAAGCCATTTCACTTGGTTATCAATATTTCTTCTTCTTCCCTCTAGAAATTATTTCTTTGTTCTACATCACAGCAGTGTTTAGAAGCCCCAGCTGTGCTACAGGCTGGTGATTTCAGCAAAGGGTTTTCAAATTGCATGTCAGTGCAACCCTGTGGGCATGTGAGCTGCTGTAAAAAGAATGTAAATGAAGAATGTAAGTCTATGGTCAGGAGACACAAGTCTTTGATACTGGAGTCTGCACCTCTGTAAGAAAATGCCCGACTACTTGATTGCCTCTGTAGCAAGGTGTGACTTTACAAGGTCATCTGCACTAAAACCAAGGAGAGACCCTGGCATTGACATCCCCCTGCTGTACTGCATTTGTGATATTTGCAATTTCTGACCTCCTCTAAGAGGCCATTCCTGTCCTGAGGAATTTTACCTCGTCAACCCAAGAGCATCAAACACAAAGTGGTTTCTGGATGCACCCTCTCAATTCCCACTGCAATAAGTTTATTGCTTATGACAGGAGGGTTAAGGCTAAACAAGCAGCCTGATTGATTTCTGCCCAAGAGAAGGCTGAGTTTCAAGAATGCTGTTTACACAAAGGGCTGATTATGCTCTACCATCAGAGTAATTTTCATTTATACTAATATAAGACAGATCCAAAAAAGCCTTTGGCTTGTAGAGTATTTTAGGGTTCTTTGGGGAGAGGCAGCTTGGTAAAAACACAGATTACAAAGAGAACTTTCACAGTTCTTGATGCAAAAGAAAAGCACAGGAAGATGTGCCTCTGATGCTGATCCTCTGAAGTGTCAAACTCTGCCAGTAAGGTACAGACTGGACCTTCCCTGCCAACATTTCAGTATTCCCTGGCTAGACCAGAGCTATTGGCAGTCATGGGGCTCCTTCTGGGCTGCTGGAACTCCCCAAAATTTGAATCAACAGAGATGCTGGTTCAGTCTTGGTTTTGCTGGTATAATCTCAGTCCTTACCTCCCAGTTTAATTTTGTCTGTGAATGATTCAAGATGTAGTTTAGAGTAAGTGTAGTTCTTAGCCACTTAGCTGAGCTAATCCCTATGGTGATTGAGCTTCCCAGTGTACAAAAAACTTTATAAAGAATCAGGGAATGAAAGAACAGGAGTAGGGGAGAAAAAGGAGAAAATATAAACTTTTTCTCCCAATCCACTGCCCACTGGACTTCATACACATGATGGAAGTCACTGTAGCCTGTGCAGTCATTCTGGAGTGAGTTTTTCTGAATTCGTTTTCTTTTTGTTTTGTTTTTTATTTTTAACTAAGATCTTAGTCCCTGTCCTGCCTGCAAACCAACATACTCTATCAAAGGTGAAAAGGAGCTTTGAATTTGCCTGTGGTTTTGTGAGAGAAAATCTCTAGGAGAGCAATAGCAAAATTTTCAAAATAATGAATATGAGTTGAGGATGCACAATGCTTTTGGAAAAGCCAGATTGAAACCTGAAAATTGATGAGAACTTTTAAAAGTGGACAAAATCCCAGGAACATTCATGACTTTTAAAGGCATAATCCCACATCACTCCACTTCTACAAGGTTACTAGATTTATTAATATTTGTCTCAGAACTGTTGGGGAATATGCAGCAACAGAAGTCTTTAAAAATTGATTTGATAAAAAATTAGGCCTATTTTACCTAGGATTGATCCTTTCCTGGCAATGGACTATATGAACACAATTGCAGCAATGCTATCACATCCAAAGTGTTAAACTCTACCTAAAATGTGCATTTTTTAAAGTAAGAAGACAGAATCAAACTGCTGAAGTCAATAGACAGATAGTTCATAGCTCATAGTAATGAACATAGGAAATCACTTACCCTGAGAAAATTGCAACCATGGGATAGAAAGAAATTGATATATCTCCCTCAACTTCACTTCAATGAAGTGCTTTTATATCAGAATCTGATTTATTTTTTGTTTCTAGCCTGACTGAAGAGCCTGTTCATCAGCTTCTCTGTCATGCAAAATATTTAACACTGTTCTCTTGGAACGAGAATGGAGAACAGAAGACTCTAAATTAGAGAGAAAAACTTAACTCCATACTTAATAAAGGTTCCAATCTAGGAAAGAGTCTTCTTGATTTTAACAACAAATCTAACAACCACAGACTAAGCCTAAACTACCTGGTTCTGATACTTTCATCAGAGACATTACTCCACAGAATCCCACTGCAATCTGTGGGGATGCCCAGAGAAATGCAAGGCATGACCCAGTATAAGTACAGCATCAAGATCTTGTCTCTTTATAAATGTCTTTAGAGTCACTTTCTTAATGCATCTCTTTAAACTGGCTGTATTCTTTCCAGAAGCATAGTACCCTCTTCCCATGGAAAATGCAGTAACCAAGAATGTTGATTTTGCATTCTTCCCTCTATTCCAGCATATCAGCAGGCTCTTAAAAGATGCCTCAGAATTAAATTACAGATAGGTGTAATGAAGTCACAGAACTGAGCAATCCAGCACTTAAAGCTGTTTCTATGGGAAGTCAGAGGAGGCTGCAGTCAGAAGGAAAATAACAAAGAGGATTTGCTTCTCCTGGTGCAAACCAGGACCACCATGGGGCTCTAAAAAAGTTCCACTGGAAATCCTGGAAACACAAGCAGGAACCTTGTTTTCAGAGCTCAGTCCAACGGTAGCTGGAAATTTGTGAAGCATCATCTTCAGTCCCTGCTGGGCCAAGAGATAAGTTGTAGCTTTAGGTTGCACATTCTATCTGTGCAAATTCCATGCAATTTCACACCACTGTTTTCAGTCCATTGTGGTCAATGGTCCTTCTGATTCCTCTCTGTGAGCAATACTTCAGCTGTCACGGGGGCCTGATGCCATCAGGACAGCCTGCTGTACTGAGAGATCTTCAAGTGAAAATAAAACTGTCAAGCTCATCTGGTCTTCTCTAATGGATATGAATGAATCCAGCAATGCATGCCAAGTTTTTCATGAACTGTGTGGTGTTATAAAACCATGCTGCCGATGAGGTTAGAAACCCCATCCTTTCTGCCTTGTGGTTTAGGATATATGTGCTGTACTGGAATGCTGGAAATAGCAAGATGTGTTAGTTTAGGCACTTTAATAAGAATGTCTATGTTTATGAATTGGCTTAATTTGACTTCTTTACAAGCAATATGAATTCTCTCTGTCTTGAATTGTCCTTTTTTTGGTGGGTTAGACACCACTACTATTACTGGCTCCTGGCTGACTGCATACTTGACAAAGTTTGTCATGAGGTCACGATTTTCTGGCATCATGAAAGAGGTGGCTGTGCAGTAAACATCCTTGCTGCCATCTCAGAATATGTGTTCCAGCTTTCCTGTGCTTCTTCCAAATAAATACAGTGTGAACCTACCTGATAAAGACACCTAAGCAAGTGGAACAGTGAAGAACCTGAAATGCAGAATCATCTTACAGTGACAATGGTTCTTTGTCTGGATCTCACCTTCAGCCTGTCTTTGCTTTGGTTCCCATCTGTATAATTACGCTGTCCAGCAACAGGTTTATTTTCCTGGTTTTCCTGAGGTCCCACTGCTCTGAAGAGGTAGCAGGTGGACTGAGAGATGGAAAGGCCAGAAAAGCTGCTCAGACTTGTGAGGTTTCAAAGAGCTCATGGGTACAGAGGCGTGCAGGCTCTTGTTTGCCCAGTCAGAGGTTCTCCACCACAGACTTGCCAGTCACTCTGGTTATATTCACATCTGGACATCGATGTGGGGTGCATTTCCTTGTCTCCTCCATCTCCTAGGCTTTTGGCAGTACTGCTTCTCTTGGGTTTTAGGACAGGGACGGTGTTTTCATGCTGGTTTGTGAAGTGCTAAGAGCTCTGAATCAGGTTGGATCTCGAGGATGTTCCAAACTTATCAAGAAAAATCAGGTCTTTGGTAAGGTTGTTGTTGCCTGATATTTAAAAAAGCCAAAACAAACCAAACCCCCAAGTCCACCCTATGCTTTCTTTTGCACTGATACAAATCATCAGACATGAAGCTTCCATATTTGAGAAGTTTATGTTTGGTCTTCAAATTCCAAAGCAGGTCCATTCTTGCCAGAACCTTGAGTCTTAGTAAAAATCAGTTACAGACCTAGATCTTCTTCTTTGCTTCATGTCTGTGCTGAATGGTGTGGAATTACATATTTTCTGCTGGCTTAGCTCAGGAAGCTCCAGGGAGCTGGAAATGAGTAGTGCCAAATCACTTGAATTTGCTTTCAACCTTTCAACTCTGTTAGAGCTTATTTCTGCACCTACATGTGTTTAAGCTGTGCTGATGACATGTCTTTACATCCTGAACCTCCTGCTTGTGCACTGAAAGGGGTGAGCCCAGTGACAAAGGCTTGTTGTGCCTTTACAGGGGTGTGGGGTTTGGCTCCTGCTGGTTCTTCCTCTGTGGTCGAGGGGTTACAGATCCAGAGGTTGGAAAGAGCTTTTGTAAAGGACAAAAACACAGCCACTGGTTACTTCAGTGAGCAGAGTTATACAGATGGATGTTGTAGCTGTGATGGTCTCAGTATACAAGAAAACCATGGTTTATAGAAAGAGATAATATTTTTATTAGTCCAAATGATTAAGAGGCTTGGAAAAGAGCTGGCAAGCTTTCAAGTATGTGAGACCTAAAGAAAAATGCTGAGACACAGCCTATGAATGAATTTAAAGATTGAAGGCATTTATCTTTTATTTGGACTCCTTCACAGTTTCTTAGTATTTGTAACTCTGACACTAATTGGAGTTTATAAATGAGGTGAAAGTTCTCTTTTTACTGTCCTCCCCTGAATGTAGGGCATTTGTCTCTATGGGGAGGTTATTCATTTCTCCAGTTTGTCCCCACTAAGTGTCCAGTTGTCTCCACTAAAACATTTTTGCATAGGCTGCTGTCTGTAACATCCTGACACCGTGGGAGAGGGTCAAGGCTGCCATGGAACCCAGCCACAAACTGCTTTGGCACTCTGGACACGTTCCAGGCTACCCCCTCTGGGGGATGTTCATGATACCTGCTCTCCTCTACATTTGGATGAATAGGCTGAGCTCCTTAGACTCCATCTACAGCCACCAGAGAGGGAAAAGTCGTCCAGAATGTTCCAGAGCATCTGATTTAGGCTACACCCCTAAAGGAAGGTCTGGAGGAACAAATATCCTCCACCTCTTTTGGAGAATTTCAGGGAAACCAGTCCTGGCTGCACCCCACCAAACTTTAGTCTCCTACACTTGGTACCCATGTCCCCCTTTCCTCTAAACATCGATCCTTCTGTGTGTCCAGAAGCCAGAGAAGATGACTGTGCTGCCACCACATGCACCTTGGTTCACAAGCCTGAACTGAGAAGTTTAAAGTTTAATCACTAAGGCAGATAAGTTGAATCCTCTCCTCTCTGTTTTAGAGATGCTACAGGGATACTTATAGTGTCTAGAGGTGTTCCTTAGGGGACAGGAAGAGGCTGTGAGTGCACACTGGCACATTACTGTGCAGGATGAACATCTGCTCTGGGTGTCTCAGATAACACATCACCTCCCTCAGCTCAGCTGGAGCTCATTTCAAAGTTATGACTGCTCAGCAAGTCACTATATTTTCTGGCTGCTCATCATCTGATGCTGGAAAATGCTATTCAGTCCTTTCAGCAACTCCGATGAATGTTGTACTTAGTGAAAATTTTAGTTTCCAGCTTTTGCAGACTGGAATGGGGAAATGTTACCATAAAATAGAGGTTTTAGATAACTTGCTGAGAGTTTCAGATACCGTTTTTGTGCTAAAGTAGGTAGATTTTAAGTTTCCTCAGCAAATGAGTTGTCTGCAGGTTGCCAGGGACACCCCAGTCTTATCTTTATGCAACATCACCACCTTGGCAGCTCCCATAAGACAGGTAACCAACAAAAAGTGACCAGCTGTATGAATAACATACTTCTCATACATCAGCAACTGGAGATAAACAGCCATGCCCATCCTCCATTTATGCTGGAGGCGTCCCTCCCATTAGGATGGACTTCTGTGCAGAAAAAGGTTCATGTGCCCCATCAAACAACAAATACCTAAATTGCCAAATAATGGTCTGGTTCCTGCTAGAGCATCAAATGCCTGTGTTTGATGTTATTATAGCTCCTGTAGCATATTATGAATCACTACTAACAGTGCTTTTTATATATATATATATATATATATATATATATATAACAAGATGCTTATATGCCTCATCAGTTTCAGAAGCTTTTTAATGCAGGACCTGTTTCCATTTCTAGAAAGCATCTCACACATCTTGAGCATAGCTGCAATTAAAATCATTAAGAAGAGTATCAGTAAAGAGTAGCATACAATTTAATGCATCTCAAAAGATGTGGAGCTGATATAATGAGGCAACAAAAATATAATTAATTTTTAAAATGTAAATATAACTAATTTAATCTTCATAATAAATGTATGAGGTTAAAATCTCTTCTCTCCAAAACTCAGTCACCTGGTTTGAATTACCAGCTGAGGAAAGTCCCTGACAGTTGCTGGTGGAGAGTGCCTGAGCCTGTGCTTTGTCATCATTCAGAGATGAAGGGACAAGCCATGGGCACCATTGCAAGCCCTCATCAAAACTCATAAGAATTGTGTCCTTGAAGGTCCCATCTGAGTTACCATGCCCCCCTTTTTGCCACTGCAGATGATATTGCAAGACACAGTAGGACCATCAGGTTCATACTAATAAACATTAAAAAATGCCAGATCTTCAGTGCTGGGTTTCCTCCAGTCTCTGCAGCAGTGACATGCCACAGGGGAACAAGAGAGATGTGTTTAGCTCTGGCAGTGTCAGGGAATTCCCTAAATAAAAACTCACAGATGAGGCTGGGAAGGGGACAATGCTCCACTCTGCAGAGGAAGGGAAGCAATTCCTCCCAGACCCAGCACCTGGCAGTGAGTTTAACCAGGTGCATGTGATCCTCAGGCTTGGCTTGCTATGGCCTGACACTTTCAGGCAATCTGTATGTCCCTTCTCCAGCTGCAATCAGGCTTTTAATCTTCAGAGGAAGGTGAAAGAAAGACAAAAAGGGCAGCCTAAAAGCCAAGTAAGGTCTCAGTGGGGGAACACTGACATTCTTTTATTAAATTATTACATAGCTTTAATAAGTGGACTTTGTTTGTAATATTTTGCTTCATTTCCTGAGGAAATGAGTATTATGCAGCTGTGCTCTGGTTGTTTGTTTGTCTGTCAGGTTTACCCCCATTTAATAATTTTTGAGTCTGTTGGCTGGTTCCAGTGCAGTTTGAAAGAAGGGAAAAGGCATCACAGTATTATGTTTAAAAATATTTAGGAAAATTAGCAGTGGGGTACAAGACAGAGACTAAACTAGCAGAAAAGGTCACAATATGAGTTCAGCACAGTTATTCAGTGTGAGAGAATCCACATGGAAGGGAGCCACAGGAAGCCCAAGAAATATTCCCTAACTCCCAATGCTTATGGAACAACATGTTAATGCATTTTTTTATAACTCCACTAGAATTCTAATTAAACTGGTCCATTCCCCAGGATTTCTTTTAACTCCTTATTTTATATTCCAGCAACTCCACTTCTAACCAGTGCATTCTCTGCCCAGTCCCATGACCTCTCCATCTACCTGCTACCACAAACCAAACCCTCCTTTTGACCCTACAGGTCACCTGGAAGGATAGCCCTGGATGCAACAACATATTTGCCTTCATCCTGGTGTTTAGTGAGCAAGAAGAAAAGAAATAAAAATCCTTTTATTGTACATTTTGGAAAAATAGCTCTCTTTTTTTTTCTGGCTTGTTGACACTGACACTTTTTTTCCCTGTTGGAAAAATCTATTTTAGATGGTAATGAAAAACATGACCAAAATTTCCCACCTTGATCTGGGTAAAACAAGGCATTTGAGTCAGTGTAGTCAATCCAGAGTCTCCTGGCACTCCTTTAGACCTGTCCAGATCATCCTGCTTGGCTCGTGGCACTGAGATGGTGACTCCAAATGTGAAGTAGCTGCAGTGCTTTAACAAGGGCTCTCCAAGGCACCAGAACATGGGTTTTCCCTATGGAAAACTTATAATGGACTTTTAATGGAGGAGAAGGTCTAACTGGGCAGATATTCCTCAGCTTTGCTTAATGTAGAGAAGTGAAAGTGTCTATAGCTCTCTGTAGAGTTTTCACAGTGTCTGCACATACCCACATGTCCACATATTTACTCATCTGGACAAAAGGTTTCAGGGAAACACCTGAAGGAAGAAGAGCTGTTTCAAACAATATTGGCACGAGAAGAAAAGAGTAGGAAATGGTTGTAAATAAGCTTGCACTTGGAAATTGGAAGAAGATGTCTAGCCATGAGAGCACTGAGGTTTCTCAGCAACGTCTCCATGGAGAGAAGAGAGGAAAACATCTTGTTGTACTGTGGGGCTGGATGATGGGATGGCAGTGAGAAATGGAGCTGTTCCCACTCTGATGGTCAGAAGAAGCTGTAATGATGAGAAAAAAGCCAATATATTCGCCACTTAACACAGAAAGTGTTAAGCCCTAACTTATCCTCTTGACAGCTCCATTTATATTTAATGTTATGGTTAATCCTGCTGACTCAATTTCTTGTAGAGACGAGCACCCTCTGAAAGGCATGGCAGACATGGCTCTGGGCTTTTCTGTTAGAGTGGAGGACATGGCCAGCACTCATAAGATCTCTTCCCTGATACATTGCTGACATTTTTGCAGGAGGCAGAAGACCGTCCTCTACTGGGACACAAAGCACTGTAGTGCACTTTCCTTTTTCTCCCACCTTGTTCACATCATTGTAAACACAGTACAAAAAGAAAAAGGTTCATCTTATCCCCCTGGAGGAGCAGAACAACAGAAAATCCAAATAATTGACTGAGCTGGGTGAATATCAAAACCCTGCCATAATGCACAGCATGCCTCTGACAGTCTTCTCTCTCTCCCTGCCAACAGCAGGAGCTAGATCAAATCTGCAGTGCCATTATCCTGTATTGGGCTGACTTGTGTCACCCCTACCTGCTGGCTGTCCCATGGACAGTCTTCTTTTTATGTTATTGCACCAGGAAAAGGGAGAATGAGCAGGGGAAGAAGTACTGCATAAAGTACCACATGAACTTACAATTAAAAGCGTCCTCATCCTCTCTCAGCCAGGCAAGCAGGGCAGTGAGCAGGACAGCTGTCTTTCAGTGCTTTCGAGATACGTTTCAGGCTGTGCACAGCTGGAGCTATTCAGTAGCACACGAAGGAACTCTGTACCCTTGCCAAGGCTCTGCAGCTGCCAAATCTGCCTTTATTAGCAGCAGCATTTCTTGTTCTCCATAGCTGAATACAGAACAAGTCTGACATTATTTTTCATTCACCCTTCCCAAGCATGCTAAGGACATCACAATAATAACTTTGTGTGTGTGTGTGCATGTTTTATAAGTGTTTTCTTCTGCCTGTATACATGCAAACACCCCCTCCCACACACCTACAACGGGCAGGATGCAGAGCCATGCTAAAGCATTGAGCATCTCTTTCCTGTTCTGGTCAGTTATCCATCTCAGCTGCATTTAAACCTCTTGTTACTCATTATCTGTGAGCTCCCCCATGAACAGGTCTTTGTCTGGGCCATGCTGCTCTTTGTAGGTGGTATTCTCATCCACACAGATGGCTAGAACAGCCCTTAAGTCCCACTTAAGTCCTATTTTAAGGATCTAAGTGGTTCTTGAGTGCTCTCCATGCTTCTTCTGGAGTGAGGTGAACTTCAGCCTTTGTAAATACCTGCCCTGTAAAAGTGAGACGGTAGTTATGTCTAACTCAGTCTTTCTTCACTCTCCTCTGCTGCCTATTTGGGATTCATTGCTGGTCACCTACTAATAATCAGATTTTAAGGTATCTCTTCAGTCAATGACCAGAAATAAAATAAGCTTACTTAGATACCAGTTATGTGCTCCAAATAATGGGAATTCCCTTATTTGTTTAAGGACCCGCTTCACCTTCATTTGACACCTGAAAACTTTCAGACCAGGTTTCAAGCAGGCTTGATGTAATGGGGCAGGTAAAGGCACGAAAATCACTTATTTTGGAGAACACAAACTTCTGAGACATAGGCAACCCAGAGTTTGTCTCAGCTCTCCAGGCAATACTTGAAAGGACATCATCAGGAATTGTAACCCAGTTGCCAATGGACAGGATATATATGATTTCTAAAAACAAGTTCAAGTGTTGTTCTTACTATTTAATGGCTATTCATAATGTGTTTAAATGTGTGTGTGATATCAGCCCTCTAAGTACCTGAAGCACTTGGCAGACAATGATGGTCTACACTACACAAACACCACTGTGATTAGACAAATACTTTCATTTCCATTTTTCACGTAGGAAAACTAAAACTGAGAATTTCTGTGGCTTTCCCGTCTCTGTCAGAGAAGTCTGTTTAAGAACTGGAAATACAGCAAAGCTATTTTACTCCTGTGAATTAACTAAATCACATCACAGATTTGTGAAAGAACAACAGTGAATGTTTGGAAGAGACTTTTGAAAATCACATAGTCTGACCACTTGCTCAAAAAAGAGCCAGTTTAGATCAGGTTACTCAGGACTTATAAAAAGGACTTATACTGAGTTTTCAATATCCTCAGGGACAGACATTGCACAACCTCGCTGGGCAAGTTGCTCAAATATCTGACTACCCTTACTGGGAGATTTTTTCCTAATACCTGCCTGGAAGTTCTACTCTTGTGAGTTGTCTCCATGGCCTCTTGCCCACTGTGCACCTCTAGGAAGAGTCTGGCACAGTCTTCACTATATTGTTTTCTCATAAAAATGAATCGTGACCACTTATGTCACCACCTCATAAGACATTTTGCTTTATTGCTACATTTTTAATAGCTATGGTAAAGTCTTCATTTTGTTAAAAATTACTTCTGATGACACAGCTAAGTATGTTCCAGATACCGTGGAAGAAATTGTATTTAGTGTAGTCACTCCCTTCTCTCAGTGAAGCAGAAAATCAATGCAATATGTACATCTTGTTAGGGCCTACACTTGCTTGTGCAGGTTTTCCTGATAAACTCTGGCCGTGCTAGCACTTTTCTCTGAAGGAGGTTTCTCTTTCTCCTGGGATTCCTCCTCTGCAGATGCAAATTGTCATCACCCTATTAAGTCTACAGGACCATGACGACTGCACTTGCCAAGCTGAGTTGAATAAAGCCTTACCAAAAAAAAAAAAAAACCAAAAAAAACAAAAAAAAAAAAAAACCATGAAACTGATGAAACTGTATGGAAAGAATGTTATAAACACCATGGAACCTGCAAAGTGTGTATCAGTTTCTTTTGGTGCAATAAAGTTACTCCTGCTGTCTGTGGTGAGTTGTAATACAATATTGAACTTGTATAGCTGTCAAGTAAGATACTAGTGCTGGCATTAAAATCTACTAATTTTCTGTTTCCTGTGCTAATTCAATACTAATTGGCAATTATGTACATGTAGGTATATGTTTGCTGTAAGCATGTAGATAGGTGTGTCTGTATGGTGTCTATAGAAGATATCATGTATGTCTGTGAGGAATGTTTAATTTTGGAGGTATAAAAATACCCTTTTGGATGAAGGGGTGAATATAAAATTACAGTGGGTTTTTCATTAGGTCATAATCTTTCTCTTGCTAAAAAAAGGCAAAACCTAATATACATACTATAGTCACATAAAACAACTGTGACACCCCAGATCTGGAGGGAACCTAAAGGAATTCACATCTTTCCTACTCATGCAACAAACTCAAATGGAAAAAGCATGGCAGTGAGTGCCTAATTTGCAGTGTCATTTCTGCAAACTCTTTTGGGTTTGCTGGTACACAGAGCACAGGAGGACCACAGGAGGGACCACACTCAAGCATTATTGGTATTTTTCTATAAGTCATGTGCTAACAGGGACATTAACGCAAGCCAGGTTTGTCCCTGTGCCTTTTTAGCTCACCCTCCTAATGCAGGGAATTATTCTGACAAGTATCTCTGTGCCTGCTGTGGTGGTGTCCTCCAAGTGCCTTTATCCTGCTGTTCAAAATTAGTGACACAGGGAGAAAGAATAACTGCAACAAGCTGAACACGTTATAGGACAAGTTCCTCTGAGAAAATGCTCTAGAGCTGCTTTTAATGGCAGTTGCATCCCATCCACAAAAAGCTGAGCAAGCTAGACCCCTCTCAGATGCTTGCAGCATAGCTGCCCTTTGCTATTAATTCTTTGAATAGCTTTTCCTTGAATAAACTAATTTATTGCAACTGACATCCTTTGGAATAGGAGTGAAATTCCATCAGATTTCAAATGAACTCTAATTATACTGCAAATAGGTGGCAGG
The DNA here is from genome assembly GCF_024509145.1 of Vidua macroura. NCBI lineage: Eukaryota > Metazoa > Chordata > Aves > Passeriformes > Viduidae > Vidua > Vidua macroura. Next base: position 66,192,105 of record NC_071574.1, read on the forward strand.
AGTGTTCCCAACTTTACCACTACAGCTCTGCAACCAGCCAAAGAGTGATGTGGATTTAATTTCAGTCTGTGTATGAATTGTTTGGAGTGCTTTTATTATTTTATTTTACAGCTATTTCTAAAAACATTTGAAAAAAAAAAGGGAAAAAATCATAACAGCAAACACATCTGTGATACATATTTTCCCTGTGTGGCACTGCAACAGCTTCAGTCTACAAAAATTAATGGACTGTAACAATATGGTTGGAATTTAAATGCAAAGTTGGCGCCAGAATCGGGAAACAGACAACATTTCCTGATTGCAGAAATGTGCAGATCACCTTTTCTCACTTATGCAGCTTTAAAAGGAAGGATATCCCCATGGGTGTCCAATTTATGCTGTCAGCATTCAATCCATCCATCCAGTGTACTGTGCTGTCCTACTCCCTCTGCTAAGATGCACCAAACTGATTCCCGCCAATGATGACATAATTTTTCCTCAATTGCTAAACATAAAAATTTGTCCAAGAGTGTAGATTTCATGGAAGAGAGTTTGGCAGAGAGAGAATTTCAACAGATTTTTCTAATCCAAGTCATACGTTGTGTATGAGCAGCCTCATGCACAAGATACTGATCTCCCAACCTGCAATCACGGGTTCAGTTCCCACATGGGTAACACTTTTTTCTCTCAATAAAAAAGTGTAAGAAAAAGACTCCTTCATGTACAAAGAAGCACAAAGGTGTTCATTAAACCAATGCTGTGTAGAGACATTTCAGACATTGGCACATTTGTTGAGAACTCTAGTAGTGACTGCAACAAGCTGTTGGTTTAAATGAGGTCCATAAAGAAGTCCACATATCTTTTCAGGTAAAATAATCTTTCTAAGGAAAAAGCAAAGATGGACTTATCTGAGTTGTTTGAGCAGGCTGCATATATTCTGTCACAAAAGGGCCTTAAAGATGGGACAGTCAAACCTGTGGGGAATTAACAGATACAGGACAACCAAAGACTAACTGTGTTCTTGAAGGCTTCCCCCACCTGTGGTTCAACAGTCAAAGACTCTTAATCACTTTACCTTGAAAATTGTATACAGACATTAAAAGATTAAATTTTGATTGCTGCACAAGCTTGGCAAAAAGTTACCAAGACAGAATCTCCAAGTCCTAGAGAGAGAGAGTGTTGCTTGACACAGGTGCACATTTTGTCCTCATACAACAGCTTTGTCTGTGTGGCTATCCCTAGGACAACAGGGTGAGATTAGCAGAATGAGGTGGTCAATTCTGTCAGAGCATATACAGTACAGCTGGAAAAAGTAAACAAGTGTTTGTGTATACAAGCCCTGTCCCCCTGTTTCGTCTGAAACAGAAGCAGCAATTCAATGACAAACAAAAATGGGCAACACTTGCTTTACTGAATATCATTGGCCATTTCTGAAAGAAAAGGTATCAGCCACTTGTAGAGAAAAGATGTTGTATAGAGAAGGAGCTAGAAGGACAGAAATTATAAGGTGGGTAACTCCTAGGATCCAGATGGAGAGCCCACGGTTATTGGAGCTGTAAGTTTTATCTGCCAGGTCTATCTTTGTCAGATATTTCTGTAGGTTCCCTTGCAGCTCATGGAAAGTTTGAATTCTGAGCTTGAACTTCCCCAAACTGGGCTCATAGAGGGCTGGAAGTAGTTTCTCAGCTTTGAATGACTTCTTTCATTTCCAGGAGCTGGTGCCTGTCCATGAAGTCAAGATCCAGTGGATCTTGACTAAGATACTGGTGAAATCAAGTAATAACGTCCAGTAGTAACAATCAGGGGAGCAGCTGCATCTCCCAAAGTGACAGCCAGTCATCTGAGGCACAGAGGACAGCCCTGACTACCCTGTTAACCTTCAATGAAGGGGAAATAAAACACATCAGCTTAAACCTCAGCAAGAGCCTAGAGGATGGTATTTAAGCTGTCATCTGCAGCAGCCTCAGAAAGCAGACAAGACACATTACCATGGCTCAGCTGGTGCCCAGGGAGAGAATTTCATATCTGAACCTTAAAAAGCATTTCAAATCCATCATATGCAGAAGACATTAATCTTTGAGATCTTCAGCATCTCCTTTCCACAGGGAAGGAGTGAGTGGAAGGCACAGGCCACATCCCATAGGAAGGACTGGGAGTGAACTTGCAGGCTTGCCTGTGTTAATTAAACTTCCCCTCTTTTATCTCATCAAGAGCCTTGATGGTGCCAGATTCTCACATCCAAGGACCAAGTGAGGCTCTCCCCATGGAGACCATGAAGCAGGAGAAGCCAGAGATGTGAAGTGAGAAAAGTGAAGACTAAGGGCTCACAAGGAATAGTCTTGGGACATTTGGCTTTTTGCCTGGGACACTGTCCATTATTTTTCCAAACTGAATTACCACAGACATTGGGGGAAGGACAATTTAATTCCTATCCATGTGAATAATCAATAGAATTGGTCTAGATTTAAGGCCATTGTTCATTCTGCTTATTTTACCAATTCCTTGTCTTTTCTGTCTGTTGCAAACTTGCTAATCTCTGTCACCTGTAGAGTCCTAATTTGGAGATTCCAGAGACAGGCACTCAAGAATAGAGGCTTGACATTTCTCCTATATGGATTTAATTCAGTGTACTCTATATAAATAAGTGCTTCCTGTCTGCAGAACAGGAGCCCTGTGAGCCATCAAATTCCATTAATAAGTTTGCCTTCAGCTTCTGAAAAAGTCTCCATAAAGTTTGTAGGTGGATAAGAATCGTATTTTTTCAAAATATTGCTAAAGGCTACAAGAAGTTGATTGTTTTAATTATTATTTCAATATAAATTAATTGGTAACCTTTCCACATGCCATTTCACAGCTTCAGCTTACACTCAGGCCTCTGGGATCCCTTGGCTGATTCATTAGTTTGAGGGTCAATTTGTTGTTTCAATGGGCAGGGCAGCCTGCCAGCTCCTTCCATGATAAACTGATTTTTAAACTATGAGATTCTCATTTCTGCAGCAGTGCATTAAGTACTTTATTGCTGAAATATGTGCAACAACAGTAATGATGGAATTACTGTTCCTATGAGGTGAGTAGGTGGGGAAAAATAACCAGGCCTTTCTTGGCTGGAAAAATTCAGCATCTCCCTTGTATCTGGGTACATGAATGTTTTGTCCGGGAATGGCCCATTTCAAATTTGCACCTCTGAATATAAGAATGGCCCAAAACACCAATCTGAGGTACTACAGGTACCACAGGAAATGAAGAGGGGCAGGTAGCTCTGAAAATGAAGGTCTAAGAGAGCGAGGTGAGTCAAAGGAAGGTGTGTCAGCTCAGAATAACATGAATTTTTAATCATTTATCTTCTCCTAGGCTTAAAGACTTCTAGATCCTCAGCCAAACGAGGATGCACAGCAGTAGATGATCCTCACAATTCCTCAGTTTCCCTCTACTGAGCAATTGGAACGTAGTGAGAATTTGTCTCATTATAATGAAAGAGCAGAGATCTATAGCTGTGGCAAAGCCTAAGTGTGCTTATTTTCCGGAACAATCCACATTTATGAACACCAAAGATGACAAACAAGAAAAACATCAGTTTTCCCATCCCCTACTGCCTCCTTGATATTCACAGAATCACAGAGTAGAGGTTGGAAAGGACATATTCAATATGTCAAGATTTTTTTGGATTTTTTTTTTGCTTTTGCCAATATGTGGTTTTGGAGCAAACCTGCAGTCCCCTGACATTCAGAGAGTTTGATTTTTAAAAAAACTAGGTGTCCAGGCTTCTGCCACTGAACCTTCCACCACAGCTGAATTAATAGTTTGGCATCTGCCATAACAAAACTTGGTTCTAAGTGGCTGAGGGATGAAGACACCAATCATCTGCAAGCAGGTGGTGGACCAAGGGGAACCTCCTAAAGGGAAGAATTTTAACATGTGCTTAATTCCCAGTAAAGTGGAGCTAAGCACATTCTATAAGGACTTCTGAGTAAGGACAGATATATGACCATTCTTAAGAGATTTCCTGAATCTTTCCATAAGGTAGCTTTTCACTGGGTTCAATAAGATTAGACTGGAAACCAGAAATCTTTTTTCTAAGTTTTGGTGGGTTGTATATTTGTTCAAACTTTGCCAGTGTAGGGAGGTAGAACAGCATTTAAACATGAAGAAAATTAATGAAACAAGACGCCAATTGAAAACAGAGGCTCAGCCATGGAGAAAATGGTCATTTAATTTTTCCTTCATATGCTTTTGAATTCAAGAAAGCAATAAAGTAATAAACCCACCCAATTTCATTAGGTGGTTGAAATAAGTGTATATCATCAATGGAGATATTGGGTTGCACGAGTGTCATCACCAAGCTCTTTTAATGGCCTTCCACTACTAAAAGGCTGAGTGTTTTCTTCTGGCCGCATTACCCCAGCCCCGTTTAATTTCTGTGGACACATGCTCTCCATCTGTGTGTCTGGGATACTTCCTACTGATGGCTTCCAAAAGGAACATTTCCCACATGCGTTCTTCTGAGCTGTCAGAAACAGCCCTGTAATTTATTGGGCTGACCTGATCAGCTTAAATGGGTTCAGCTCCAGCCAGGGATGGCTCAATAAAGACTGGGTACAGTGCACGAGGAAATGTGTGCAGAAGGCTCCTGAAATAAGGTGCAGGAGCAAAATGCTTCTGGCACTGTGTTCACACACTTGCAAGCAAAAAGGACAATGAAAAGCTCAATTAATTGCTGCAGTAAGTGATCAAATGGGCACCTTTAGCCCTCTCCAGCTAACAAAGCACTTGCAAAGAGTTTATGGGTGCTGAGATTTGCCTGGATTCAGGGTAACAGTGCTTTATTTGTATATTTGTACCATTTAGAAGAGAAGTAACTTACCACTTCTTACAGTAAAAACACACATGGCAAGAGATTCTCCCTTTTGAGGAAGTTTACAGCAGGGTGTGAGTGCTCTGCATATCTGTTCTTTGGGCACAAAACTTTGTTTCCTACAGCCTCTCTGTGGGACAAGGTAGTGCTGTGACAGATAACTGAACACAGTGAGGATTTTATAAAACCATAAGGATTTATTTTTGAATTGAGAAGTAGGTATACATTATATATTTTGTTGATCATTTTCTGCTGTAAAGGTATGCAATACAATTTCACTGTGGACAAAAATGCATGTCTAATTATTTAATATTTTCCTCTGAGTCACTATACCCAAAACTTCCTTCCTACCATGTATGGAGCCTTGGGCATCAGTCTGGGACTTCTGTATGCTTCAGTTCTAAATGCAGTTTTGGGAATGGTGTTTTCCCATCTTTGAAATTCAATTCAGTTAAATCTTTGTAATGGTTTGGCTAAAAACCTGACACAGTCTTTATAATGGTTTGGCTAAAAAGAAAAAAAAAGGAAAATCAGGGAAAAGATGGGGAGTAAAGGGAAAATATTATTAAATGTTTGTGAAAATAACCTTTGTTTCTGTATTTCAAAGAATCTGCCAAACTGAATTGATGTCTTCTCTTCTTGATGTTTTCTCTGACTTGAGTTTGGTGAAGTTTCTCTGGGATGACACAGGAGTCCCTCAGCCTCATCTCATAAACTGATATTTTATGCACTCTGTTCATACAAAAAAAAAAAAAAGCCTCAATCCTAGGAAAGTGGTAAAGAAACCACAACGATCTAATAAGCACAGGCAGACAGCTGAGCAGTGTGACAGTGACTTAAGTTTTATAGGATGTATTTGGAAACCTTTCTTGAAAATGATCCTTCTCAGGAGCCAGAAGATGACTGGCAGCAACCACATCCCCAAGAATATCTTACTTAAAATGTTATCTTCCCATCCTTGGAGATGAGGGATGGGTCAGAGGTACTAACTGTCTCTGAAAAAGTCCTCAAAAATCCTGTCAGATACAGGGTGAGTGCCCCATGCCTGGGTGACAGAGAGAGACTGAGGATGGCAGCATCGTGTGCCTTTGGATGAAGGGCATTGTCAGGATTGTCTGCTGAGATCCATTAAGAGGTGCTTTCAAGAGGTCATTTGTAGCACTAAATGATGAGGTGGTTGAATTTAATAATTTACTGGCAGACATACTTATGTTCTAAGGGTTAGATTTATTTTTGTTAATTAGATCTCCCTGCAGGCCCACAAGGAGAAGATTCTCTCTTTTATGGAGACACCAGTAAAATGTTCTGCACTTAAATGGTCAACATGATCAGTGTTAGCATGCAATGGCTGGGAGGTGCAGTGCTGTAATTATATTAGAGATGATCTTTGCCTGGATTATTGTTATTTTTTGCTGTATGAATAGTCCATGAACATGATACTTATATTTACTTGGTGATCTCATGAAAGAATTATTGTTCCTTCATTCTGGCAGCAGCATCAGTATACTCAGTCCTGTACATAGATAAAGCAACAAGCAGTTCTGGTTGGTGAAAGTAACTTAAATTTTAAACACAGCCCACATTTTAAACTTCCACGTTTGCTTTCACAAAATAGCTGAACATTTGCTGTCGACAAACTTTCATGCTCACATAGTTTGGCTGTGGAATAGTCACAGAAAGTGACTGTGGTCAAGTCCAAATTAATTCTTTAACCTAAATGAATGTAAAAGTCTGTTTTTCTGCCCTCCCCTTCCCTGCATATTCATGTGCTGTGCTTTAAGCAACACACTTCCTCATCCACCTAATTTCCACTGAGTTTCAAGTATGTGTTCATGTTGAGCAACTACTTACATATGTTTTTCTTGAACAAGGGAGCAGATCCTTGGCCCCAGAGCCAGGGAGGGTGCAGTCTGGGTGGAATTCCCAAAGTTTTGCTGCCTTCAAATTCAGTGGAAAGTCAGGGCTCAGCTCCCTGTGCTGCCAATGGAAAGAGATGAACTCCCCAAAGACTTCAGAGGGCAGAGCACCTTTTGCCTCTTGCTGTGTCTACAAAGGGAGCTGAAGGAACCAGCTGGAAATTGCTACCTGAGTGTAGAGGAGACTTGGGTTAGGGGGAAGGACCCTAAAACATGTTTTCTAAGCACTCAGAGCAGAATAGATTGTAAGCATTATTTCAATTCCATCCTAGTTTGTGTTCCAACTCTATTTTTTCTGTACTTAGTGAGTAAATATGAAAGCTATAATGGTTATATCTTATACTGTCATTCCTGGAAGAGAATACTGTATTCTGCAGCTTCCAGAAAGGGTTTATTTTAAAAATCTTTGCTTCTTTGTGATTTTTTTTCATAGAAATGTACTATTTTATTTATCTGAGTTAAATTCTGGATTCTGCCCAGGTTTTTCTCTTTCACTTCACTAACAGTGGGTTTCTGTCTGATCCTACAATCCCTCTGTGTTCTGCTCAGAGAAACACCTTCCCAGAGCAAGCCCTGTGTTTGTGGAAGATCTTGCCTCTGGAATAGGGGTCCGTGATTTCTCACGGTCAGTGATTAAGATGGCATCTACTTCAAATCCACCTGTGGAAACAAACAACGCTGCAGCTGTGGGTTTGCCATTGAAATGGAACACCACGCTCTCCAAATGCAGTGGGGGGGGCCTGGGTATTCATGATAACACTTGGGAAAGGTAGTTTCTTCTGCACAGGGACTTCAAAACTCTTTCCAAGTACCCATGTACTGAAAACACCCCCAGGACATACACTGGAAGAAATATCCTGAGCCTCCTGTTACAGAGGTAAGGTGTAGGAAAATCAGAGGTTTTATTTGGATGCTTAAGATCCCTCTCATATAGGTGTAGATGTCTAAAATTAGATACCTGACTTTGATTTAATCTACTACAATTTGCATCCCTTTTATGGGATTAATTACCACCTGAAGATACCCATGTGTCCCCAGTTAAGTACCCTTTGCTCAGGCCTAGACCTTTATTTTTCACATATTCTTAATATTTTCTGATTGTGGATGCAGTGTTGTTTAACGCCTACTACTTTTTACAGTCTGAGAACATGAGGTCAAACCCACACCATGTCCCAGAAATTGAGAGCCATGGCTTGTTTCTGCAATGATGTCTCCCTAGTTTTGTCTTTATACACATGATGTCACCGTGATCACACTGTGATGGTGTTGTGGCCTCAGTAGCCCACTCCCCTTCCTGAGATTTTAGGCTCTCAGGAATTTTAAGATTCCTTTTTCTCTTTGTCTATAAAATCTGGAGAAAGATGGACAGGAACAATTTAGGGGATTGCAACATAGATTGTTATAGGAGTCCTCATTTTCTGGTTTTCCTCTGTCATCTGTGGTCCTGTGATTTTCAGTCCTCGTGTGACACAGCATAGTAGTAAAGTTCAGATAATGACCTTTCTTACGAAAATCCATTTTGTATTTTTTGTATTTTTGTATTTATCTAATGTGTGGTATATAAAAGGGTAGATGCACTATGTGGAGAAGAGCTACTGTCATCCAGTTGGGTTTACTGAAGGTTTTAATAATGTATTTTGCTTTTTCCTCATTAGCACATTCAAATTACAAATAATAGTCAAATTCTTCCATATGCAACAGTCAAGGGCCTGATGAAATATTTAATCTGATATAAAGATTCTTCTTAATAACTCACTCTGAACTATCACACACCCACACTCACCTTCCAATTTTACATCAGATATTATATGGCCTGAATTAGACAATGCAGGATGAAATCAGTGAATTCATTTTGAATCAGGTTAGCTGGAAAAGCCCAAGACTTAATGGGAATCACAGCAAAACCCCAAAACTGCCTTTCATTACCTACTGATAATAAAAGTGGCTTCACTATCCTGGTGTAATAGCAAGCAAGGAAAGATCAGTCTAGACTGGGAATGCTCTTCCTATGTGGCAAACTTGAGTCAAGGAGCTAGAGGATGCCCTGTTTGACAGAGATTAGTTTTATTTTCTTTGGCTGGCAAATACAAAAATATGAACCTTGTACTCCTTGGAGGAAGGGCAGAATGCAGGGCTGCAAGAAAGTGCCAGGAACAGCCCTGGGCCTTATGTGCAAACTGCTGAAAAGTAAATAACTAACTAGTTCTTGTGTCTGAGGAAAAATGATTCAGAGCCAGAATTAATTAGAAGCAGGTACTGTCTGTGGAAAATGGCTAAGAGTTAAACTGAAGGCCTGAGTGTGAATAATTTGTTAGTCACTCTGAGGTGTCCTGCACTTCAGGGTCGAGTCCAAACACACGGAGACCAAAACATGTCCACAATGTTGGAACAGCTGCATCTTAACTCTTATTCTTAGGTTTACTTGAATAAATATCACCAGGGCCAAGACCTATCATAAAAGGCTTTAGAAAGCTGACAAAGTAACAAAGACGCCTCACAAAATAGGTCTCAGGCTGAAAGCCGGGCTAATATTCCCTAATCCCAAAGGACTTTTCAAACAAACATATCCCCACAGAGGTCTATTTACTCAACAACTGGCATTTAAAATAGGTATATTACCAAGATTCAGCATTCTGTGCCTCTGTTTATATTATGAAAATCAATATCACAAGATGAGGAAAGGGACTTTGGCTTTCATTATCTTTGTGGCTTTACAATTACCTCTTTCCCCATTCCCTCCTGAGTTGCCTGTGAATAGCTAGGAACGAATAATGTCTTAATTGCCAATGAAAAGTATACTTAACTGCTAATATAAATATATACTCAGAACAAGAACTTCATGCTACAGAATGACTTATTATTTAGGACCTGTAATTATTAACTAAGTGGGTAAATGAAGTTAAGATTTTTCTTGGTTTCTCAAATTTACGGTTGTATCAGGTTATTGATAGGACTAAAACAAATTTTACTTTGGTTTTAATTTATTTCTGTTTGTCTCTTCCCCCTGATTCTAAATATGCCTGTTAAAAGGAAAAGAAAGAGGATGAAAGAAAAATAAATATATACTCTATTTCACTGTGTCAGTCACCTACGGCAGCTTTCAAAGTAAGTCTAGAAATGAGTGTAAGAGACAAATAACTAAGCCAGCAGAGTCTTCCATCCATTGCTCAGGGGTTCATTTCACAAAGTTTTAGGTATTTGAAACTTTGGGTTTGAATCTATCCTTTTCTACCTGTTTGTCTTTCAGCATGTGTCCTGGCAGGACACAATATCTCAGTGATCAAGGGTCTACAAGCCAGGGAGGTGTCTTGGTGATGAGCTCCAGGAGATGTTCCACAGGACTTTGTCTCCTGCTCATTCCTAGCATCCACTTTGCTTAACTTCATAAAGCATGCTGTGGTCATGGGGAGGTGAAGACAAATTTGGGTTTACTTTTTGTGTCTGACACTGAGCATGAACAAGGTATTCCCATGCATCTTCAGACCTTCTTAATACAGTCCTGTGGATATCAGCATACCCTGTCCATGAGGCAGCACCACTGATGTTGGTGCCCCACCAGCCCATCAGCTAACAACTACATCTGCACTTCTTCACAGCTGCCTCTCCCTCAGAGAGGATGCAGGTTCCAGCTGCTTGGCAATCAGGTAGTCTGCTTGGGGGTGCCAGAACATGGCTTTTCTCCAGTGTAAGAAGTGTATTTATAGGGGATTTATCAGGTTTTATTTGTCTTACCCCAGGGATGTGTTTGAGCAACAAACCTCATTGTAACTATGCTATCCACATTATTAGCTCTTCTTGGCAGCACAGTTCAAAGGTGTTCACAGAGCTGGAAAGCATCACTACCCTTGGATTTGGGCATATGGAAATTGAAGCATGGAGATAACAGCATTCAGTTCAACAAACACCATGCCCAGTGCTACACCAGTTATCTTGTGTAATCCTGCAGAAACCAACAGCAATGCAAAAGCAGAACTCTTATGAAAGGCTGATGGAAAGTCCCCACTCAAATGATAGGAGTGTATAAAGCACAAAGCATGAACACCTCAGAGTAGTCCTATTCCAGTTGACAACCCCAGAGAGGAGCAGCACTTTTTTATGCTAGAAGAAGATCTGGTGTTTGCACACATTCCATCTTACCTGTGTTAAGGGCTGAAGAAAGCAGAGAGAACATTTCCAGTGTGCTGTGTGATGTGTCCAAGTGACTGTAGCAGCTTACATGGCCAAGCCTTCTTTGTGTGACCTGAGTGCAGTGGGACAGGAGCATGTCAGGGTTAACAGATATTCAGGAATGTTCTGATGCATGAGCTGAAGGGACAGACTGCCTAACTGTTGAATCCAGAGTCAAAAGGCAGCGTGGTGATGAATGGCTGCAACCACTGAGCCCTGGAATCATAGCATAATTAAGGTTGGACAAGACCCTTAATATCATGGAGTTCAACCATAAACTTAACACTGCCAGTCCACCACTGCAAGGCTGAGCTTGAGCACAAGGTTTCAGAGGCAGCAGACACATGGTAAAGGTCTGCAGACCAAGATAGCAGCAGCTTTTCCATTGCATGAAAAACTGTCTTGTTCTGGGCTTTCACTTCGAGATGTGGAAACACTGTGTGTGCAGGAGCAATGGGGGGTTAACACCAAGAGCAGCCTAATGTGGGGAATTAACAGCCATATGAGCCATCTCTTCCTCCTCCAGGGGAATTCATGATTCCATGTAACTCAAGGCTATGTACACATCTTCATATCTCCCATTACAGTACTGAGAACTGCAAGTCTCATGGGGAATGAAAAAATGATAAAACTATTGCCCCTTCATGTTATTCCAAATGATGTTCCAAAGATGATGTTCCAAAATCTAAGGGGAGGGTTAAGTTCTGTTGTGACTTGTGGTTTCAAAGATTCTGCAGAGAGGTTTTGATCTCCACTACATGGATTAGAAAAGTTATCTGTAAATAAATAATTCTTTGTAGACGGAGTCCTTTCAATTCAATCTATACAGCCAATGTATACTGAGGGTGGGCCTGACTTCTCCTCTGGCTGGACTAGGCTCCTTCTCAAAATTAAATGTTGATGAGATAGTTTCTTGAAGATACAGATTGTCCAGTGCAAGCATTTGGCAAATAAAATAATGTGAAGGACCTGGCAGAAGAGCAGAAGAGAGAAACCCCTGAGTCTGATCACCTGCCACCACCTCCGCCCATCATATCTGCAGCAGGTGGATACATTAAAGCTCATAGTTTGTCTTAAAATTTCCTTTACATTGGCAGACGTTACAAAAAGGCAAAATAGGAAGTGAACATATTTTCAATACTCAAAGCTTCCTTGATATTACAGAATTTCCAGAATGGAAATCTCACAGTCTTATTTATAACTTTCCAATGGAAAGATAATTTCAAAAATCACAGACTAAAAGAAGAAAGATTTTGGAAGGAAAAAATCACTAAGTTTTAGTGTTTCCTTCAGTTGTAATGAAAGGGAGAGAAATAGTACACAAATAAAAAGTAATTATTTAATTTAAAATAGTAATGTTTCCCAGTATGTTACACAAAAAATTGTTTAATTGAAAATGAATAATTTTATTGTTTTAATTTCAGATTGAAACTTTGTGTTACAAGTCTTGTTGTTAAAATAAATATTCATTTTTTAGTAAGAGATATTTTCCAAGGAAAATATATCCACAACAAACTTCATGCAAGTAAAGAACACAAGTGTGTTACCATATTCTTTGAAGCATCCCATCACTGGATGTAGCTATCTTTAATGTTTGCTTGCAGCCATGGAAACAACACGTTTCCCCTTTTGGCACTGTAATGACTTTATCAAGACTCTAAAATCAGGGAACTTTAGTGTTTAAAAAAACAAAAAGGAATTCAGCAGCTCTTGTGAGTCTTTTGTGTTATCTCTGAAATGAACTCTCTTCAGAGAGGTTAAAGCATTGACATCTTTCCAATAATCCCTGAAATGTAGTGAGTTCATCGAGACACGGGTATCACCCATGTTGCAGGAGAGGCGATGGAGATGGAGATAGATGGAGATGAGATGGAGATGAGATGGAGATGGAGATGGAGATGATGGAGATGGAGATGGAGATGGGTGGCAATAAGGACAGGGGAGTAGTAAGAGATCCCATATTTTCTTAGACTTGCTTGTACACATGGAAAGAAACCAAAAATTCCCCATCTAGGTTTTGAAGCGCTCAGAACCAAAAAGAAGAAAATACCAGTACTGACAAGCCTCATCTCACAGGTGGACCCTGCTTTGGTAAGTGTGGGAAATACCTGAGCATTTGCAAAGTGGCTGGAAGCCTGAGTTGGCCAAAGCCTGCATAATTGGGAGAGAAGTTTCTAATAGGAGAGAGATGACTGAGAGAAAACATCTCATCTTTTGCTAAAAGAAAGGACGGGGAGGTTTTCGTATTTTCTTTCTGGGTTGTGCACCACAAAATGACATTCCACATTTTGGACATAAATCCAGATTAGCAGGATTTAAGTTGGTTGTTGTTAATCTCCCTCTGAGATGATTCATCTCAGTGGATAGCTGTTTTTTGAACTCCATGAAAGGGCAGTTGCTTTGACGGACACTTAGAGAGGGGCTGGATGATTTCTTGTTGAAGTTGTTAGAGGGTTAACATCAATAAAGAAAATGTCAGCATTACGATTAAGATCCAGATTCCATAATTGAGGCTTCCAATTGCCATTTTTGTGATACCAGCTTCCATTCAGCAGCTACTACCAAGATCAGTTTGCCTTGGGCTTTTGATGCAGTCAGATCACCAGTAATTTTGTCACTGTGAGCAATCCTGATAATACAGCATTGCAACCTGTTGCAGCAGGTACTGGAAAATTCAGATGTGGAAACAGAAATCCACAGTCCTTGTGCCATTGTGCCATACCAGCTCCTGCCTTTGGTGCACACAGCTGCTCCCAAACCCACCCAGAGGAAACAGCTTGCCTGTGTGGCAGCTTCCCAGCTGCATCCTGATTATTCCATCCTCTCAGGACCTTCATCCAAGGGCAGTGCAAAGATACTGGTGCAGATGCAGTGGCAGGCAGCTGAAGCAAAACTACAAAGCCCATTTCATCCATCAGGGGTTGTGCCAGCAGCTCCTGGTGTGCAGCACTCCTCCTAGCACGGCAAGCAGGGAGCAGTACCCCCCTGCTGCCCTTCATCCTGCTTTTTCAGGCAGAGCTGAACAGTCAGCAATGTGACATGTCCAAGGCCACCCAGAACGAGCACAGAGCTTGGAATAGGATCCATGTCTCCTCACTCTCAAGCTCAAGGGGGGCGATTTTTTTTTTTTTTTTTGAGAACAAGACCTTCCTTCCTGTAGGTTGCTGAGCTCCCTGGCACCGGCCATTGCAAACAGCCCCAGCTTCAGCTCTGTACAAGAATGGAGTGGGCACAACTTCCAAGTGATCCAAAGTCTGTCTGCTGGGACACAGGGAGAGAGCCTTCCAATCCAAACAATGCAGGGAAAGAGTTATGCAAAATCGTTCTCCATCCCCTTCCTTCCCACTCTTTCTCTTTGCATCTTGTTGACAGAGGATGTTTCTCCTGGCTGTGGCCTGGCTTCTGCTGCACTCTCTGTGTGGAACTCTGCAGCCCCCCAGGGGAGACGTGCTGTTTCATAGAAAGGTTCAACATTTGATAAATTGCCCTAATTTCCCATAGGTGTAAAACCCAGCCTTGTCTTAAATGTTCCATAAAGGAATCTTGCCCAACCCATTAAAATAGATAGAGAAAGAAACAGGGAATTAATTAAATAAATATTTTTTTTCTTTGGCAATTCCAAGTTAGTTTGCTTCAAGGAAATGGCTTTTGTTTTTCTCTCAGATACTGAGTGCTTTTACAGGATCTGGGTGTGGGTGACAGAGTTGGAGGGAAATACCCACCTGCTCCAGCACTACTCCACCAGCCGTGTGGTGGGGATGCCACAGTCAGCTTGGTAACAAAGTGTGTGGCACAGGAAGAGAAAATTTAAATCCAAAGTTACATTCAAAATAAAAGCCAAAAAAATATTTCAATATGTCAAAATAGCATATTTTGACACTGTCAGAACTTTGCTTTGCTTTTTCATATGGTTGAGAAAAAGTTTTCAGTTAAGGTGACATTTTAATATCTGAGACGGCCTCCCTCAAAGCTTTTTCAAATAGTCCCAGAGGACATGATTAATTTCCTAATGAAATCCATTTTCTAATGGATTAAATACTATTCTCTCAGTTTTTAAAACACAGGAGGAGAACTAAGGAAAATAAACAACTCCAAGTGCACACAGGCCTGAATCTTGGTAACAGCTTTGCCACTTGGTCTGTTGTACTTGAAAATGTTCCTTGGCACAGTCACTTTTTCCTGTTAAAAACAACAGAAAAACCTTTTGCAAGAACCTGTTTATGGTGCTGACAGGAAGCACCAGGTTAACCAAAAATACATGTGTGCTGAATGGGATCAGTGCACCTCAACCCTTTGCTGTGTCTGCAGTTGTGCTTGGCAGAGCGTGGTCAAAGGCTTCGCTCTGCTTTTCTACCACGTTTATTTTTTCTAAATCAGAGAGCATTATGACTAGGCATACTAGGTCTTGAGATGCACAAAAGATATTTGACTTTTTGCAAGTGCTGTGCACCTGATCTCAAAAATCAGGCCCTCCTCCAGGGTTTGAAATTTGGCATTGAAAGAGCAGACCACCGTAAATCATTAGTCACTTCTGGAAGTTTCAGCCAATTCTTCACAAAATGAGAAAACCTTCCGCTGAAAGTTAAAAGAACAGTCCATAAGTGGTTTTAGCAGCTCCTGTGCGTCCCTGCTGTACTAAGTTATTTAACCTGAGAATAAGTTTCTTCCCAGGCTCCTAGCCCAACATGGCATGTTTTCTCTGCTGGAGATTCAGTTCTTGTACATCATCTAGTAAATATAAAAAAGGAGGTTTACAGCCCAGTGAATAGAGAAATCTCTTTCCAGGTCAATGCAAGAAATTATAGAGCATTGGAAAGCCCTAGTTTTATCTCCTGCCAAAGGAGGGATTAAGCTACAATGATTCCCAGGCCCATGGTCTTTTTTTTTTTCCTTTGCCTCTGCCTTCTTTGAGTGCAAATTGACAGAGACGAGTTTTCACTCCAAACAGCTGTCTGTTATTTGAATGGAGTCAGTTCCTAATCCCACACATGACTGCCATCAGAGGCTGCTGTAGTGGAAATGTTTCTAGTATCAAAACAAAGCCTCTGGCACAAAGATCTGTTTGAGAGGGCTCTGTGTGTAACCTCTGCTTTCAAATGCTATCTTTTCTCTGAAGGCACTTCTCTGCTGGCTACCAGACCAGTCATTACCCATTTAATGGGTAGACTGTGGGGCAGTTCGTGCAGGAGGGTGTGCAGGGAAGGGCTGGAGCCCTGCCAGCTCCACAGGGAGCCATGGAACCCACCAGGCAGCAAGCACTGCACCCACCAGGACAACTGAGGCAGCTGCTTAGGCAGAGCTCTGGTGGGGACAAGGTGTCACCAGGGAGCTGGGCTGCAGGGAGGGCCAGCAGCAGCGGGCACACCTGGGGGAGGAACTCCTCCACTCAGTGAGAGAGTAAGAAACAGACTGTTCATACTCTCTGGGCAGACTTTAGTAAAGCCTTTGGCATTGTTTCCCACATTATTCTCCTGGAATAATGGCTGCTCATGGCTTGGACAGGTGCACTGCTCACTGGGCAGAAAACTGGCTGGATGGCTGAGCCCAGAGAGTGGTGGGGAATGGAGTTACATTCAGCTGGGGCCATCACCAGTGATGTCCCCCAGGGCTCAGTGTTGGGGCCAGCCCTGTTTAATATCTTTATTGGTGATCTGGACACGGGGATTGAGTGCATACTCAATCATTGAGTGCATACTCAGTTCACAGATGACACCAGAGGGATCTGGACAGGCTGGATCAATGGGCCAAGGCCAGTGCTGTGAGGTTCAACAAGGCCAAGTGCCAGGTCCTGCCCCTGGGTCACAACAACCCCCGCAGTGCCACAGGCTGGGGCAGAGTGGCTGCAAAACTCCCAGCAGAAAAGGACCTGGGGGTGCTGGTTGACAGTGGCTGAACATGAGCCAGGTGTGCCCAGGTGGCCAAGAAGGCCAATGGCACCTGGCCTGGATCAGCAGTGGTGTGGCCAGCAGGACCTGGGCACTGATCAACCCTCTGCACTCGGTGCTGGAGAGGCCTCACCTTGAATCCTGTGTTCAGTTCTGGGCCCCTCACTCTAAGAAAGACATTGAGGGGCTGGAGTGCATCCAGAGAAGGACAATGGAGCTGATGAAAGGTCTGGAGCATAAGTCAGATAAGTCAGAGGAGCAGCTGAGGGAGCCTGGAGGAAAAGAGGCTCAGAGGAGACCTTATCATTCTCTACAGCACACTGAGAGGAGGTTGCAGTCAGCTCGGAGTCGGCCTCTTCTCACAAGCAACAAATGACAAAACATGAGGAAATGGCCCCAAATTGTGCCAGGGGAGGTTTAGATTGGATTTTAGGAAAAAACTTATTTGTGGAATGGGCTGTCAAACATTGGGACAGGTTTTCAAAGGCAGAAGTGGAGCCACCAAACCTGGAGGTTTTTAAAAGATGTAGATGTTGCACTTGGGGACATAGTCTAGGAGAGAACTTGGCAGTGCTGGGTTAATGTTTGGAGTCAATGAGATTCTATGACTCTATGAATTAAGGAAAGATACACTCTATATTGCATAATTATAAAGGAGAAAAATCAATATAAGATGCTCAAATGAAAATCAGTTGTTGGAATCCTTCTATTTACTTTTTCTTTTAATGTGTGTTTTTCCTCTTTCAATTTTCATTTGGAAATTGGAGCTTCAAGTGAAGTGGGCTGAAATAATGAATGGGATTGTTCTGAGAATTGTAATTCCCAAAGATCAGTTGCTGGAAATGCTCATACCAACCATTAATACTAAAATGTCTAGGAGTTTAGGTAAAATAAACACTCTTGGTATTTCTCTAGTTACTTGCCAATCCATACTTGTTTTTCAAAAATTCAAAATATTGAATTGAAAATGCTGATCTACACAGCATTCGATTCCAAAATATTGTTGCCTTTGCTTGCCTCAAGTTAGGCAGGAATATCCCAGATGATGACTCTCACTCTAAGATGTCATGAAAGAGCTACGTTCTCTTTACTGCTTGTGATGACAATTTCCTTCCTGAATTTTGGCAAAAGACTTCCTGTTTGCCTCATGCCCTATTTGTTAGACCATGGTAGCAACACTTCAGCTGTTAAAAATTCTGTCCACTGATTCCATCAGGACCTGCTTCTCAGTATGTGCTCACACAGCAGCGAGGACACTGCACCTTGTCTTGGTCGCACTGATAAAAAAAAGACTTGTCATTGAGCTAAAAAGACACAGAAGGAGACTGACCTTTCATTGGTGCTGCAGAAGACCAGCATGCCATGTGCCTTAAAAATGCTGAAAGCGAGACTGAACTAGGTCAAATTTAAGTATTCAAAACTGTACATTTTTGGCTAGGAGAGAGGATGAAAATTGCATCACAACATCACAGATCAGGGCTCAGGGAACTCAAGTGACTCGCTAAGAGCTGCACTGAAACTACAGATCAGAAGCAGGGACATGCCTGGACTCCAAATATGAGGCTGTCATTTCTGCTAGAAAGCACAGAAAGAGGAGATGCATCCTCCAATGCCAGAACGACTCTGCTGGGCTGCAGTGCCTTCTCCTTCCTCAGAACATCCTTCACATCAAATACAGTAGCATGACTCCCACCTCTCCCACAGCCAGATTTGCTTTGGTTCAGAGTGGATCAGGAAAATATTCACTGTAGCCTCAGCCATACTCTTTGAATGATCAAGATATTTCCCAGTCCTTGCTGGGGTTGTTGGAATTAAATGATCTTCAAGGTCCTTCCAACCCAAACCATTTTAGAATTCTATGCAAGCAAGAATGCTAGATAGTCACTGCAAGGGAAAAGAGACCAGTGTGAGGAAAATGGTACCTGAATTGGCAAAGCACACACAGTGGGAAGGGCTGGAGCTTGATGGGCCTTGACAGTGCTAGCACAAAGGCATGTTGAGCGCTTTAGATAATGAAAAGCTCAGTGCTGAAGCATGTCTCTCTAATTAATTACTGTGTTTGGCAGAGTAATCCCTCTCAAATTGACTTAATGCTCAGTTCAAGAAGCTGCTTTTGGGACTCTCCAAGGTGCCTGGCTGGCTGTCCCTGCCTCCTGAGGGCACACAGTGGCTGGGGCCAGTTGTACTTCCATGGTGGAAGGGAGGGCCTGCCAAAGCAAAAAAGCATGGAAAGACAGCTTGGAGAGGCTGGTAAATAGACACTGGCTTGCTGCTGTGGAGCACCCTTGGTTAAAAGGAACAATCCCTCCCCTCCTTCATCTGCAGCTCTCAAACACACTGAACTCCTATTGGTAATAACATATCCCTTGTGGGGAAGCACCAACTAGAAACACTTTTCAATCCAAGCTGAAAAGCTGCTGTCAGGAGCCCTACAACAGCTAATGAGGAGCAATCTGGACGAGCCCCTTGGCAGGCTCCTGCAGGAGGTTGCAGCTGGATCAGAACCACAGCTCCTGGGAGCTGCTGTGCCGAGGGAAGGGCAGCAGTGTGACGGTAGATGGAGATGAGGGGCTCCAGAGTCTGTCCTGGGGCCAAGCCCTCAGTTGCACCAATCCAATGATCTGTGACACAAATCCAAGGAGAAAAGCCTTTCAGGGTTGGTGGGACACAAAGGTGCAGATGGAGGGATGAGGAGGGCTGTCTTCCGCACAGTCAGCACAGTCTTTCCTTTGGCTTTGTGCAGAGGCAGAGAGGCAACAAAACCAGAAATGTATGTTTGGATGTTTGTTCTTGTAGGCAAATGGAAATTTCCCTTTTTTGTTGCTGAAATAACCAGCCATCTGGAGACATGATCCATGCTGCTTTCAAAACCAGCGAGGTGACTTCAGTCCAAAAAACATCAAGTCCTTTGTATGGGAGAAAGAAAATTTTGCTCAGATCTCTGTCCTGCATGACCTGAAGCATCTGTCCTGACACACAAGGAGCAATGCTTAATGGTAGCACATGGGCAAGAACAAGTGGGATTTCTGGAAAACAGGGACATCTCAAGCCAACCTCTCCACCACACCCAGGATTTTTTAAAACCATCCTTTAGCTATTTTTTAGTTTAGGGGATTCTCCAACTTCCTGTGTAAAGTGCAAATTAAACCCTTCTGCATGTGACAGATTCTGTCTGAAGGGAGGTATTGATGTCTACTGATCAATTCAATTGCCTCGGCAGGTCACACCATCTGGAAAAGATTATTTACATCTTCATTTTCTCACAGTTTGGGACAAGGTGATAGTTATGGGAGAGCATCCTTGGAAGTCAATGGAAACTTCAGACTTTACTCACTATCACAACAGTAGAAGTGGGACATTATCTCGAACAAATGCTTTTTTAATTGACAGGAAGTTCTTCTTCCCAAGTAAGCAGCAATGTTCACTATGATGGCTTACTTGGGAGGAACATTTTGGCAATTTTAATTTTTAACATTTTTCAGAATTTTATAGAGACATTTTATTTAACATGGCAAAAATGTTTGAAGAAATAATATAAATGAAAAATCACTTCTGGACGATACTCCAGCTCCTCTAGCAGAGAAGATCTATCCACTCTGTTTCCATGTCAGAAATTGATTGTCCTTTTGTATCACTTAAAATAAGAGAAAATAGTCAAAGGCTCTTTGTAGAGTGGGTAGGAAGAGAAAAACTGATCTATACTGTTTGGAATCTAAATTTCACTGTTGTAAGACGGGGAAGAAACTTGTCCTATTCATCCTAGTGGTAGACTGAAAGATTGGCTTATATTTTTATCTCCTTCCCAAGCAGCTTTGCTGGTCTGTAAACCTTTACAAATCATGTTCAAAATTGCTGTAACTGATATGCAGTTTGTGAGGCATCCCACAGGCTGACTACACTGTCATTATTTTGGGGCCATTTGCCTTTCCTGGGCCTTGCCAGGAACAGATAAGTGGAGATGGAGGGGATAGCATGAAATGCTTTAAACAAATGCTTGCACTAATGCACATCCCACAAGCCACAAATGCTCCAGGGGACCTTTGCCAAGGGTTGCTTAAAAGTTTTTTTTCTGCGAAACAACTCCTTTTCACCAGCATCCTGGCCCCTCACAGCCCAGCAGAGGGTTTAGGGTGGCCTGGAAGGGACTGTGCTCTTGAGGGCATTGGACAAGAGGAAAATAAGGGATGGGTGGTCATGCATGACCACGGAGAGGTGGGAAGACCCCTGCCCTCTCTGGGTGTGTTGTGTGTGCACACAGAGAGGGAAATGTGTGGGGCTTCCAGAAGGGACATGCAGGAAAAAAACAGGTTGCTGCAAGTAGGAACCTTCAGATAAGGATGTCCCAGCTCTGTTTTCATCCATGGCCATCAACCCACTTCTCATCTGTGAGCCTCTCCCTTGCTTTCCCTGCCACAAAACAAAAGGTCTGTTCAAGAAATGCCAAAGTGCAAGTGGATAAAAATGAAAAAAAACCCATCATGTTTCCCTCTGCTCCTCTTAGGTTGTCTGGAAGGGCATGCTCAGCATGCAAAAAAAAACCTGCTGACTTCACACTCTGCTGGAGAAAGTGATTTGAAACCAACAAAAATAATTGTCACTGTGTTTAGCCAGAGTCAATAAAAGCACTAAGGGCCTGGCAGCGTCAAACCTAGGAGAAAATAAATTGCCAGTTCATGAGCACTCCCTACAATGTATCCTGAAAAGAAGTTTTCTTTTCTTTCTCCTCAGAAGAAAAGGGAGGGAGAGAAGTGATCTGGGGGAGGGCCTGGCAACGTATATTTCATGTCTAATGATATTGTTTTAGTGGTGAGCAATAAAATGTGGGGTCTTGAATGATGGCATAGGAAAGAATGAATAAAAATCCTGCTCACACTGATTGCCTGTTGGATCACATAGTAAATCTGAGGTAAGGTGTCTTATTCCTAGGGACAGGCAAAAAAGTTGCAAAAGCAAAGCAGTGACACGATCTGTATTTCCTAAAATATCTATAGTTTTGGATGCCCACCCTGAGACACAGTCAGGCCTGACTTCAGAAGGGGGAAGACCTCAGCAAATTCTCCAAATTGCAAACATGTCTTAGCCCTGAAAAATGAAGGTGCCTAGTGCTACACCTAGAGGGGATCAGACCTGCGGGAATCAGACTCTGTCTCCAAAATCATGCCTGGCTTTACTCCCTAGCTCCACCAATCTCCCTAATAACCTTGGCCCCCACCTACAGAAATGTTGCCTCATCTAAAGCCACCAGCCACTTTTAAAAACCAAAGCCAAAACCAGAGTTCTAATAGTTTCCAGAGATCATGAGGAAAAGCCGTGTTCAAGAGATTTTTTTTACTGAATGTTTTAACAAAATCAAACAGATTATGGTAGAATGTAGAGATTAAAAAGTCAGGCGGAAAATACAGTGCTATTTGTGCTTCCTTTTCTGTGTTGTTTACCCTGACAATGGTAACCTCCTGACTGAGCCCTGTTTGTCTCAGCACTGTTAGGTGCACAAAATGAGGGACTTCATTTTCACCTCAAAGCTGTGCCCTGGGTGTTGTTAGACATCCATGCAGACCTTAAACATCGGTGGTATTTATGGGCCCACAACTGCTCAGTGTACAAAAACATCCTCTCTATGAAGAAGGACACACTGCCCCAGTGCTATTTACATGTCATATTTTAATTGTTTTAAGCAAAAAAAATGTTCATTCAGTGAGTTCAGAGTGATCTGATGAGCATGAAGGCAGCAGTTAACCCAGACAGATGAGGAAAATTGACAACACACAGGAGTGAGGATGGGGTTGAAATGATCAGCCAGTGATCACTTTTTCTTTGGAAATATCCAAATGGATGAAAGAGCTAGCTAGCAAGCATGGAGGGGAGAAGGGTTTATGTGTCTCTGTGGCCCACCTACCACAGAGACCTGGGAAGGGAGAAATGTCCCCACTAAACAGACAGAAGTAGAAAGCAAACTTTTCTCTCCCAGGGTAAGAAGCTTAGACAAGGTGACCACCATTTTCACCCTTGAGGCTGGACATGTCCTGAAGATTGAACCAAAAAGCAGGTTGTTTTTTTCCTGTTCATGCCTGCCATCCCTTGGTTGCAAACCCAGATGGATTTCACAATGGCAAAATGAGTTTTCATAGAGAAAGGCAGAGTGCTGAACACACAGCTGCCCATCACTGGAAAATACTCGCTGCTGCATGCAAAACCTCGCATCACATTTTTAATTAGATGTGACAGCTCGTGGCTCAAGCATGTGAGGAATTCCAGGCTGGATGAAAAGGGACCAGGCAGAGATCAATAGGGATAAAGAAGCAGCGATAAGGAGAAGGACCTGCTTAATCTTGTTTTTATCTCTGTTTATTTATTGTCTGTCAGTGGTGCTCTCCTGATCAAACACACAGGCATGTAGAACCCAGTGCACTTACTCCTTACGACATGACAATAACAACAGAGCTGGCGCTCACATCCCCATCCCCTCCATGCCTTGGCAAGGAGGGTTGTCTGCTGGCTGACACAGCCCTCACTGCCGTGCTTGCTCCCCGGCACTTATCGCCTCGCCAAGGCACTCAGCTCCAGCCTGGCTCCTTTCCCTGCCCTCCCAGTGATAACGAGTGTCGCTGCTCTCCCACACCTTCCCTCTTGACAACTTGGGGAGTGCCTGGGCTGGAGATCAGCGAGGCTGATCCGGGAGGTGTCAGAGAACAGAGGTGTTTGGGCCCCGTCTCCTATTTTTACTCTGCAACTCATTTAATAATTTTAAAGTGTATAAATAATAGTTTTCATTGCCCTTCAAAAAAAGTCTCTCTGCAGTTGAGAGGGTGAGGTCCTGGTGGAGCTCAACAGGGGAGCACTGCATTGCAAGTCAAGACAGGGCTGGGCACTTATTCATTAGACGTCATTGTCAGGGTTAAGTGGGGATTTCATCTCTGATTTACACTCTTTCTGATGGCTCTGCTCTATTTCAACTCCAAATTTGGACCCAAAATATATTTCTCTGCTCTTGGGGTTTCACCAGCCTATTTATACAAAGCAGGGTTGCTGGGCAGCCTCTTCAGTGGACAGACATGCAGGAAAACATGGCTGGGATTTTCGTGGGAAGTGGGGCCCAATATCGTTGTCTGTACCAGTGCCCTTTTCACTGTCTGAGTACATAAGCAAACCAAGCCCCAGGGTAATTGCTTGATTTAGAGCAGCTGAGGGTAGAGCTGGATTTTTGGAGAGCACACATGCTGTGATTTCAAAGGAGAAATAAGTCTGTAAAGAACAGAATATATGGCTGCCCATATGTAGCCATATATCCTCTGAGCTATCCCCAACCCTCCAGGCTTGTTGAATAAACCTAAATCAAGCAAGGCTATTTTAAATATCATTGTATCTATTTCCAGGATGATTTCTCTGCCAAAAGTGTGATATGCCTTGCTTTCCATTCAAGGGTTTTCCTACTCCAACATTGCACAAGGTAAAATATTTCTAGTATTGTCCTAATTCCCATCGATCCCTACCTGCAAATTAGCTATTCCTGGTAAGGCACTAGGAGACATTAATCATCATAAACACTGGCACATCACAGTTTTAGCTTCCAGTCTAGGTCAAAGTAAAGTGAAGATTTTGATGACATATTTAAGCACTTGCATTGGCAGTGACATTGCCAAAAAGTGAATACAGCAATTTCACAAACCCAGATTAATTTCTTCCATACCTAGATATTTCATTGGAATACCCAAGCTGAACTTACTCAGTTTAGGCTGCTGCTGCAGTGTGCAGAGGCTGCCCAGACTGAGCCAGTCTGCCTCGCATCTGTTGGTGGTGCCTCATTCTTTCTGCTATCTAAGGAGAAGACCTTGAGTGATTGTGTCCCTTGTTTAAATAGCAGCATTGGCAACATATAAATCAGGCCAAGGCATTTTTACAAATTACTTTTAACTTCCATGGCATCTTTGAGATAAGTAAAGGTTTCACAGGTGTTCCGTAGCAAGAGAGAAATGCTGTTTACTTTACAGACTCCCAGTGCTCTGGGGACAGTCAGAATTTTGGTCATCCATTCAAAATGGGTCAAAAAAATCTCCTATCAGGATCACCAGCCAACAAACAGCAACATGTTTAAAATCTATAGAACTCCTAGGGCTGCTTTCATAGATGAGGCTTGCAGTGGATTATGAACTTCCTGGGGTCTGGATGCACTGGGAAGAAGCTGGGGGATTTATGCCTGGACTGTTCCTTACCAACCTACCTCTCCTATCCCTCCAAAAATTCAAATTAAGTGACTTTTAGCATTATTTAGCCCTTGTCAGATGAGAAATACAAGAATCAGATCTGACATTTAACCCCAGCATACAGGTTGAAATCTGGCCTGTGCTCTCCCACAGTCTGAGCACGTTGTCATTCAGAGTCCCCTGCTCAAAAAACAGAAGCAAGTGGTGAAATATGGATTGGAATTCAGGTTCAGATCCAGAACTCTTGGTGTATTCAAAATCCAGGAGATGCAGATACTAGGGGAAGAAGAAAACAGAGAGAGTGAGGGAAAATGATGGAAAGTAAAGTGAAGACAAAAAAGTAGGGGAAAAAGTCTTTTTTACTTCCTGAAGTAGAAAAGTACTTTATTACAAATTAGTTTTGGTTGAATGTTTCTTTTGGCTTTATCTTCTAACACCTATTCCTGTGATATCCCTTTGTTCAATCTAGCAATCTCTTAATTTGCTAAAGAAATACAGCTTCACAATAGTCTTTACATCTAATGTACAGCAAGAAATGCTTGCCAACTCTTTTTGCCCTCCCCAGGGGCTGCAGTCTGGGTTCCTGTTGGCATGTTCTCCTCTTGGGTGTTCATCCATGGCTGATATCTGTGAATATGCCAAGTGAGAGAAAAGTGTATTTTTGGTTGCCCTCATACAGTGGCACTTCTTGTCCCAGACACTCTGTGGCCACTTCTATTTTCTGATCTGGCATCTCTTCTCATCCTCTGGCCAGTGTGGAGCAGGCAACAGCTTTTCATTACAAGTGAGTGGTGGTACAACATGTTCAGTGCAGACCAAAGCTGTGCTGACAGAACAGGCAAGGGTGTACACGATCATCTCTCCTGTAGAACTGGAGCCAGACAGGGACTGAGAAGGTCTTTTAATAAGTATGTTTGTATTACTGATGACCTTTCAGAAGAAATGCCTCTCCTGTCCCATTTCTTCAACCAAATTTGGCCTGCCTTGATGAGTGTGCAGCTGGGGTGATTGCTTTGCATCCAACGGCAAGAGAAGCCTGACTCCACAGCGGAATATGGTATTTGGAGAACTAATTTCCTTCTTTTCCTGAGAGGTCATTTTCTTTCCAATTCTGCCTGTGCAAAAGGAGGAAGGATTTTTTTTTTTTTTAAGTCTGCTCTACTCACCTGATGCCCTCAATGAACTCAAAGTTTTATCAGCTGGTTTCTGAAAATCAGACCTACTGATTTCCCATCAAGACTGAATTCACCTGCAGCAAGCAAAATGCCTCTAAGCACTATTTCCATACTAGAAAGGGACTGTCCATCTTCACACTTGTGTGGATGATGCACAGGTGGTCCCACATGGGAAAGGTGAGGAGTTTGTGTGTAAACCTGGTATTTTCATTTTAACACCCACCAGAAGAAGCATCCTAAAGAAAGTTTATATTAATATTTTGATGTTTGTCCTAGAAAAAGCAGAGCTGAAAGAAGGAGCTTTCATTCCTAGTCTTATGGGTGCTCTGAATATTGACCCTGTTGCAGAGCAGCTTAAATTAAACTGGTTTGGGGTTTAAAAGACCTGATTCTTCACTTTTCACTACCTTCCCACTATGTACATCTGGGAGTGTTGCCCCAAGACAGCCCCCCCAAGCCCAGTTCCTGGACATGCCAGTGTACTGTCTGGTGCTTCTTGCACAGAGATATGACCCTATAGCAGAAGTCTTTCATGAGAAGAAAAAATAATACCTCAATGAGCATGGTTCACCTGCTGTCATGTGAGCATTTTTAAAAAATGCTCCAGAGCTCCTCAAAAACCATATATCAAGCCAAAGATGGGTAAGTGCTAATTAGGTGCAGGTATTTCTAATGCAGATGTCTAAGGGAAAGTGAGATTATTTTTGCCTCCTGAGCCCATCATTGTTACTCTGATTAACTACTTGATAATATCCAGATTTAAAATTTTCAAGATAGGGGTGGCAGATGTGTTCCGTATCTATTTAACATCAGCTTCTGACACAGATAAAATATCTGTATGAGGATGCTAGACACAGATTACACAGTATAAAGACTAAATAAAAGTATTGTTCAGGCTGATTGATTTTGGATTTTTTTTAATTACTTCTTTTATTTTGAGGTACTTCTAAAATCAGCAAAATACCTTTGCTTCTCTTGTCCTGTCACTGAAACTGAAGGAAGTATTTGAAAATACTGAAATTGAGGAGCCAGGCTACCCCAACATGTAAACTGGGCAGTGATGCCCCAGTGAGCAGACTTGAGAAAGTGAACTGATTAAGAATGAGCTTAAGAACTTTACAGTAGAAATAAAGAGGGATCTTTACATTATTCAATAAATCTTAGACTCCTGGTGATCCAGATGTGGCCCCTTTGCTCTTTTACTGATGTGTGACCATTACCAGAGATGTGTAGCCCATCAGTAAATCAACCTAAATACTTTGTTATAATAGTCCTCATTACAGAACATTGATAGATTAACTGTGCTCCATTTCAGTTTATGAGCAAAGCGCTTTGCTCTCCTTGGCAGTGTGATTAATGTGAGGTTCACATACTTAACATTAGAGACCAGTATTTATGGCCTTAAAAACATCAAGAAAAAAGCAAAATGTTTGCTGTGACAGCATATATAGTACAAGTGTCAAATCTTATCAAGGATACTCTCATCCATTATAGCTTCAAGAGGTGCTATCATTTACCAAGCTGACCCGGCAGACCTCAGAGCCTCATTGTAACATTCTCTGTATGGTAATCCAGTTAAGAACAGAATGCAGCCTAAGTGAGACATAGCTTAACACTTTCATATGATCAATAAAAACATTACTGGGAAAGAAATCATCAGCAAGCCAGATAAAGTCATCATTTTCAAGGGGGAAGAATGGAGTAAAACTTAGCCAAGTAAAGTGATTTTCTACCTCCCTTGTGGTAGCAACAAATTGAAGGCAGTGGTGCTGCTAGAGACGTGGGGGTGCTGCAAATTTGAGGGTGAGGTTGAGGCATGGTCCAGGCCAAGCCACCACAACAACCTTTGCAATGACTAGAGTTGTTTTCAGTGTTGCTATTCTTTAATCAAGAAAGTTGAAATTTAGCCAGGGGCTTACAAAATAGTTATAATGTGTTTGCAATGCAGCTTGAAAACTTCAAGGAGGACAGTACCATTTATGCTGAACTAATTTCTCTTGTAGGACTAAGAATACAAAACCTTGAGTGAGAGAAACAGATTAATCTCAAGTTTGTACGTCTTGTTTCAAAGTCAAACTTCTCAGAAAGCCCTGGAATGTTCTTCACCTCCCACGTATCAGGGATGTGCCTGTAATAGTCAGGACCTGCTTGAGGAGCTGCACTCTCAGTGGTTGCCATCACAACATGCTTCATAGATGAGCTCAGAGACAGCTTGACCAGGCTGATTTATTATTTGTCCAGTAGTAGGACAGGTGTTACTGAATGACTAATGCTGGCCCTATTCAAGCCATCAGTTAAGCCCTCAAAGGCACTTAAACATGCACATAATCACAGCTACACCTCAGTATCACTGACTTCAAGGAGACACCAATGTGCAGTCAGAGCCAAGCACACACTTAAGCACCTTCATGAATCAGGGCCATTATTTGACCAAACTACTTTCGGTATTTGTGAAAATACTGACAGATTGCAAAAGCTTCATTGACATAAGGCTGAGTGATTTGAAGGACCGTCACCCAGCTTTCTCTCTTTGTCTGAACTGATTCAAGAGGCATGTCCCTCATGTGCTGAAGGTGAGAAGCTGCAAAGTGCCCCAGTGTGCCTTGGTTTCAGTGTACATTTCAGTGGGTTTAAGGCATACAATGACAGAGACGTTCAGGAATTGTCATTTCTGGACATGTTTTGCCATGTCTAAACCCAAAGAAACTATGTGCAGGATCAGGTTGTGAACCAATAAAGATCAAACAGCAGATAGGACCAAGTTTGGAAGGAACCCAACATGCCTTTGAAAATTTAACCAGCTTTTTCCACAGGCCTGTACACCAAATGAACCGTCTGTTTCCCAAAGGAGAGACTTTAACTGGCATCATACTACACTACCCAACTTCCATCCAACAGCACATCCCCATGCCAGAGCCTGCAGGCAGTGCTGTTTCACATCAGCCCCATAATTTGAGGGTTAAAATGCTATCTACAACTAGTGGGAAAAGGGTTTGGATGCTTTCTGGTTTGGAAAAGTTTCTTTTTGATGATAAAGAGCTCTCAAATTCAGCTGTGAGTTGTACTTAAATCACTGCCACTAAGTGCCTGGAGTCAGTGGCAGCTTTCCTGAGCTGTGTGGAGATGGGAGCTTACAAAATGTCTCCATTTGATGTAAGGGGGAGGGATTGCTGAGGAGCACACATTTACCCAGAGATTTATTGGGGGAGAGGGCAGGCTTGTGCCAGACTTGAAAGAGAACATGCTTCTGTGAGATAAATTCATTTTCATGTTTATTTATCTAGAGTAGAAAAACGGTCCTGCCTAGTAGAGCATATGCTGGGCATAATGAAAGACAAACGTCAGCTTTTGAAGGAAAACACCCATTCATCAAAGGGCACGGAAGAACAAACAACTTGTTCATTAAAACACAATTGAAAGGTGGTTTCTCCTCTCCACTCCACCTGCTTTCCCAAGTTGGGGGCTGCATGGGAAGCTGCTGCTCTCTTTTTACTCTTTCTACTTACTCTCTGTCTTGGAGCAGATGGAAAGCTTTTCCCATCTTGGAGATGGGGGGAAAAAACCCACTATTTAGGCCCACAGTACTTCACCAGCTTTTTCTTCACTCTTTTGAAGAAGGCCACATCTTCATTCAGCTCAAGTCTGTTGAGACTGACCCTGGCTGAAGGACTCTGTACCTGGGCCAAATTCTGGTCAGCACTCTGCTCTCTGTGAGTTCTTGTGGTGGGTGCTGGAAGCTGGTAAAATGATACATCCCTCTGAATAGGAGGAAGCAATCAAAACCTTCTACATTTTCCCAGGGTGGGAAAGCAATTTCCTCCTCCAGCTGTAAGACTGGGGCAGATTGAAAGGTCTCAGGGAAAGTAATTATGCCCTTTGATGAGTCTATCAGGAAGCTGAGAGTGGCTCATTGGTGTGAATAAACTTTTTGTCTTTGACCTAAGTGTCTATACAAACCAACAAAAGGAAATCTTAGTGTGTCTAGTGTCTATATTCCTGCATGTGAGGTTGATTTCTTTTATGAAACATCATCCATATATATGGACATAAATAAATAATAAGGAAAAGAATAAGGACAATAGCCAACCCATGTGATAGGTATCCCAGATAAATCCACCACTGTTTGAGCTCTGGATGATTTAAATCGTTTGCCACTGCTCTGTTTATTTTCTGTGGTTTTTTTTTTTGGCCAGTCATCAATGAAACTTTTGATTGTATCTGTCATAATATCATTCATCTTCATCTCTGGAAGTCACAATTAATTAATTAATTAATTTCTGTAAAATCATGATAGAGAAATACAAGCTGTCCCTTCAGACCAACTTTTATTACTGCACGTGAAAGCTTGAGAACAGAGAATTACTGAGTCGCTGGTTGATTTTTGCACACTTTTAATGTGAAGTCACAGTTCAGTTGAGTCTTTTAAAAACAAGTCAGTTGAGCGCAAAAGATTCTGTTTGCAGTTCCCACTTGTCAGTAATGACTTGCTGCTTAAAAAAAAACAGGAGACTTTGAGGATCCTCTTAAAGAGTAGATTAGATATAAAAAGAAATGAGTGGAAGAAAGAAATTCTGTTTTGCACTTGGAATTTGCAAACTGGACCTGAAAAGAAACAATACAGCTCCAATCTGGGAACACCTTGTAAAGCCAAAGTCTAGAAAATGTGTGTAAAATTACTCACCATCCCGATTGCAAAACATCAGTGTTGACATTTCTTTGGATGTAACTGGAAGCTTAACAACGATGATCCACTTTAGCTGGGGATTTTCTTAACCTATAAAGTTCAAGTAGCTGTTTCTTCTCCCCAGACCACTGATCTGGCTTTGCCGACTCTGAGACTAAATAGGCGCCTTGTGCGAGTGACCTTATGTACAGCGCCTGGCACACAAGCTTCATTTTCAAAAAGTGAGCAAGCAGACACCCAGGTTTAACTTGTGACCTATTAATACATCTAGAGGGGACACAGCAGGGGCCACAGGCATCTCAAATGGTGCATTGGTTTGTTTGAACAGCATACTGCTCTGTGCCCATGCACAATCCAAGCCTGAGACCTGTGGGCCAGGAGGGAGCAGCAGTGTAAGATGAACTGCCTGGGAGAGAGCTGGGGCAGGAAGAGGCAGGCTCCTCTCTTTTTTCTGTATTTTTTTCTCTTTTACTCTCTTTTTATTTAGCTCTTTTTTCTGGTTCTCAATCTGGGGAAGAATAACCTGCATGAACTCTCCAGCTGCTCAGCTGTACTGGTCATTGTGTGTATGGGGTCACAAGCTCATCCCATTATACATGGATGGAAAGGAGTAGCAGCACCTTCCACACCTCTCCTTCCACTTCTCTTCAGCTCATCTACTGATCACCCAGGATGCTGTTAAGGAGAGGGGAGAAATAACAACTCGTTTGTAGTTTATAGTGAGTGTGTATAAGCAAGAAAAAAGCACTTCCACTCACCTGTTCCTTCCATAACCTATGGCAGTTGCAGAGGATTCATACTGGAGGGTACTCCAGTCTGCTTTCATGCTGCTCACAAGTGTGCTGCCTTACATGTCTGAGTTCTTATAATGCCAATTCATGTAGTGACAGAGTGGGAGACATCAGGCCTGGCTCTAAGCATGAAAAACGGCTTGCTCTTTGGTCTAACAAAGTTCCTATAATCAATGGAAGCAAAGACATTTTCCAGTGTACAGTAATGCCCATCTATCTCAGCAGAGGATGACAAGTGCCTCATTGCCCTTTACTGAATAGAAAAATCCAGAAATCATTAACCTCCAAAGAGCAGAGGTTGCTTTGTTTTGTCTTTTACTGACAAGCACATCAGACTGAGCTGTGCTGGTAGATAACATCCTCTGTCACAGAGGCTGCCTGGGGTAACCCCAGCCCCATTTGCAGAGCAGTTCACATGGATGACCTGTTGACAACCTCTAGGAAAATAAGCTGAGGTGACTGATTCAGCCTTTTCAAATATTGGGCTCAGCTAACAGGGCTGAACTTGTTGAAGTGCCATAGACCAAACTTGCATGCTCTGATTTGCTGGAAGACACTAGGGCATGGCAATGGAGCAGAGATAGAAGAATGATCAGCTGGGGATTGGAACCTCTTCCAAACGTACAGCTGGGGCCAGGAAGGTGCGTACACAGTAGCCAAAGAGGCTAAAAAACTTCCAGCTTTTTCTCCAGTTGATCAGAAACAAAAGCCATTACAAGATTCTAGAGCTAAAGCTTGTCTGTTTCAGTAATTTTGCTCTGTTTTTCTTGTGCCAAGCAAAATGAAAATGGCAATCCTAAAGATAACCAAGCAGTCAAATTATTGTGGCTTAGGGATTTATGCATATAGACACATATCTAGTTTTTAAAGAAAGCCAGGAAGTTCCACTCCTTGGAAAAAAGATTAGGGATATGTCAGGCAGAGCAGACAGAGTGCTGGAAACAGCCACTTAAAGGCAAATAAATGAATGAGAAATGGCCCAGGTAGAAGATAACACACACAAAAAAAAATTAATTGCAAAGGAAGGGATATCAGAGGTCACTGTGTTTCTGCTAGTTGTCAGGAGTGCTGCCCATGGAGCAAAGCACATGGTGCTGACATAGCTGAGGGGTCCTGGCACTGCAGTGGGGCTGGATCCAGCTCTAGCACAAACCCAGGTTCCTGCTTAATTCCTTGGGGTGAAGCTGCACATGCTGAGCAACAGAACCAGTACCAGAAGTGCCTTTCCACTCCCATGCACAGCCACCCATCCCCTCTCTCCTCTTACCACAAGTTGCCATCCTCTCTCTCATGACTGTTTGGTTGTTATCCAAGATCTGATCTAGGTCAGTAAAGTCCAAAAGAATGAGGAATGGATATCTTACACAAGCACAACATGATTTTTGGAGGAAAAATTCTGATTAACATTTCCCTCTCTGACCCTCTTCCCCCCGTTCCCTTGCTCCCTACATGCCAACAGGAGAGGGAACATTGTGATATATTTCTCAAGCCACATGGGGCAGAGACAAAAAATGGGAAATTTCACAAAAAATTTTGGATCAGGTTCCACCACTCAACTGCTGAGATCTGGCCAGTACAGATGAAGAAGCAAATCTCCAAGGATTTTTTTGGTGATTTGGCAAGATAAGATTATCTTGTCTTAAGAGGAGTGCTGGGTGAGAGTGTTTAGGTCACTTGGCAATACGTGGCACATCCCCAGCTGCTTCTGCTCCATAGAAGAGATGACATGCTCCCACTGAACATGATGCCTTCAGAGCATGGCTTTGGTGCTGTGATTCAGAGCTGTAGGCTCCCAGGGCAGCGATGGGCAAGGATAAGCTCATTGCATTGTGGGCACGAGGCTGATTGAACCAGGCTCATTCCTATGGGATGCAGATGCTCCTCCACTGGATAACTCACAGGACTCAGGATTCCTAGCTGATCATCTGTGTAACACTTTGGGTGTTCACAGACCCAAATATCTGTTAGTATTTTTATGTAAAACTGGGTTATCACTTTAGAGTTTATTCCTCCAGATGGTAGAAGCAGCACCACAGTCAGAGCAAAAATACAGCATGAGAGCAATGAGGATGGCTTTTTTTTTTTTACTGTTTCATGTGTGGGTACCTCCAGCTACTTCACAGGTCTCCAGAACAGCTGTCCTTGCTCATCACTAACAGCACAGCAGTAATGAGATGTGAGGATTTATCCTATGGGAAATGGATGATGAAACAAGGTTAGAGACAAGGCCATTGCAAGGCCCAATCTGCTCCTTAGCCTTTGGTTCACCTTCTTGTTTTGTATCACAATGTCCACACACACAAAGACATCCTCTCTGCAATAACCCTTTGGCTACTGATAAGCAATCTTCTCTGTGCTTCCCATCATGGCAACCTAGAGCCAACTTTCCTGGAGTAGGAACTAAACCTGTTTCCTCCCACTTACAATGCTGGGGTTTGCTTTGTGAGCCCAAAAAAAGGTTCAACTCAGTATTTTATATAAAATTTAATATACACAACTGGCCTGAGTTCATAACAAAAAATGTGTGGAATGAAACAAGAACCATTTCAAAAATGTGAAAAATACACATTCAATTAGAGGTGGATCAAGATGATTTATTTGTGCAGCAGTGTTGGAGAATATTGCAGTACGGTTCATCTTACTGCTAGAGGTGAATCTGAGTCACTGTGCCTGGAACTCAGAGCAAAATTTCCCAGAATTTAAGAGGAAGCCTTTAGATCTTACCAGGGAGCTTTAACTTCAGTTTGTAAAGCTGCTTTTGTTGGTGGTGTGGCTTTTTTAAAAAAATAAGTCTGCTACCTGGAAACACCATAGACTTGTCCATGCCATCTCCTGCAGCAGGATCCAGCTGGTGCAGGAATGTTTCTCCTCTCTCTTTGTCCAGTTGTGCCAGAAAAGGATGGGAGAAGATGGAAGTGGCTGTTTGTCCAAAGTAGAGAAGACTCAAGTCTCTGTCCCCTCTCTCTCTCACTTACCATTAGCACACAGAACCTGTGAGATCTTCTCACCATCCTGATCTTTGCTGGTGGCAGTGATCCTTCAAGATGCGGAGCAAGAGGGAATTTATCTCTTCTGCATTGACAACCCAGGTATTCACACCCTCTCACCAGATTCCTCAGCTAAGCCAAACACATCCCTGTCTACAGATACAGACTTGGCTGTTTGGTGCATTCTCCAACCAGCCCTGTCTTCCCTGGGTGAAGCCATTTCACCATCTCCCATTTTCCAGGTTGGACTGTGCAACCTATTAATTTCAAAGCCACCTTCAAACGGTGTAAAGCGAGTTTCTTTTCTCATTTCCAGCTTCCAGACATTTCATCCATCAGATAGCTACCATGAAAAATTAGACATCAGTTAACACTTGTTTTGGTTTAATATGTGTATATTCAAATGTTAAAATCTCAGCTTATACTTCATTTTAACCTGTTTTGTCATTTGTCCATAACTCCCTCTGACATGTTTCATAGCAGATATTTTAGGACTCTAGGAAAAAAAAGCAAATTGATGCTGTTCAGGTTGTGACCTTTAGCATGATAGGCGTGTGAGCATGAGGGTCTGGACCAAGTTTCTGAAGTAAGGTCTGTGTTATGTGTGTACTGATTCAGTAGAGAATATGTGAAATCCCATGGGAACACACCATTCATAGTTTCTTCTCAGCCAGTGTGGTGTCAAGATCAAACTGGTGTTTGGAGATAATCTTGGATGTTGAGCCAGGGGGTTGGACTCAATGATCTTTACAGGACGTTCCAACTCAAGGTACTCTGACTCTATGGCTCTATGCCTTACAAAGACTCATTGACCAAGAGATTCCAGCAAGACTTTACCATTTAATAGAACATGCCCCACATCAGGATGAACAAGAGATCACTCAGAGCAGCTAGAAGCAGCATTTTAGCTGCAGAATAAGCCTTAGCCTGCATAGGAGCACTGTCATGGGATGCAGGATCCCAGTGCACAAACTCTGCAAATATTTTTATTTAAACGGTACTTTTGCAAGATGTGGACTATTGTTGCTGGATTATGGTTTGCTGTGTTTTCTTCCTCTTTTAAATGTGGAGTGGTGTTCCAAAGAAAGCAGCTTTCTGTCTTATAAGCATGGGGAATAGCAAAAATTTTAAAGGAAGGAAATTAAAATAAGACAAAAGTAATTTCAATTTCCTAGCCATGGTGGCACAATAATCATTATATCAAAATTATGTCATTGCTTTAATAATTGTTACTAGAATTAGAAAATCCTGAGCTATTTTAAAGAAGATTATTGGCACCATTACTCATGTTTATAAGGCAGAGTAGCTGAGGCAGAGGAGAAGGATGTGACTTGTCCCACTCTGTCCCCCAGTGACAGCTAGCAGCAGAGCCTGAGCCTTTTGAGGCTCACTCTAAGAATTTCCTTGCCCTAGCAAGGAGTGGGTGTGACCATTTGGTGCCAAGGACTCAACATCCACACTGCTCCATGTTTGAGGGATTCACTCTGGAGTAGCTCCAGTCCCTGTCTGAGAACAGAGCTTTCCTTGGCTGCTGGAGCACATGAGGTGCACTCCTGACCCACAATTTGCCAAGCCATGCCCAGCATTTAGGTGGAAAGCAGCTCATGGCCAGGGTTGCTGTGATATATCAAGCCTGAGGCAGCATTTTGCACTGTCTCCAATGCAGTAGTTCCTTTTTTGCTTTTTTTTTTTTAATTTTTTTTTTTTGCATTTCTGTTCCATTTTGCTTCTTTGTGTTTCTTGGAAGCCCTGCTAATGGACTGTGACAAGTGCCACAGAAATTTGTAATTTGGAGGCAGAGAGAGTTTCTGGGAAGCTGTGACTTGGTCGTGGATGCTGGGCAATGTCCTTTAGGCTGTCAGGCTCAGCAATGTTCCTGTGGCAAAGGAAGGCCAGGAATTTTCCTCACAAAATCCAAAGGATGCTGATCCAGCTGTGAAAAACAGCTCTTTCTCTTGGATGCTGGTAAACATTGTATAGAAAATGACTGTTGAATGTGGTCTGAGCATTTTTCACTGCTTTTTCAATAACTGCAGTATGTGAAGTTGCAATCTCAGCTACCCAAGCACAGGTGAAAAATGCCTACCCTGTAAATAATCGATTTAACTAAACCCAGCCATGATATACACAGCAAAGACCAGTCCTTAGAGCTTTCTACACGCTGCCATAACTTCAGGCTAAACAAGTCTGAACCAAAAAGTGTTTTGTCCCAAGACTGTATATTTTATGGGAAGTTGATGCTTATTTTCCATGGGAAGCTAATTTTTCCAAAGGATAGTTTCAGCCTGGCAGCTCAGCGCAGTGCTGCTGTGACAAGCTGCTCTTTTAGCAGCACTGACAGATTTTTTTGAGAAATATTTATTTTTTCAGCTAAGTCATGAGGCCGGTGACAGGTACATCGTGGAATGAAATAGAATGCATGGAAGCACACAAAAAAACATGGAAGTTGGAGCACAGCCTTTTTCACCAACATAGGACACATATTGAAACCACACTTGTGCAGTTCAGTAGAAAGACATTAATTATGACCTAGTCCAAGTTTGCTGACCAAAATAAAGATCCTGAGTGGAAAGGTTTGTATCAGAGGTTATTTTTTGGGGAGATTTTTTTACCAATATGTAAGATGTAAATGATTTTGCTTGATCCAGACCTGCATTTTTTAGGCTAAAAATACATATACCAAGGGAAAAATACCTTCCACCTCCAATCCTGACCTTTGGGAGAGAGAAAGGTTTTATGCCAGTGAAAAAAAAGCCCTGTTCAGCTTTTAACCAGGCTGATACATTTGAAGGCTAAATGCATCTCAAAATAGAGAACTGAGTTGAAAACCATTGAAAAGGCTGAAAGGTACAGTCATACAAATTAAATATCTTCTGGAACTAGTGCCTTTCAAAGTGTCTTATTCTAGCAAGTATGAAATGAGATATCTGAGCTTGAACAGTTACTCAAAATGAAATAAAATTACTGTCTAATAAAATGGATTTCTCAGATGAATCAGGCCATAAACATCTCATAATGCATTCCCTGGTATTTTGATTTCTCCTTCCTCCGTTTCCCCACGTACCATGAGGCCTCAGCCAGTGCCAGCTGCAGTGGGAAATGATGTCAAGAAATAACCTTGTGACTGCACATCCCAGAGGACTTTTTTGAAGGTACCTTCCAAGTGAATGGATATCAGTCACTGAGAGATGCCCAGAACCAACAGATAAATGACACAAAGTGTACCCAGTCACAAAGATCAGCTTCAGAACACCAGCTCATCCCAAATCCCTTCCCATAAACTGCCAGTGACTCCGACCATTAGTCTCCCACAAAATTCTGTCATATGCTTTCTACTTCTTGGTTTTGTTGCTGAATATGGCCAATTCATCCACAAAATTCTCTGTAGGCATAATAAATTAATTGCCTCCAATGTTATAGTCCCCTCATGCACTGCAGATTATTTCAGTACTGGTAAAAGTTTATGCATAACCACAAATTCTCAGGGAACAGAATTCAAGAGATCCCCAATAATCACAGATCTCTAGAAACTCATCTGGATTTTGAATCACTGGCTTGTAAGAAGACCATCTCTTTAATGAAAAAAAAGGAAACTTTCAAAAACTTAATGTGAACGAATATTTATAAAAACTTCCCTCTAGTCTCCTAATCATAAATTTCTGTAAATGTATAGCAGTATTGCAAAAACTTACATACCAAAATGGGCCACCAGCTGAATTTAGGACTTTATACCCTGTGAGGGCTGAAAATTGTAACACATAAAGGGCTGTTTGTAGCTGCTGAATTGGTTCATACCCCACTGTATTGATTTCACACAGCTGTTACTTGGAAGATCATTCAGGCACATTGGAAAAGCAATGAAGTCAATGGTTAAACACGATGCAGGTTTTACAGGACACAATTGATGAGGTAATTCCAGTGGTTGCTCTGTCCATGAAGCACCAGAAAGCAGCTGAGTTCATGAACAGGTGAACACATTCTTCACCACTCAGGAAACCTGATGCGCCCAGCATGATCAAATCTTTATATCTGTTGGTACAGGTATAAAAGTGGTGGCAAGTGGGGTCCTGTGCCTTTCCATTTGTGCCATCCTGCAGAGAGGACCTTTCTCTCTGACCCATGGCTATGCCCATACTGGTAGTTAAATGAAATATAACCATTCACCCCGTAAAGTCACCTAAATGGTCCTTTGTGCAGTTTCACCCTATGCCAATTACAACTTTCCCAGGTGATGCCCCAGTATGACAGGACAGGTAGAGCACTCCAGGAGCTATTGCCAGCAGGCAGCTGGTCCTGGGGCCAGGGACATCCCCAGGGTCGTTTCCTTTACCGGTACAGGCACAGCTTCAGCATAGAGATTTCCAAATGGTGTAGAAATGTCATGCTGGGGCCTGCAGGATCCTGGAACTGTAAAATGATACATTTTCTTCAGAATGACTTCTATTCATTCTCCAGGCTCATCAGATTGTACCAGGAATGTGGCAGGTTGTCCCAACAGAACATAATATTACTGTTGCAGTGACCCCTTGAAAGCCCTGAAGTGCAAAATACTTTGCAAACGTATTGCTATAAGAATGTTCCCACCTCTAAAATATTTATAATATAAGCAGGACAAGAACCAACATGGGGAGAGATGGATAGGAAGCAATGAGATTATCTTGGAAGGCACTTCAGGAAAGCTGAACTTACTGCTCAGCTGTAAGCACTGCCACATTTTTTGCAGCATGACAGGCGTTTTTTCTCCAAAACATGGAGAGATGTTTTCATGTCTGAGCCAGGCTGTCATGATGCCTGTAGATCAATCCTCACCCATTTTCTCAAGTAAAGCAAAGTATGCTGAGATGCAGAAAGGAAGAACCATTGATGCAAAACCCTTCTCTCCCCTAAACAGCAAATGTCAGGACACTCCTGGGACTCCATGTTCTTGGTCTCTCCCTACATTTTGTAGCAAATGCTTTACATTCACACATTTTTTTTCCTTCTCCTGGCAGCCCTGCCCACTCCCTGCTGTGTTCTATTCCTCTTTTGCCTCATCACCACCAGTGGTGGAGGCCAAACACTCTTCATTATGTGCAACCTCATGATGTCCAGATGTAGTCCTTGCTGACATTTTTGCAGCTCCATTACTTCAGATGGGCTTAGACAAGTCCAGAAAACATAACTGCCTCTGAGTATGCAATCATGACTCAGTGTTTGAGAAGACAGCAGAACTCAGAGTGGAAACAGCTCTTGGAAACATGTAATGAGATCACTTTTTTAAGTATAACCCTAACTCTCACTTTTGCAAAGTAAGGCAAACCTTTCAGTTTCAATCTTTAATTTCTTCAAAGCCAACTTTATAATAGTTGATACCCAACTCTGAGTTTTTTATAGGTAAATACAAATTTGTGAACCCTTGAAGT
The DNA here is from genome assembly GCF_024509145.1 of Vidua macroura. Lineage (NCBI taxonomy): Eukaryota > Metazoa > Chordata > Aves > Passeriformes > Viduidae > Vidua > Vidua macroura. Next base: position 66,232,144 of record NC_071574.1, read on the forward strand.
TGTAAATTATATTGGTATGTCTGTCCCAGAAATCATCTCAAAAATCCTTCTGACTTAACTCTAGTATAGCTAGTCACCCTCAGCTTGTTTTATGCTCCATGGAGAAAAATAGGAGCTTCAACAGCTTGGGTCATTAAATTCAACTGGTGCTTTAGCAAAATTAATTGCATCCTAGAAAAGTCTTTTGCTTTCCATGAGGAGAACCAGGGACAACTCACCATGTAGTCTGCACCTAAAGTTAGGTGAAATTCAGTTTATTCAAGAAGTAGCATGACTGAGTTTGGTTATTAAATTTCATGTTTATTCCTTTAAAGAGCATCCCATTTTTGCTGACTAGAGACATGACTATCCTGGTCACACTTGTGAGCACAGATGAGTGGTTTGATATCTTGTTAATATCTTGATACTTCTCCCTTTCTGCAGTTGTGCTCTTCATACCAAAGTATTACTTCCTTTTTCCCATTCCCTTTTGCTTTTTCTGCTAAAAAACAAGAGTTTGTGATATTGCTTATGCTGGTTAAGCCAGGAATAACCTCATACACAGCTTTCCAAAAGATTTATACTGGTTTTCTCCATGCCTTATTTGAACTCTCAATGAATTCAGCAAACTCTCAGGAGCTAAGAGAGTGAGATAGTTCTGGGCAAGTAGGAGCTGTGAAGACAGGTAAAAATTCCAAAAAAACCCATGATTAATGCTCTTTATGGAAGCGGTTAGCTCCTCCTACATGCACGTGGTTTCCCTCTCCTTCAGGGGCCAACATGGATCAAAGACTGTAGCTCAATCTCTTATTGAACCAGGAGGGAAAAGACAAGCAGTGAAAGTCATTGCAGTGAGCAGTGACACAATGGAAGGTGTGACGATCTGCCTTTGGGATAGCTCTTGAAACCTTCTTACACTCTTCCTAAACAGCCATCAGTGATGGCACCTGGGGAAAATGAAAGAAAACCAGATGAACCACAACAAATCAGTGCCACCAGTGCATGAGCCAGATGAGAAGGAATTGTTCTCCCTCCAAGCATGGTGAATTTCTGGCCTCTGTGGTGTCTGACCTCACATTGGACATTTGCACAGTGGTGCACTGCCATGGTATTTAGAGTCCCTTGCTTCAGCCATGGATAGGCCCTGCTGTGCTGACCCAAATCACTGGGAAATATAATACAGGAACACAACAACGTCCTGCTGAAATACTCCTTGATTTGAACGTCACCTATTCTTTACTTGAGATTCCATAAAAAGTTGGCCTGAACAACTTGATAAATAACTTCAAATCACAATTGCTGTTTCATAATAAAAATGCATGTGGTCAGGAGATGAAAAAAGAACTGGAAGCTTAGATATGTTCTATGCTGAATTGTACAAATAAAAGTGCATTTTGTAATTAACTTTTTTAAAAATATCCATCCTACTTTTATTCTCAAATATTTTTCTAAGTGACATATTTCATGTGTAGTAATACATATTGACTTTCTTATGAATTTAAGCCAGGATGCAGGATGCCTTCATTTAGTTTCCTCCCTAAACTGCCTTAAAGCCCAATAAATCTGTGACTATTTCCTTTCTGAAGCCTCAGAGGATATAGAATTACTTCACAATTCCTCAAGCCCAGAGCCTTCAGTGTGCCTGATGAAGAGCCAAGATCAAAATGGAATTGCTGTAATTGGAAAGTGAAACAAAAATAGTCCCCTGGAAAGGAGGAAAGCACAATGACAAAAGCAAGTCCCATTTGGAATTGCAGCATGATGGCTATCAGACATCATGGTGAAGTGTGTGCTTGCCTCAACAAACTGTTCAAATAGTAGTGACTGTCATATGGCTGCTGTCATAACCTATCATTGACAAAGCTCTGTAACAGTACTTGATGTAGTCAGGGCCCAATGCAGTTTAGTTTTCTCGTTCTACAGTCAACAGTTCCTTACTTTTCCAGAAAAGGGATAAATTATGCTTCAACTTTAATTTTATGTAGTCACTTGTCCTCCCCACGTGGCTGTTTTACTGCGTGATTCGTGTCATATTAAGCTCCCTGCCTGGCATAACTTTTATTGAGCATTACATTACTGCTGGCTTTGAAGGACAATTTCCTCTGCATGTACAGGTTCAGTTTAAAGGAAGCAAGGAACTGCTCTGGCCACTGCCCACCCTTGCATGGATCTGTGACTGCAGTGCACAGCCCAGTGTGCACAGTTTCAGTTTCCAACACCGAAATAACAGGTTTTTGTTGCATTCCCCCACCCCTTTCTAACTATGGAGAAATAAAAGCAGAGGGTTTGGCCACTCTTTTGTTTGTGTTCACATGAGGATCAAAGTACATTTGCATAAATCCAATGTCCCTGCAAAGACCACTGATCCTGCTCTCCCATGCAGGGAATTTCCAAGGGTAGAGTCTGTTAATTTTAGGTTGTTCTGTGCATAGCAACAGAGATGGTAAAGTGTTCAGGAGAAGTCCCCATATATAAAACCTCAAATATGTGCCTTAATGATCCAGGGTTTTTACAGCTTATTGCCGTGTATCTAGACAGACTACTAGCAGAATTTTGAGGAAATAAGGTTTTTGTGATATGTTAAACAGGTTGATGTTAGAAAGAAATTAAGATTATCTTTCTTCATCAAGATCGTAATGTCATAGTGGTGCTCAGGGAGATCTCTGGTGTTGCAGAAATGAAGGTAATGAATCCATCACTGTGAGAATCTACCCCAGGACTCCACCATTCCTGATTATCCTGATCCACCACCCAGATCTATGGTTATGTCTGTGGCTACGTCACATTAGGGTCTTTTCAGGCATTTCAAGGCCTCACTGCACACCCGGACGATGCTGCACAGATACTTTGCATGTCACTGTCCTCCTCACTGCCTCTACAGCTCTTCCTCTAAACAGAAGGAAGGAAAATTACTCGGTTTGAGAGTGCCCTTATCAAATTCACTTTGCTTAACATCCTTTTAGATTCAAAGCAAGATCTGTAGGCATATCACTGAGGTTAACAATCCCTCTCCTTTCTGCTGTACGCTCCAAGCTTTACAGAAGCTAAACCATTAAAATATGTGTTTCTCTCACAGCATGGACACTTGGCTCTAAGCATTACTTAAAGGACATGGGTAAACACAGGAAAAGATGTCCCAGCAGGAGGGAAGTGATTATGGGGACAGTATGTTCTGACAGCAATTCAGTTACAGAGGAGGTAGTGGCAGATAATGAGTTGTTTTATTTAAATAGTCAGCAGGTTTCAGTCCAGAGAACAATGGAGTCTGCTCCCACAGTGCTGCTGTACACATGCAGGGAGGTTCATTTGGTCAAGCCAACAGAGACAAGAAAAAGGCAGATAACATCTCTGAGAGAGGCACCAGGCTGAGAGATTGACTCTCATTCTCCTTTTGCCCACAGTGCAGAAGTCACTTAAGGTGAGTGGCAATACTCCATGGCAAAGCTGGAAAGCAGTGAGGCAAGTTTGGGCTTTTCCAGCCTCAGGGTAGCTCTTATTTTTCATTTAAACACCTGTGAGGTTCTCAGGCCAAGACCCATAACCATGCTGGGTTGGGAGGGAGGCACGGCACAGGAACTGGAAAGGGCAGTGAAGCACCCAAATCTTGATGGGGATCCAGCCCTTGGCTGTGCAGAGGTATGAAAAGGGGTTCAGCAGCAGATGGACAAGAAGATTCCTAGGAATGGGACTATTCTCTTCCAAACAGACTTTTTTCTTGCTGCCTTCTTATTTCTCTCTTGATCCCACCTTTCCTTTCTTTCCATATCTGTCTCTATCTCCAGCCTCACATCCATCTGCATGCCCTCTGGGCAGCCCACAGTCTCTGCCCACACTCTTCCCTGCCTTCTTGAAGCAGCTTCCAGCATCACTGGCTCTGCCCAAGCCATAGGCAGGTGTGCCCTGCACACCTGAGCTTGGACTTTGATTGCTGGTACACCTTTGGCATCAGCACATCCCACCCACTGAAGTTCCATGGACTTCAGTCCTCTGTGAAGAATGAGGATTTGGAAGAGGATTAATTTACCCATTGACTATTCTTTTAAGAAAAGCAGGTACACTGATGGACACAGAGGTACTCTTTCAGGTCTTGAGGAAACTTAGCAGCTCATTTCAAAACTAAGCAGGGGCTCAGAGCAATTTCTGTCTTCTTCCATCCAGTTTAGCTTAGCTAGAGGAAAGGGTTTGAGAGAAAAAGGTGTGGTCTTTTCCAAGTGAGGCAGGAACTTCATAAGCCCCTGTGAGGCAAACAAGATCACCTGTGAATCCAAGAAAATAATCTGGAGAAGAATTAGAGGGAAAAGTGAAGTATATCAAAGAGATACCATGAAATCTGTGATTTTCAGTATCCAGCTGAGTAGTTATTGTACTTTACATAAATGAACTCCCATTCTGAATACATTTGCTCATAGCAGTGTCCCAACCCTACCTATTTTCTAGGAAGATATTTTACTTGCAGGAAGAGTGTGGCAAGTCATTTCCCATCATTGGTTGGGAATCCCTCTGACTGAGAGAACACTCCTTAAGAAAAGCAATAAGCCATTCTCCATGTTTCCCTGGGGACAAGAAGAGGAGGGTTGACCTGCAAGTATAAAGATTCCAGATAGGTATTAGGAGAAAGGTCAGTGGCTGAATTTGGGCAAGGCATGCAGTGAGATTTTCAAAATGTGATTAGAGAAATCTCTGTAAGAAATTGGCCAGGTGTAACTGATCTTGCCTTGGGGCAGGGAAACTGAAATGCTTTCTGAAGCTCTCTTCCAGCCTTGTTTTCCATTTCTCCACTGACAAAACACTTTCAAATGGCTGTGATATCTTTCTTTCTTCTGTTCCCTCAAGAAGCAGTTGGGAAGCTGTCTGTCCACTCAGCAGAAAGCTGCCTTTCAAGCCCTTGAACACAGGACCTGGCTGCCATGCACTGGTACTCTCAAAGAGGAGATGGGTGACTCGCAGTCCCATGAGACTACCAGCCAGCAGGGGTGTTCTTGGATGTGGGGAGCATGCTCTTCTCTTGGGGAGTGAGAAATGTTTGTGTATTTCACAGATACCATCAAAAAAACCACCCTGGGGAACAATTATGATGCCTCTGACTGAGTGATGTTTATGATCAACAAAATTGACTGGGATAGTTCTCAGAGAGGCAAATCCAAGATGAAAGATTCCATATCATATTACCAACCACCCAACCCAAGTGTGCCAACACTGACAGACACCCTTTGGAAACACATAGAATTCAATTATTTTGGCTAAATTACCACATCCATGGCAAATTATAGGCTGTCTATTGGAAAATATCTCCTCTCAATCCTGCTATTTTTTGTTCTCCAGTTATGTTTATGTTCCCAGCATTTTCCCTTCCTGGCAAAGGCCCAGTGTTTTTTGGGAAGGACTAAAGATAGGCTTTATCTCCACAGAATGCTATTTAGTGGTTGGACAAGGTTGCAATTAGACAGTGTGGTCTTCGATTCCACTGCAGACCTGTGATATCAAGCTTTCAGCATGACCTACAATATTGGATCCAGATCTGAGCCTTGCCAGACCAAAGCAGTGCAGAAAATCTGACTGCTGTTGGAGGCAAGTGATAAGTGCTGTGCAGATGCAGGCTATCAGAAGCTGCTCCTTATCTGGAGTGTCTTCAAGGGGCTTGGAGAGGGATGGAGGAATTCACTGACTTTAAACTCTAATGGACAGGAGAATCCATTTCTGCCCATAAATGCACAAGAAGACCTGGGTGAGAAGTCTGAAAGTGAAGTGAAGTGAAGTGAAGTGAAGTGAAGTGAAGTGAAGTGAAGTGAAGTGAAGTGAAGTGAAATGAAGTGGTCATACTTTCCTGAAAACAGGGAAGCTCTGCCCAGAGGCACCAGGTTGGCTGTCAAAAGCTGTGCATGTGTGTTAGCCCAGCACACAGCAACCCTCCTCAGGCAAGAAAAAAGGGGGTTTAAAATTCTCCAACCTTTCCAAACAGTGTAGAGAGACTAGCGATGAAGCCAAAAATTTTAAGCAGAGATGTAAGTACCTGCTTCTTTTCTCATTACTCTTGCACATTTGAGACTTGATTTTTGTGTTTGATTCTGCAATGTCTTCATTCTTGATGGGCACAGAAGAGGTCACTTAAAACCCGTGCTCACCATGGTACACGTCCCACAGCAAACATTTCACAGCCTGGAGAGGTGAGCTGGGAGCTCACACTCACATTTAGAAATCACTGACCTTCTTGGGCAGAACAGGAACATCTCAGAGTAGGTGCTGTCCCATTAACTCATACCTCTGCTGCTGCACTGGGACCTGTCCTGTGCCTTGTGGGGAGGGGCAAACACACCTCTCCCAGTACTGTACTGTCTAATCATTTCCAGCTTTTGATGTGTTTATCATCACATCACTCTGATATGGAGTTAGAGGTGAGAAATTGAGGCACAAAGTCTTAGATTAGGTTTTGAAAATATTATGAATGGATAGACACCTTGTCTCCATTTTAAAAATCCTGTCCCACAGGAATTACCCAAGAAGGTTACAATAGAACAGGGATTTTTGCTCCCAAAATCCTCTCTAAAGGCACAGCACTACTCTTAACTTTTGAAGGTTTTTTCATCATTTTAATTTAGGGGAATTACTGTCCTAGACTTAGAAAAATCTAAAAAAAAAATAAATATTTCTGAACCAAATGACACCCACAATTAAAATAAATAGAGTTTTCTAATATTATAGCTGAGGTTTCCTTAGCACACATGTCATATGATACATGTCTCTCACTGCATAAGAAAAGATCTGAGAGGGAAAAAGAGAATATAGTGAAAACCAGACAAATTAAACAAGAGTCATAGAATTATTCTGGCAGTATCTAAACTACTTAAACTCAATATTACCTAATGAGATACTGCTCCATTTATTTCTTTTTTTCCACAAGTATCCATGTTTTCTAAATCATAACTCTGATTCCCTCTAAATAATCATAGCTCTCTTTAACAAAACATGTAAAAAAAGTAAGGGGAAAAAAAGGATTGAACAAAGTTATTAAGAAAGGTAAACTTTTTAATCCATAATCTGTGCAGGCTGTATTATTTCTTGATGGCCACAGGCTTGTCTGAAAGCATACAGAGGGGATGAATGAAACCCATAGAAAAGTTTCAGTTCAATCAGTTCAGCTTTCAAAGCCAGATGAAACCTTAAAAAGTTTCATTTACTTCAGGGAATTTGTGAAGAGAGAGATTCTCACCAAAGACAGCGATTTTACATTAACCTTTAGGTCAGACCAATGTTGCATTATTAGCATTATTTAATTAACAAAATTCATGCTTTGAAACTTTAAATATTTGCAAATTCACCCCCTATAATGACTTTCATTCATTATTATTTATCTAGGGCTGGAGTCAGCCTGTGGCAGCTCTGATTTCCCGCCACAGGAACAGCTGGGGGAGACAATCCAGTCACTTTCTTTAGGGGTTTAAATGGGAGCAGAGCTCCTCCAGAAACCTGGCTCCAATTATGAGCACTATATGCTTTGAAAATCTGACCCTCGCCTTCAGTGTCAGCGAGACGTTTCCCAAACCAGCCTGATGATAAAGCAGAGTCATCCAGGCAGAGCTGTCCTGGCACACACAGCACCCTGGGCTGGCATCACACCTCTCCACGCCACCAGCCAGCGGGGGCCAGCAGCACAGCCACAGCAACCAGCCAATGACCCCCAGCTGGCCACCAGATCCAGCCAATTTGCCACTAAAAATGGCAAATTTGTCATGAAAAACTCAGGGTTGTGTTGGGACAGAATGGGCATTCACTTCTGCTGATTATTTTTTAAAAAAATCAAAAATTTTTACTTCAATTTTAAAGAAATGCTGATTTTTTTTTTTCAGATTCATCTGCCATCCTTTGGTATTTTCTGTTTTGTATTATTATTATTATTTTGTATTTTAAATTTTGTTTTATATTACAATTTTATATTATAATTTTGAAAAAAACACACTCAAAGTATGTCATTTAAAGTGTTTTTGTTATTCATTTGCAAGTGACTCCTCCACCTTTGTCCCCATTCCTTTGGATGGCCTGAAGGAAAACACTTTACCTCTCTCCAGCTCTATTCTGTTGATGGTTAAAAGGGAAAGTGATGCTGATATGCTTTACAAGTGCTTGGAGATGAAAATGCTTCTGACAGATGGAGAGAGTCTGTGGGTTTGTACACAGGAACTATTAAGGCTTTCAGTACTGCACCTGCAATACTTGGGAAAATATACTGATGGTTTTTTGAAGCTGTGTTTCTCATACCAATCCATCTACCTGACGAGTCTTCATGACCATGGGGAAGTAACTGAAACGTGCATGACTGGTTCCTGTGAGTACAGCAGCAGCAGGAAATTAATCTGGGTAATGACATCTCATAAATACTTGTTCTAAGCTCAAAAATCACCATTTTGCTGTCCCTTTCCTCTGCCTCTTCCTCCTTCATCAGAATCACATGGCAAATCTGGAGATGAGTTTCATCCCCCTTCCTGGTATGAGTGGGACCAAGTTTTAGGGTGAAGCAGAGAAGGGCAGCAGAAGATTTGGCTCATCATTGTGCCACAACACAGGGGCAAAAGCAGTGCCAGGAAGGGGCTAGTGAGTTTTGCATAGACTGAGTGTGAGAAATGACCATTAAATGAGGTGGCAAACAGAGAGATGGGTACATGCACTTTCTTTGGAAAAACCGTGTTTCTCCTGTGAGTTTTGATAAAGCCCTTCTAGAGTTGGCACCCCAGAGATGGGGCTGCACTTTCTCCTGCCAGTCACAGAGCTTTCAGGGAGGTCTGCATGGATGTGCACCTACACGCACCAGTCCTGCTTTGGGGTGCCAGTGTGGGCACACACTCTGATGTCCCTTTGCTGTGCAGGCTGTTCCTGCATCCATCCTCGCCATCCAGCCTCTGGAATCCCCCCCATCTGCTTCCAAGAGCCAGCAGTGCTGGCATTTTGGTGGAAAGTACAAGAAACCCTCTAGTGGACACTTAGAGGGAGCGAGTTTGGGCTCTGAAGTGTGAATGCTTTTATTGCTTTTTGGATTTTATGCCATTTTGATCATGAAAACATTGTTCTTCTCTAGGGAGACACCTAAATCCTTATCACATGGGTTTTGTTTAGGTTTGGTTTGGTTTGGTTTTTTTTTTTTTTTTTTTTTTTTGCTTTCAGCCACAACTCAAGCCAATGTCCTGAGCTGGGCACAGATACTTGTCTCACCAGGGTTGGAAGCTGTGCCATGGGTAGTGAAGGCCAAGAATCATAGAAACATAGAATCATTAAGGTTGGAAAAGAATTCTACCATCATCAAGTCCAAACATTAACTGAGCACCAGCATGTTCACCACTGAACCATGTCCCCCTAGTGCCCCATCCATACACACTTTCTGAGCACTTCCACAGATGGCAATTCCAACACTTCCCTGGGGAGCCTTTCAGTTCCACCCTTTCAGTGAAGAAACTTTTTCTAATATCTGATCTAAACCTCTCCTGCTGCAATCTGAGGCCATTTCCTCTTTTCTTATTTCCTGTCATTTGCCAACCCCCACCTCACTAGAACTTCCTGTCAGGGAGTTGTAGAGAGCAAGAAGGTCCCCATGAGCCTTCTCTCCTCCAGGCTGAGCACCTCCGGATCCCTCAGCCACTCCTCATAAAACCTGTGCTCCAGACCCTTCCCCAGCTCCGTTCCTTACTTGGAACATGCTCCAGGACCTCCACGTCCTTCTTGTTGTGCAGGGCACAAAATTGGACAGAGAATTTGAGGTGCAGCCAGGGGCCAATATCCAGGTGGCAATGTGGAGACCCGGGCTGCTCTCTGCTAGCTGTAGACGAAACAGGAGATTTTTAGAGCTACTCAGGCATGTTACTACATAAGTACCTAAGACTTCCCCTCTGCATCCCTTCAAATCCAAGTACTTTCAAGATTTTCCTGAAAACCTTTTAGTAGTTTAAGAGTCTTTATAGCTTATTCAGCATTAGGTAAGAGCCTTGCCAGGGTCCCAGGCTGAAGAATTATCTCTCAGGCCAATGGTAAGAGCTGGATAGGATAAGGATTTCATCTTTCATCAAATGAAGTTTCTAGTGTCACAAAGCCCAGCCTTTCCTGGTCATTTGAATTCCTGCAGATTTTATTTTTGGTTGAGCAGGATATCCTTTACTATGAGATACATTTGTCTGAGCTGCTGCTTCCTCAGTCTAAAGCCCTCCTAGAAAAGCCAAGACTATCAGGGTGCCTTCACACTGAGAGCAAATGCAAAATCTGCAAGGCTGTGTGACTCTCTCTTGTCAGCAGGGAGCTGGTAATGAGCAGCACCACAGCTCAGCCCTCTTATCCTGCAAAGGGGATGCTGCAAGGGCCACTGCTTTGGACACTGCATGGGCTGAGGCCTGCACAGAGATGCCAGGTCAGTTTTAGTTTGATCTCTCAGAGAGTCGCACACCATTCTCATGTCACCACGCCTCCTCTGTTCCAGGAGCAAATGAAGAGCTGGAAGTTTCCTTGGTTGTACTTGTCTGTGATACACAATACACAGTCCTTGAAGCAAAAAACAGCTGGAGGTGTCCAGACAGGAGTGTCACTGGTAGAGCCTTGGCAGGGCCCAGTGGTGCTGGAACAGTGTGCTGGGGGTGCTGCTGGAGGAAGGAGAGGTTGAAGCAGAAGATAATGAATGCTCCAAGTGCAGCTTTAAGATTTGGCACTTCCTGGTAACCTCAATACCCTTCTCTGTTCTGTGCCCATTCCAGAGCTGGCCATGGGTGCCAGACTAGCTCAGCAAAGGGCTCTTGGCTTGATGCTCCCCAGGGAGATGGAGCTGTGCCTCCTGATGTGCAGAACCTCATTCCTCTTGGTGCCCATTAAACCAGACTCACAAAGCACAGCTGGGAGCACATCCTCTGCATGGCCACCCTTCCCTCTTGCTGCTCATCCTTTGTCCATCACCTGAACTCTTTGTCAGGAGTTGAGACACCCACGGTCCTTTGACTTAGAGAGTGCCAACGTTCCTTTTTCCATCTCTGGGGGTACTTCTGCCTCCCCAGGCTATGTGAAGGGACAAGTGCCTATTTCAACTCTTTTGAATACAACTGCTCCAGTGTGGGCAAGTTATTTAAACTGCATTGCAGTAGTGAGTCAGACAGTGCAGCACCACACCTCTGTGTTCTATGGCTGGGGCTCCTCTAGAGGAAGCAAAAGGTGTTTTTTCCTCTTTGAGTTTGTTCCTGAATTTTATCCTATTCCTATTTTAAGCAAATACATATGCTTGCCCAAGTAGGTACAGCAGTCTGCTGCACCAGAGCAGACTTAACAGGGGTCTCTTAGTTTTGCAAAGGCATTAAGGTGTCAAGTGAGCTGCTATGGCTCAGTGAGAACCTTAGAAAGGATACTTGTCAAGTATAAAATAATGTTAACAAATTAGAGCAATTAAATTTAGGATGTGGCATGTCAGAAACCAAAGAAAAATGCAGCTGCTGGCATCACACTGGGGTGCATTTGTCACATAATGTCAAGGGGAATCCCTATAGATAGAAGGATCTTTCACTGTGCACAGAAAATGAAACTTTCATGGCTCTCACAGGTTATAAATGGGACCGTTGTTGACTTTCTTCATGCAAAGCTGCCTATTCCCCAACAAAATCTCAACAATCCCAGAAAAAATTTCACTCAAGTAGATTTTTTCCCCATTGAGACTCACTTTCAGGCACAGCCATGTTCTCTCCCAGCCTGTGCTGCAGTCAAAGTGCCTTTTGTACGTCCCTCCAAAATAGTTTATTCTTCTCTAGCAAACAACATCATTTAGCACTAGCTGGAGGAGTTGAGCGGTCTCAAGTTAGGAAAACCAGATGTATTTGAATCATCTGTCAAAATCAGAGGCCAACACTTGATCTATGGCAAGGTAATGAAAAGAGTCACTCATTCATTAATAGTGTGGAGCCGTAGGAGCGCTGCAAATCACGGAGTGGGATATTGTATGAGTGTGTCAATGTTACTGATATCCAGGGGCCCGTTACTGAAACATGCACTGATGAAAGGCTTCATGTGTGCACCCAGAAACAAGCCAATAAAGTCCTGCTCCTTGCAGGAAAACAAAAACAAGATCTGAAAAGGCAGCACAGAGCTAGAACAACAGTCTCCTGTTACCCTTTTTGCTATCACTGGAGCAAGACACTGGACTTGAGAGACCATTTTTTTTATTATTTTTCTAAACATTTTTTATAGACTTAACAGCCTACCTCCAAGGTCATGCCATCAAGAGGCCGAAGTGATGACTCAGATGCCATCAGTGAGTTTAACACCCTGTCTTGTGCTGTTATTTATAGCTGGTTTTATTGCCATGTTTTTGAGGCCCCAGCTGAGGCAGAACCTCCATGCATGAAGTCTTATACAAACACACAGGGAGGACTGCCCTGGCCAAGGGCTCACAGTCTGTAAAAGGGGGCTGCAAAGTGCCTCAGGTGTATGGCCAGTGGCATACAGAACATTTCCAGGAGACACAAAAAATCATCTCTGCAGTCTGGAGGAGACACTTCCTTGTGCAGCCAAGAAATCACCACCACAATGACAAATGGGGGTGCCAGTGAGAGGGAATGTACAGGGGAAACATTTGCAGGCATCGGCCAGAAGTCTGCACTCAGAGGCAGATTAGACACAGTCCTGTGTTTGTGCAACGGATTGTCTTGACTGAGGGCATTTTCTGCCCTATCTGGTGAGCTCAAATTTGATTTCTCTGGTCTGAATGCTGTGACCAATGGTGAGAAAGGTGATGAAGGACATGTTCAAGGTCACACTGAATTAAAGGTTCAGACAGGACTAAAACCCAGACCTCCTCAGCCCCATCTAGATGCCAAGGCAAATAGTGCTGGAGGATGCAGATGGCCATTAATAAACACACTCATTATATTCTTACAGGATTTGAATGAAAAAGATTAGAAAATGTACAGAATCAGATCTGTAGCTAGCACCCATCATACAAGCCAGCTTCTCTTAATTTAGCTGTCAAAATTCAACACCAGCCTACACCAGCTGAGGATTTGGCCCACTATTCTTGGGAAGTTATTTACAGTGAAAGAATGTGCATACACTTAGGCAGCTTGCTCTTTTTTATTTTAAGATTAAGATTCGTTCCAGATTGGTAATTAAGTTTAGCGCTATCGGTGACAGGAACTGCTCTGACAGTTGTAAATCATAATAATATGCATTTGTGTACATTTGTGCCTACATGCTTGTGCATTTTTGCTGTTTTAGCTAAGAATACAGTCAGTGACTTATGTACATTATGCTGTATCTTGAAATTGTTTTTGCAAACAGACAGTGGTGGCATAGTGAAAAGGGCTGTGCTCTGCTAAAGACATCTTCAAGTTCCTCACAGAAAACATTGTCCAGATACAAACATCTCCACCAAGGATGTTGGTCAGATCAGGCCTAACGTTAGCCCAGGGCTACAAACCCAAAATTAAGTGGTTGTTTCCCCTGTCATGCTGCCTTCATGCTGCAGGGCATGCCCACACTGCTCTGGGGGAGTTAGTTCCAGCAAACTGAGGCTATTCTCCTGGATGTAGGCATGGAGGCTGGGGAAGGCATGAAAGAGTTATTAGGAGCTGAGAAATGCAGTCCAAATCTTGCCAGGAGTGGTGGCAGATTGTTAAGTGAAAGCAAAAGAAACACTGTAGGCAATGCATCCTGCTGGGGCAGCTTGTCCCAGCTGGCAGCACCAGCTAACCAGGACTGTGTTCTCAGTGGGGAAAAGGAAAAGGCTGGGAGCAGCTCCTGAGCTGGGGCTTGTGCTAGCCCCAGTGTGAGGACATGCCTGAAAGAGCCCACCCACCTTCTCAAACATGTGCTGCAAGGCTTACACTTGTGTTTGGATTCTGATCACAAGTAGAAATGCCATCAAAATGTTGCTTTAGCTCTGGAAATTCAGCGTAATTCAAAGACAGTTTTATGATGCTGCCAGCCCCAATTCCATTGATGGAAATCAAAGCTTCCCCAAAAACCGAACACGAGTGACAGTGTGCCAGCTCTAGTCCTCCTAGGTGGTGGCACTGCTTGCTGAGTCTAATATGTGGGCATGCAGCAGAAATTCTCCACAGCTTCCTATTTGGCTCTAGGCACTGATGGCCACATCCTTGAACCCCACACAACCCAGTCTGCTCGTCTCTGATAGATCCACATGATAAAATCCAGCTTTGGTGGGATTTATTTTCATCCCTCTAATGAAAGTGTTTTGATTCAGTTTGCAGCATGGTTTAGAGAGCAGGAAATTTAAAACCAGCCCAATGTGCTGTCAACTTGAATGCAGTGATTTGCTGTCAGCCCACCCAAATGGGGTGCAGGCTGGTGAGTGATGGAAAAGGCAGTTTGGGGACTTCAGAAACCTTTTCCTCACTATAGCAGTGATTCCTTCTTAAAGAGCAGTCATCTAAAGTACCTCTCCCTTGCTGTGGCTGAAAGCCTGTCAAGCAATTCAGTATTCCCAAAAACTTGACTGAGATACTACTGCAGGCTCAAAAAGTACAAGTAAATGCAGCACGATTGCTTGAATAGGAAAAAAAGCAACATTTACAATATTTATCAAACAGATTGGTATTTTTAAAAACTTTTGTCATTTAATGTGTTGATCAGGCCTCTCTATTCAGGCTCTACATGTTGCTCTTAAAGGGTTGGCCTCAGCAAGTCATGGAGTTGGGGACATGGAGTTGAGTCACAGAGCTGAGTTGTGGTAGGTGAAGGAGGATGTGTAGGACCTGAGTCTCCAAAAACACTTTTAGAATGCATGGGACATGGCCATGGTTGCTGGTGCTGGACCATTGGAAAGCTAAGTCCAGACTGCTTGAAGAATAAAGGCTTCTAACCTGGGAAATATTTTCTGAACATATCCTGTTAGACCTGATGGAGCACAGCTAGAGAAGAGAGACAAGAAGAATGCCCCAAACTTGCTTGGTCACAGACAAGTAGGAAAGCACAGCACAAATCCTGCTCTGCATCTGCCAGAAGAGGGATCTGAATCTGAGTCTAAAACTCTGGGAAGCATCAGGCTGTTATATGTAAAGTGAGGTCACCTGGTAAGGAACACACCCCCCTGCTTCTGCTGGGGTGAAAAAGGACATACTCAGGCTTCCCCTCACAAGCATCTGCTGTGGATTTCAGCCCCTATCAGGTGTCTCCCTCCAGCCCAGAATTAAGCACTTTGTCTCCCTGAGTAGCACAGAGGTGGCGTCACACCACGACCACCAGTACAGCTTTTGGCTGGCCCAGGCAGATCCCTGGCCAGCAGAATTTCACCATGGCCCTAGTTTCAAGGTGCCTGTGGCAACCAGTGCCCTGCAGTTTTTCTGGGTCAAACACATCCCTTGGTTCATCACAGGCAGGGGGAAGGTGGTATGAGTATGCCTGACCCCCCTATCCTTCGCCCACATCTTCCAGCCAGTTGTCACCACTGTTAAATGTGAAATATCTTATGAAATTCTTTTTTTTTTTCCCTTTTCAGAGCATCAGCTAAATTTGGATGGAGTTTAGGAAGCTAACAGGAGCACTGGTTTTAATTTTAGGGGAGGAAAAACAAGCCTCCTAAGCTTGAATTTGTTTTCCAACTCCCACGACAGCAACCACATCCTCCCTGTTTTACTGCTTCTCCTTATCTGAGAACCAGGGTCATGCTGCAGGGATAAAACAATATATATTCAACACAGAGGCCTCACATGTTTATGGGGAACAGCTCCATCTCTGGCCTCTTCAACGTGATTTTGAAAACAACTTTTTACTTTAGCATTTCTTTGATGGTTGCTATTGGGGTTGGGTCCCTCACTTCTTCAGAGAAAAGTGACCTTTAAGTCTCCAATTTTGAAAGCTGTTCCAAACCATGGAGCCTGGAGTGCCAAAACCTTTTCACATTCAAATCTCTTTCAAGCAGAACAGGGATAGGAAGACCAGAGTTAGTGCACTCAAATGACCTCATTTGCCACATCAGAGCACAGAGCATTTATTCTATAAAGACCATCAGTATGTGTGCAGCATACAGGATGTCTTGTTAGCCAGGGTTTTTTTTGATATTACTATTTGTAAGCCAGCTTTTATATGGTATGGTTTGGCTGAGAACAAATGCATAAATTCTGCAACATGCAAAATTTTGAGGTTCTGATCAGCAAAGCCACATTAGCACAAGTGTAATTTTAAGTTCACAAATATGGAGAGCATCAAAACTTTCCACAAAAGATGTTTTCCAGTGAAAAAAATTAGCTGTCAGGAATTTTAGGGTGCGAGGTCATTTTTTTTCTTCTTCAGAATTAATTTATTAGTGAAAGTTTTGCTTTTTGAGGAAAATGCCAAGTATTCCTTCATAATTCAAATACTTACTTTGAAAATAAAATGTTTAAATTCATCTTGCTTTCCACAACAAATGGTGGAAGTTTCAGATGCCTTTATATTCCCGTTTTCTTTTATGGGCTTGGCCAAATATTATCTCCCAGAGCACAACCGGTTTTTTACATCATGAGAGAAGGCTGTGGTGTGTCATAGGAAAGAAGATCTGAGAGAGTGTGGTCAGTTGAGGCAAATGTAAGTATAAGGCACTTAAATGGCAATTCCTGCAGGGCAGCACATTAGCATTTCTAACTTAAAAGAAAAAAGAAAAAAGATAAAAAAACCCAGCTTTCAACAGCAGAAAAGCTCACCCTTTATTGAGAAAAGCTTAAACTTTTGTCTGGAAAATACTAATGAAAACAGCAGTGCTTTCATTTTTGTTAGGAGACCCAAGGGAAAATAGAAAGCATTTCTGAAAAATTTCTGAAGAAGTAACTTCTGAAGAAAGTCAAATTGGGTCAAAGAAAAGGGGTTCTTTCTGGGTAACTCAAAATAATAAATTTTCAAATTACATGTCAAGCAGCAGCTTTGTCTCACAAAGTCCTGCTAGCAGAAGCATCTCACAACAAATAGGCACTTTTCTAATCTCTGAGCTGTGCAAGTTCACTGACAAGAGTGTCAGTTTAATGACACAGTTTAATGACAAAGGTTTGACTGTATGGGAGAGCAGCAATTCCTCACAAAATAATGTGTCGTGTGCTTTGGGACCGTCGTGCTCATAGCTCTGAGGCTTCAGACACAGACATGGATGGAGATGCTTTTCCTGTAGAGATGCATTTATGGGTCTTCACTGAGCCAAGCACGGGCAGCAGCCCACATTGCCTCTGAGGAAGGGACAGGGCAGATGGCAAACATTTCCCTGAAGGGACAGATGACAGCCTGGCCACCCCTCACCCTTAATGCAGGGCTTTCTGTGCATTTGAGAATTTATGGCACTTTGTCCGTGCTTCTACCAACTCAGGATGTGGGTACAATAGAAAATTATGGCACCAAAGTCTGGGCTTGCACAGTCAGCAAGTTGGGTGCAGATTGTTCTAGGGAAAAAAAGTACTGCTGGAAAAAATTTTCCTTTAATGTAAGAACATCTTAATCCCAGGACATTCTTCAAGGTGCTCAACACTGCCCAAGTTACCTGGGCAGGTGGGCAGCCAGTGTATCTGATATTAAGTGAAAAGGACAGGATTCAGCACTACCCGCATGAATAATGCAGCATTTTGCTTTTTTTTTTTTTTTTTTTTTTTTTCCCTTCATGTTTTAGGTTGGGAAAAAAAAATCCCTTTTCCAAATAACTATCAAAATTTGGAGCCTGCAGCCCTGCAACCAGACTCACTGTACTACAGCTTCCAGCTCTTCTGCAGTGAGCAGGTTTGCAGCAGGAGACTGAATTTTCTGGAATAGCTATTCATCTCATCCCAAGCAATGCTCTGCTCTCCTCTAAAACTCTAGGACACTTTACCCAGCCCAAAGTCCCACTCTATGGGAGCACAGGACACAGTGCTGCCCTTTACTGGTTGTGTCTTACTTTGCTGTGAGCTCTCTCTGAGTACGTGGTGTATTAATCTCTGCACCTCTTTCTGCTGCAGCTACTGTGCTGGCACCAAAGCCTTGATTTAACCACATGGTGAAACACAGATGTGTGTAACACAGGAGCGATGGGAACAGCAGACAAAACCCTTCAGATCTCAGACTGCCTCCTTCCCCCCTTGGAGGTATGTGAAAAAGTCCTCAAAAAACTAAAACCAGAGTGTCAGGGCCAAAACTACCCCACACCTCATTCCCATGGTGTACAATGTACCTAACAAGTAGATCTTTCAGAGCACAACCATTAAAATAAAAAGCCCTCATTAGCTTTGCTGGCAGAGAACACAATGTTTTCCAGGTATTGCTGATAGCTGGCTGACATTCTAGCTCTCTGTGCTTCTGAGAGAGGAAACAGTGGAGTCTTTTTTATTTTAATTGGAAGTGCTGAAAGTTTGTTTTGTTGCTGTTATCACTTTCTGCTAGGTGTTGAGCAAAAGGACAGGGAGCCAAGCAGAAGAGCTCCTGGAGAGAAGTGAGGATGCCAAATACCTTCCTCCTCTTCTGCTTTGGTTCAAACTGAGCTGGTGGAGGTGGAAGCTGGGGAGATTACTAAACTGGATCATCCCCTAAAGCTTTCTTTCCTTCTTTGCCTATGTCGGGAGACCTATACAGGGGACAGCTGCAAACCTGAGATGCTTCCAGGGAAAAAGCTTCTCACTCTCTCTCAGGAAATGCACTTTCAGAAGAAAAAGTGGTATTTTACTCAATTCCTTTATCAATCTTCTGTCTCAGCCTCATCTGGGACCATCCTCAAAGGTGTGTGACTGTAGGTGAAAGGCACAGGGACATTATCACTGATAAGGGAACCTGACACATTAACAGGGGCAGGGGGAGGAGTGGGATAGAAACAGAGAACAGATTATTAGCATTAGGGCACATAAACAAAATATCTAAGAAAAATAGTTTATTTCCACAGAGAGAAGATTTACTTTTGCTTTTGAAATTAATTTTAATGTAACATGTGTTCACTTCTTTATTTACTACAACAGTTAGCAGTCTTGGGTTAAAGATCTCCAGTGTTATCCAGGGTTTGGATTTGCACAAATTTCTTTATCGATACTTTTCTCAGAATCAGCATGATGTAGTAAGCAGTACTAATTTTTTTTTCTTTAATTTATTTAAAAAGGAGGCATCTCTTAGGACAAAATTATTTACTGAGCAAGGAGATGAAAGGGAGCTTTAGGGATTGCATTTTTCTCTCAAGGACAAAACAAGGAGAGAGTCTGAATAGGATTGAAACAAACAATTAAGACTGCAAAGAAATCCTTCATCTCTGTACTCTGGAAGGTCCCAATTCAGCGAAGTACTGCAGTATGTGCTGGATTTTTAGGAACAATTTCAGTGCTTCAAGTCTGGCGTAAACCTCAGTGTCCTAACAAATGGATTTTCCATGGAGGTTGAATGGTCTTTCCAAAAATCCTTTAGTTCACGTTTTCGTAGTGTTCATTTCTGTGGTCCAAAAGAATAGCACACAAACATGCACACACAAAAACACAAGGAGTCACCAGGTTAAATTCTCAGACCTGTTTTAGATGGGAGATCAGTTCACTACCTTCTGGAGATGCCTTCCTTTCTCCATCTGCTCCATGGGGAGCTCAGGTTGGGTTTCTTTCTCTTTTTTAAGTAGCAAACAATGAAAACAAAAAAGACCACCATGACCTGCTGGAAATCTTGCAATATCGCCTGTTCCCCAGCTCGTAGGTGGGAGTTCCCATTAGGGCTGGATTAAGCTAAATCAGATTATGCACCACAGACAATGGTGTCTGCAAGCTATGGACAAAAGGTGTCAGGGCAAATCTCTCCTCAAACCCACTAATATTGTCCTGCAACAGGGCTGTGAAACGAGCCCCCGAAATCAATGCTCCTTTTGTGGGCAGGCTGTGGTGTAACATATCAGATGCAAGCTGGGAGTATTTTGTGTTAATTGAAATAACATTTGCCAATACACCTACATCTGTACCAGGGGGGAAATGAAGGGCAAGTGCCAGCTCTACCAATCAGCATCTTTCCCTGGATTCTTTTCCTGTACTCCTTTATTTCGTTAATTCTTCCTTCTGTTGGCAGCCACAGAGCAAAGCTGCAGTGCAAACACACGTTTTTTTGGTGAAAGTACTAAATTTGGTCAATCCTAAACAATACTAACCCCAGGCTTTCCAGTCTCATCAGA
This sequence comes from Vidua macroura, assembly GCF_024509145.1. Classification (NCBI taxonomy): domain Eukaryota; kingdom Metazoa; phylum Chordata; class Aves; order Passeriformes; family Viduidae; genus Vidua; species Vidua macroura. The sequence continues at coordinate 66,252,206 of NC_071574.1, forward strand.
CTGGCACTGCCAGTGCCAGGTTTAGATTGGATATTAGGAAAAATTTATTCACTGAAATAGGAATAGGCATTGGAGAAGGCTTCCCAGGGAAAGGATGGAAACATCATTCCTGGAAGTGTTAAAAAAATGTGCAGATGTCGTCCTGGGGACATGATTTAGGGGTGGATCTGATAGTGCTGGGTTCACAGTTGGACTCAATGACCTTAAAAGTTTTTTCCAACCTTGATAATTATATGAATTATTATAATGCCTGGATGTGCAAGAGCAATGAAGGAGAAACATTTCAAGCTTCCCTTCTATGAAGGGCTCTGTGGCGTTTGGTGACATGGCACCAGTTGGAAACACCTGTAAGATATATTCCTGGAGAAACACCTGGAGATATATTCCATGTGCTTGTGTGTATGAGTGTGTGTGCACTGCATGCATGAAGTCTTCTTTCTAGAGCTCCTCAGATAATTGCAGAAAATATGAAACTGCAGGCCTTGATGAATCAAAGCTTCTATTTTTTTTCCCTTTTTAAAGCACATTTTTTGGTTTTGCAATTTATAGTTTCACATTAAGATAGCCATGAACAGTTTGGGCCGTTTTTTCTGACTAAAGCCAAGTTCTCCACTTCAAATCTTCTTCCCCAAACAAATGGTGCTCCTGAAACAGCATGGGCTACTAGATGAGGCAGTTGAAAACTGTGGACTTTAGCAGTGCCTTGGATAGAAAATCCCACTTGATTTAAGTGCTTACAGTTGCCTAGTCATAACTGTTAGCATAAGAGAAGTCACTTCAGACTAACCCTCTCTTTAAAAAGAAGATGCCCTTATTAAGGCATTTGGAAGCCAGCAGAGTCTTTTCTGTCCTCTCTCAGATTTTACACAGCTGAATCCTGGCCTACATTACGTCACCTAACCTTGAATTTGATGTAGAGCAGGGTGAAAGCTGGCTTATGGCCTGTCTTATAAACAAGGAAGGCCTGAGAGCATTTCCCCCCTCAGACCTGGGCTGATGTCACTCTATTGTGTGTGTATTACTCACGTCAGAGACTTCTGCAAAGAAATGTGATGCCCAAGAAGACTGGAAGGCAGAATATACCAGCTACTGAACCTATCCTTTTGCTGGAGAGTACTAACAAATGAAGAGACCATCAGTACCACAGGGAAATCAATACTCAGTGCAGAATTTCTTCTCCCTCTTGGATTCTTGGATTATTAAAAAAAACCCAAAAGAATCAATGCAATCTTTAGCAGTAGAACAACTTTGTATATTCCAGACCAAATGCAGTACATAAAATATACTTCTCTTAACAGATGTCAGAATTTGGTTGTATCTGGAATAATGATGAGATATGACTTACTCTTCAGTGGCAAAACAGTTGTGAACAAAAATTATGAAGTACTTTGTGAAGTTTTCTTCACTCATTCTGAGATGGTAAATACACCACAGAGGTCAGGGCATGGTCCTGCAAAGCTCCTGTTTTCCTGGAAATGCCCACACACAAAAGGCCAATGGGTGACATGGGATCAGAAGTGGCTGAAAAAGCATTTATCACAAATTTCGCTAGAAATTCATGGCAAATGCTTTAGGCATCACCGAGAGGACACCATGGCAATGTCCATGCTGAGGAATTATCTGACCCATTGACTACTCCCTCTGGAAATAGGTGGGAGGTTTGCAGGAATAGAATGGAAAGCTCAATGTGAAGAAACTTCCAATCTCTCCCAGGTAGTCAGAATAGTACTGTTGAAGAATTAGATGAATATTAGATGTTAGGAAGAAATTCTTTATTCAGAGTGTGAACAAATTGCCCAGAGAAGCTGGGGCTGCTCCATCTCTGAAATTGTTCAAGGCCAGGTTGGACAGGGGCCTGAACAACCTGGTCTGATGAAAGGTGCCCATAGCAGAGGGAATTTGAACCAGGAGATTTCAAAGGTCCCTTCACTCCCAAATAATTCTGTGATTCTATGATTCTAAGAAGGATATGGGCTAAAACCAAAATATAACCAAGCAAAACCATTTATGTCCCAGTCCAGCAAAATTACGTTTCTAATTTCATTTCTGAAGAAGGCTTTCCTAGTAAGCACAGCTGTACCTCTGTCCACACAGCCTGTGACACTCGGGGCTGTGCCCTTCCACCCCAGTGTGGGGCAGAAGCAAAAGGCCTCATCTGAAGAGCAAAATGAGGGCTGCTGCCAGCCCACTGCCTCTTCTCTGTAAGCTGGTGCTGAACCTTTTGAGTTCCTCTGAAGCAGCCTCATCACCTACTCTCCCTGACCCGGGTCCTCCCAGTTTGGACATTCCCACCACAGGAGGCCTCTGTGCATTAGTGCAGAATACTGCGCTTTGGCAAACAGACCACCACATCTTTTTCATCATTATTCACTCTGAAAAATGTGCTTTGGCAAAGGCATCCCCTTTATTTCTGTGAAACCCAACTGAAGAAACAAAAGATAAATGAGTATGTCTAATACTGCAGCACAGTTTAGAAATAAGGTCCAGTCTACCCCCTGATGCAAGAGTGCACCATTTTTAAACCTTGGCTAGAGATGCTATATTGTCAAATACATACACACAGAGGTCAGTAGAGTTCAGTCTGATTTTTTTTTTTCCTCTTTAGCCACTATTTAGATTGCTGCTCAAAAAATTTACTGCTTTATGCTCAAATTATATTTACATTTGAGCATAGAATTTCAGCAAGGGCAGGGGAGGAGAGCGTATTTTCTTCATTGCCAGCTGTCAATGGTTTTTCAAAATGCTTATTTCTCAGAAAATTTCCACAAACTTTCCATTTTGATCAAGGGACACTTATCTCAAACCACTTAGAAATTGACAGGACTGCACAGTGGGTCACTCTGACCACATAAAAATATTTAGCCAGGAAGAATGAGGGGAAGGATTATGACTCTCTTTGGTACTCCTGACATGCCAGCCACTGTACAATGTGTCCTTCATAGTATTTACATTCCTGAAAATAAAGGCAGTTTAAGATGTGTTTTAAGCAATTTGTTGGAATCTAGTAAAAGAAAAATCATTTAACAGATTCACTGCAGTAATTCTTATTTATTTATCTTCCATTTTATTATTTTGCACAATTGTGAATGTTGATGCTGAGATAGAAACAAGACTTTATTGGCACTGCCAGTGGTTCAAAGATGAAAAGGCCTCGAGAGGCCTTTTGTTATCAAATTCCACTTACCCTCCGTACTGTAACTTTCATCACAGCTGAAGGGATGGTGCCAAAATCTGACTTCACCTCAGAAAGTGCCAGGAGACACCACTGGCATTGCAACAGAAGAAAGAGACGGGGAAGGAGACAAACTTCTATGCTGTCTGTGGACTGGGAGAAGGGGAAATGGCTGAGGGAGAAAGAAAATGGCTTGGTGTTGCTTCCCAAATCTTCCCTGAAGTTGCTAAGCAGGTGGGGGAGATGAAGCCAGAGCCACGCTTTCCAAGAAGTGCTTTTCAGACCGTTTCCCTGCCAAATGGGGAAAACGAAGAGTTCCCACCAAATGACTGCAAAGTCTGCCTCGTTTTTCTACCAGCTCCTTCCTCTTGTCTAAAGCAGATGAGAAAATCCAGCCCAAGAGCAGCTGAGCCAGCAGCACACTGCTGCTTCCCTGAGTGTCTCAGAAATGGACAAATCTGATTTTCTTTGCCTCAGTTTCTGCCCAGTGTCTCTTGAGTGATTATGTATTGCTGTCTGAAAAATAAGCTTTTGGGGTCAGGCACCAGTCTGCCATAGGTTTGAAAAGTGTGTAAGGAACGAGAACCCCCAAAATCTATATTTTCATGAATCAATAATGATGTTAAAAATAATATCTTCATGACCAGAGCCACCATCTTCAGGACTGACAAGAAAGTTTTGTTGCATCCAGTCTTGGGTACAAACAGAGGACCTTTTAGAGGGTCTGTTTTCCAAGTTTAGATGTTGACCATTATCTTAAGTTCAGTCTCTTCTTGCTCTGCATTTAGGTTTTGATCAAAATGGAAAATCTCAGATTGTTAATCATTTTAGAATATCATGCCTTATTGTGTTTGTTCCTCAGTTTTTCATGATTGTGCAATGGAAATAAGGCTGCTTACTCCACTGTGATTTCTCAAAGCACTTTTAGTGACTCCAGAAAAAGCCATTTGTGTGCTAAAACTTTATTAATATTGTGAAATGATGAATAATCAGTATGTGCCAGCAGTTAGCACACAAACTTGTGTCCTTGGGCCCCTTTTTACTTGACAGGTCTGTCATGTTAAAGGTGAGGTAAATTCAAGAGAGCAATAGTTGTTGAATAACCCATAGATGAAGACTCTTATTTGGTAAAAAGAGAGACATTTTAGGCTAATCCACCAACAGAAGATCCTGGTAAATTGGGAATAAAAATGTCCACACATGGAGTTACTCAGGGACAGTTATTTCAGGAACAACTACTGCTTCGGGGTTATTCTGGAACAGCTTCTTGTCTACAGCAGGGGGAAGCTCCTGAGTAATGTCAGACACAACAGCACAGAGCATCCAGAAAACAGCTATCTTTCAGGCACAAAGCCAGCATTGTGCTCCATTTCATTAAAAGTAAAGCTATTCTTCTTTTCTCTTGAAAAATTATGGGCAATTTTGCAAGAAGTTTTCTGTTTCTATTTTGGATTCTGTAAGAATGGAGATAGAAGATATGGGCAGCTTGCCTGGTGTCCTTCAGAGGTGGTCAGGAGCAGATACCAAGAGACAAAGCCTGAGGCAAATGAGCAGACACCTCCTGTGGCACTTGCCTGAAGCTCAGGGATGTCCTGCTCTCCTGAAGACTTTTTTGCATCTTAGCTCTTGAAGAAGTTGTCCTTTGGACTTCTGTCTAAACACTTTTGAATAAGTTTATACTTTTGGCATAACACCTCGTGGCAGTGAGAGCCGCATTTGTGGCATCACTTCACTTGATGTCCACTGCTTCATAGGTGGTGGAGACTGGGCAAAAATGCCCAGTTTTCTCCTCAAACCACTCAGGTAGACAACACCTTTCTTATTACATTCACTGGGGTTTGAATCGTGGTCTAAAGCTGATCACAGATTCCCTCAGGCCCTACAGGAAAACCTCTGCCTCATCCTCAAGTGTTCAAGCTTTAGGACTTAGCTGGAAATGGAATCAGTTTTCCTCTGACCCACACTTGTAATCACTGGGAATCTACTGCACTTTAAAGCAAGCTTTTACCTGCTAACAGCACTTTCCCCACTGAGTGTATGGAATTAGCCATACAATTTGTCAGGGAACAAAAATAGTAAGACATATTTGGTGTCTAAAATGAGTTTATATTCCACGCTCTCCTCCTGCTCCCTGCTGCAAAATTCACGTGCTACTTCGTATTTCAGTACCTGACAGGCTGGGCTGGTTTAAGCCAGCACCCAGAGAGAGAGACAAACATCTTTTGTTTGGTGCTTATCTTCTTCGCTCCTGCCCTCTCTCCACCCCTCTCTCTTGCTTGAGATAAGTTCACAGCTAATCATGAGAGATGTCAGATAAACTTACTGTGAATTGAAATCCTGCAAGGCTGAAAGGAGCACTGTTGTTCCTTTCTCAAGCAGGTATTGTATTTATACAGCCAAGCGAACAGGAGATGCAAAAAAGATAATTCCCTCAAAACTTGGCTGGTGAACTCTTCAGAGAAAGATAAATGATATTTAATTTTTTTTTTCTCTTGATGTAGAGCCAGCAGCATGCCACTGGTGCAAAGCAGTTACTATAATCTTCCCTGCTCTCGCAAATGCTTCGGGTTTTGGTCTGAAGCATCCAGGCATCCCCAGTGCCCCAGCTGGTTACCACAGAGCCTCTGAGAATGACCCGTGGGATGGCGATGGCCATCCTGGCCCTTATCTTGACTTATCTTAAACAAATGCGTGCCCAACTTTAACCATGATGTAGTAACCCACTTCTATACTACTCTGGGAATGAAATATATCCCAGTATTTTCTTTAACTTCTCCTAGGGACACAAAGCAGTTAAAGATAATGCTGCTAATGTTTTACTCATCGATGCCTCTATAAACAGTCCCTCTCCACTGTAATGGATGAGTTTTGATATTATTGTTTGGTGTACAACAATGATCTCTAGTTAATTAGTAATGCATGTTTTTTTTCCCCCCACCTGTTTGTTCAGTTGGCCTGAACAGTGAGGGACTATTTAAAGCAGAGACAACAAGATGAAAGACAGCCTTACTTTCGTGGGAACCCGTGGGTCTTCCAGCTGCAATTTTGTGTCTGTAATGAATAGTGACAGGGTGTTATTACACCTAAGTCCTCCCTGTACCAGCCAGTGCACACAGGAACACAGACAAGGGCTGTGACTCAGACCCACATGGTCAATGAGCAGAACTGTGTGGGAAAAGCAGAAATGCCAGGAGAAAGGTAAAACTCAGATTTGCTGGCATTTGCTCCAGGTTTGCTGCACTACCAGTGCAGTGCCCAGCTCCATGGCTTTGCATGTTGCCTGGCCATTTCTCCACGGCCCTGTCTGCCTTTTAGCAGCCACTTTGCAATGCCAAATCCCTGCAAGCCTTACTGAAGACAGAGTAGGTTTTTCCAGCCATAAAATGATGCCAAGTCTCTACTCAGCTACAGACACAGATTCAGACCCTTGCTGATTTTTAGCCGTCCTTATCTCAGTACTTCTCCAAGTGTTGGAAAAAGCTACAGGCTGTCCTTCTCTAAGGGTAGATGGAGCTAGTGCCCAGCCAAATACTATCCCCAGCCTGCATTACAAGGCTTCTCTGAGATCAAAGTGAACAGCAGGACTGAAAGTATAAATATGGTCATATTAAGCAATGTGAGGAAAGACTGCTGAGATCAAATCTAGTCCTGTAGTGAGCACGAAGCCTGCCCAGTTCAGGGGTTGTGGGATTTCACACAGGTACTCCACTTGCTGCTGGCTGCTGCTTGTGCCTCCAACAGGGCTGGAGCTGAAGGCACTCTGTGAGCAGAGGCTGCGTGGGCTGAGCACAGAATGTTCCTTAGGAACCACTCCCTGATGATCTGAAAGCAGCAATTTCAACTTGGACCAGCCATCCATAATAACCACTGCATAGGTGCATCCTGGAGCTCCCCTGCTATGTCTTTTTATTTAGGATGTGGTTGCACAGCTAAGTGAGAGAGGAGGGTGGAAAAGTGATGCTTATTTTGATCCTTCTGGAAAATACCCTCTCAGTACACAAACTTGCTCTTCCCAGCTGATACAGGGTGATGGGGTGAGGCTCTGGGGATAAAATACTTGGATTGAGTTGGAATATGGAATTTGTTCAAGTAACTACATGAAAATTATCTTTAGTAGTTATTTCCTGTTAGGTGTTCTGCATGGAGGCTCTGAGCACCCCGAAGGGAGCAGATCTCCTCTTGTCCCTGGGTGTACGCCCCACCAACTGAAGCTAGCCTAAATCTGCCCCTAGATTTCAATGCCAACATGTTTCCCACCAAGCGTTACTCATTAAAAGCTCATCCCTTCTCTTTTTGACCGCACTTGAGACACAGAGCTAACAGAGAGAAAAGGATCCTATTTATAACACAACGTATCATATGGTTAATTTAAAAATGGCATTTGTCAGCAAAAGCAGTAATTTTTTCAAGATGCTCACACAGGGCTCATGAACAAATAACCCCCAAAATTACAGGCCTATAAACCTCACTTTGACTCAAGTAACTTGACAATGTTCACTGCAGAACTATTTGGGGATGGCTATTTAAACACAGCAAGCAGTTCATTATCATTTGTGTTTTCCTGCTAAGCTTTCACTCTTTTGTTAAACCCACTTCAGTCCCCGATTGAGACATTCACAAACCTGCCAGGTCACTCCTGCTTATCTTTCCCATGACACCCCCTGTCTCCCAACGAGCCCAGGGCCATGTCAGTGCATTTCCACATAAAGCAATTCTTCTGGCTGAGCGGAGGCATTTCCCCCGCGCCTCCTTTCAGGGATGGTCGGCCCGGTTTCAGCGCAGACAGTGTGACAGATGCAGGGTGCATTTCCCAAGCAGAAAAGAGGTGGAAGCTGCGGGATGAATGTTAAATGTACCATACGCCCAACATAAAAACAGACCAAACATGCTTACGAGATTTATACTAATGCTTTACTTTCCCCGCTGGTCAAAGGTTCAGGCACTTGTAATAGTTTCCCAAGGCACGTTGACTGTGACAGATTTTAAAGAAGAGACTCCTGAAGGAGTTCAAGGCGTAAATTGAATTACAGTATGCTTGGTCTGCGGTTGCTAGGGAGATCCCAGATCTGAGGAGAAAGTTCCTGGTGATTTTTCACTGTTGTTTGAAGGCTGTGAAATTAAGGCTTTGTGCGGCACTCACCAAGACAAGGCTGTGGTTGGCGTTCACCATTGACATCAAGCTGGATTGGCCTGGAGGGGGCAAATTTTTATGAAACAGATATGACAAAGCAGCATTTTGATCAAGTCATCGCTCTCTTTTAAAAGGGCCACTTTCACTTTTATTCACACTGAGTGATGGACATTCCTATTTAAACACTTTCAGCTGCAGAGGCCTGAAGCTCAGACCAGGAGCCCAGGCTGCCCTGAGCTCTGGGAAGGTTAGGGAGTGGGATCAGGGCTTCATAGCTAATCCTGTTACCTCTGGCATGGGTGGAAGTGAATTCTCAGCATTGAATACACCAAACTTTGAGAGAATCCATGTCTGGCACTGTGTTTTGCAGACAGAGTATATTTTCAGCTCATTTCATGGGCTTGAGCTTTTGCAGAATTCAGGAGGAATGAATTTCAGCTCTTTGAGGTTACACAGGCAGGACAGAGCCCTCAGAGAAGACAAGGATTTATTTCCCGGGGAGCTGGAGGCCAAAAGCTTGTGCAGAGCCACCTGCAATGCCATGAACACTCTCTTGTGCTTGCACTCAGCCACACATGACCATCAGCTGTGCTTAGACAAGTTTTCCATGGCCTGTGCTGCCAACAGCATTATCAAAGACCACCTTTGGCAGGCAGCTTTAGTTGTGCTTGCAGAGCAGGTGCTGAAGACAAATCAAAGCTAAACAAGTGAGAGGCTGAGATCCCAGGGCCACTCCCAACAAGCCAAAATGTCCTGTGTCCAGCAGGACATCCTGAAGATTTCCCAGCTGTAAATGCAAAGCAGAATGTTGTCGAATCATGGATGCCAAGATCCTTTCCTGTGACCCTCTCAAAAGAAAGTGACAAAGAGAAAAGGATAAAAATGGAATAGGAGACTTGCAGAGCCGAGCCTGCTTCTCCTGCTCTCATGGGAGGGATGCTATTTGGGAGAAGGAATGACTGTCCACAGACATCAGACTTACTCTTCCCCTTTTCTTCCCAGCCAGCTTTGTGTCTTCGCATGGCCCTGCATTGTTCCTGGAGCCAAGAGACCCTTTCCCAGCTGTGGAACACCAAGAGCCTTTTCCTTGGAGAGGAGTCCCTTTAGCTGGGAAAGAGTGCCTCCTTAGGGTAAGGTGGTGCCACCCAGAGCCACACCTGGCTGATAAGGAGTGGCCTGGTAAGGCAGTTCCCAGCACTGTGAACCCATCAGACCAGTTACAATGTCAGATGACTTTGCCTAGCTTAAGCAGCACCAGCCAGTATAGTAGATAGCAGCTACAAATCCTGGGAAAAAAAAGTTAGGGTGAAAATTAAACAGCAGAATTAAAGTAAATGAGGAATAATTTTAATAAATCCTAGCTGGAAAGTTTATTTGCTCCAGTTTCCCCTAAATCACTTTGTCTCCATGCTCTGACCCCATCCCAGAGGGACTGATGCTGCCCCTTAGCTAACAACTATTTGGCATGTTGGTTAGTATTTGAAGCCCAGCCGGACTTGTCTTCATTTTATAAAATAGTAGGGGAACTTTGTAAGCACAAAAACCCTCCCAGAACGAGGCCCTCTACTTCTTTTGTGCCTGCTGTGCACAAAAATGTCATCTCTGTTTGCAAAGAGGAGTTAAGTGAGTTAAGTATGGACGGCGAGAGCTTACGTTCACTCCAGCACTGTTTGCTCCAAAACATTGTACACTGCAGATTAATGTCTTAGCACAAGAGAGTTCAGATGAGATCCTGTGATTATGCCTTCTCAAAAAAAAAAAAAAATTAAAAAAATTAAAAACAAAAAAATTAAAAAATTTTAAAAACAAATAAAAAACCCCACTGAACAAAAAAATCAAAGGAATCTAGTATTAGAGGGAAAACCCTCCCCCCACCCCAAAAAAAAAAAATCCACCATTTGAGAAGTTGAACCTGAGGCAAAAGGAAGGAGGCTTAGTGGAACTGAAGGCAGTAGACAGAGATCTTTCTCAGAGTTAAATCACAGTAGCACACAGGGAAGCTGCCTCCTGTACACACTCAGGGAAGGCAGAGTTTGGGTTTCACTGAGGTCCTGGTTTGTCAGCACCCATAGTCCTGCCATGTTCCTTGTTGCAGTCATTAGTATCTCCAACAGGATTCAATAGACAGAATGAAGCAGGCATTGTTCTTGACCAAAAGTCCAGACTCTCCTGCAGATGTCAGCCCTTGGAGCTTGCTGAGGCAAAAGCAGGTGAGCCTCTTCAAATACTGCTTTTGAAAAAAAAACTTCAGCAGGTCTTCCAGAGAACTTCCCATTTCTGCCTTTCAAGATGCTTCAAATGTAGAGAGTTCTTACCAGGATACACTGAAATTGATAATGGGAATTTCACCAGCAAATCCATAATCACCATGTGATTTTTCATCTTTCCATGGCTGTATTGCAGCCTCTGGCTGCAATGTCTCTGTCAGCACCAAACCCTGTCAAGCTGTCTTACACTGCTTCTGAGTTTGCTCCTGGGCCAAACCCCCTCAGCACTGGTTGCAAGTTGTCTGCTGCAGATCTTAAAAGTAAGGGTACCTTAAGACCTGTGAGTGGTTAAAACTTTCCTGTGGAAGCATACATAATGATGTTTTTCTAGGCAACTATATATACATATATATTTATGTTTGTATCTCTATGTGTGTATGTTTAAAGTTTTAATAATTGAAAATGTTTTGCTTCTTTTTGTTTCTAATCAAAAACCCATAAAAATGCAGCAAACTTTTCTGGGGAAAGTCCTTCCCCAGTCTAACATCTCTACTAATGAGCAGTTCCCAGCCACAGCAGATTCCTCACTCCAGTGGAGGAAGCCAGCACAGGCAGAGGACAAAGGCAGGAGCTGCAGTGTATGGCCAAGAGCCTCCCTGGCACCTCAGCCCCCAGTCCTTGCTCTGTCAGAGCAAGATCTTTCCCCTGAGTGTCACAGACTGCTCCAGACATGGTGACCTCCACTGGTTGCTGCTCCTGTAATATCAAGTCCTTGGAAGTGAAGTGCTGCCCACCTCACTGCTGCAAACCTCCAGCAAACCTCTGCTTTTGGCCTCCCCCTGGCACAGGTGGAGAGGGATCCCATTACCTGCCTCTGGGAACGGCTTGTGGCGGAGTTTCTCAGTGGTGCAACACTTTTATCTCTGTTCCATTAATTTCTAATCTATCCCTTTCCACCCTCTGCTCCCCCTCCCCCCAGTATAACTCCGGATAGAGAAACAGCTGCAAATAAAGAAGGGATTTGCTCTTGTCTCTTAGAAGACAACTTCTCATTTAGATCCTCTTTTAGTTGTGGTGCTGTTGGTAAATGAGACAGATGCCACCTATTTGTATTTTCTGATCCAAGGCATACTGGGGAAAAAGGAATCATTTCCATTCATTTCCATACACGCTGAACAAGTGGCAATACCTACAACTTCATCTCTTTACACACTGCTTAATTCACATAATTTCTTTTTCCAAATCACTGAGCAAACAAACAAAGAAAAACAAACAAACAAACAAACAAAAAAAAAAACCCCAAAAAAAAAAAAAAAAACAAAAAAAAAAAACCAAAACAACAAAAAAAAAAGTGATTCATATACAATGCACCAGGGTTTCTATATTTTCCCTTTGGGCATCTTTATCTAGAATTTAAAAGCCATTATTAAGTAATGCTTTCATTTTATTTTATGTTTTAAAATAATGAAGGCTAATAAAATTGATTTCCAAAACCATTCACTTTTAAATGTAATAAATCAAGCTGTAGAGATACAGTGTGTGCATGTCTGCATATGCCAAATGCAACTCAAATTAATACATTGATGTTTTACACTATTATAAAATGTGGTTTTATATTTTTTTTAATGCCAGCTTGATTAATTGGTCCCCTAACTGAACATTCAGGCTGCTATTGTGACAAAATGTTTTGTGGGTTGACTGGGCGATGGATTATTGTAAAGAGCTGAGTAATTAACTCTATTGGGAGTCTTATATCAGGCACTGGGGTTCAAACCAAGCCATGGTGACTTGCTGTTAGAAATGAACCAAATGCCAGGGGGTAAATTCATACCTGGTGTAATCCACTACTCAGCCCACTGGAGTTACTGCAGGAAGGGGTTTTACTTGTGCCTTATGTTTTCACTTGCAGGGTGCAAAGGTTAAGGCTGTCAGGCCATGCTGTTTGAAAGCTTAATGAGTAAGTATTATCACTGTTTGCAGAGTCATTCTTCAAATGTTTTCAACATAAAACAGTTTATTAAATGTCTGGCAGACTTTCACTGAGAAATGCCAAGATGTGAATTCTCCCCTTCCTCACTGTTATTTTAATACTTAGCACCTCTGCAAGCAAGGGGAGAGAAAGAGAAGGAAATATCCAAAATAAACAAAGCCAGATATGCAAAATGCAGCTACTCAGAACTGCATGAGGGATCCAGGCCCCAGCATGGAGGTTTGGGAAGGGCTGTGTAGACCAGGAGTCAGTTGGTGCCACCAGCCTGGAAGAGTCACAGAGGCTCCACATAAGGCACCCTCCCTCCTTCAGATAACCACTGTGAGCTCTGCAGTGGGTCATTCTCCTTCCCATTACCTTTCTTGGCATTTCCCTGATGTATTTTAAGCTTAAGGACATCTCTGGCCTGTGTGATGCATTGCCTGGCCCACCACCTTGAGCTGAGGGCACCAATGAAACCAGCCTTGTCCCCACCATGTGATGGGGCTGCTGCATTCTGTATCCAGCGTTGCCAAAAAGGCCTTCACAATGATTTCTAATACTCTGAGATGCCAGCAACCTGAACTAGGTACTGGCCCCTCACTGGACAAAGAAAACAAATATTGTTTCCCAGCAACAAACAATGATTTAAACTTTTAAGAGCTTGTGGAAGAGAAAGAAGATGCCTCTGTATTTCTAAATGATTCCCAGGAGGAGAGGAATCCAAAAGAACTGTAATGGAGAACAGTGGGAAGAAATGAAAGAGACCTTGGAGAAGACTGAAATTTATTTCACAGATGTTGTTTCATTGTGTTGGAGAAGCATTTCTCCTAAAAAAAGAAGACAGAATAGCACAGAGAGATTTAAAGTTTATGACTGCAACAGAGTAAAGAACCTGGGACAGAAACTGCGCTTAAGTTAAGACATTGCTCCCAATGCTGGGAACAAGAAAGGGAGAAAAAAGAGATGGGATGGATACTTTGGATACCTTGTGCATGCTGTGGAGTGGAACAACCTGCTCATGATCTCCTGTATGGAGGAGAGGGGTGTTAGTAGGTGATTCCTAGGGAAAATGAGACCGCAGCAATGCTGGGGGCCAGCAGGCAGCAATGGGCAGTCAGGCAGAGCAAAGCAGGCAGCAGGTGCAGAACCCCCTCAGTGAGGCTCCCACACAATAAAAAACAACAAGATGAGACAGAGATTGGTTCTCTGTATCTGCAGCCCCACCACTGTGTCCATGTTCTTCCTCTGGTGTCTCTAGCTCTCAGGATGAAAATCTCCACACAGAGATGCAAATAACTCTTCTGCTCAAGGAGAAGAGGCTTCTCCCTGGATAAGGGGTGCAGAGTGGCTGTTTACAGGTTTTTCTTTCATTTGCAATATCTTTGATTTCATGAGGACCTAACTCTCCAGGCTGAAGCTCAGCTCACCAAAGCACAGCTGACATCTGACACGCTGCTGCTTGCTGCAAACTGCCAGCCAAGGAGTGGCATTCTACTAGTGCAGGTATTTGCTACAATGCTTCAAGAATTTGGTCAGAACTCTAGCATTCAGACAATATGCTAACAAGCATCCTTCCTTTTTAAATGAGGAATATGAGATCGAAGGGTTTTTCTATATATTTGTCTTCCAAGGATTTTGTCAGGACCACTCAGCAAAGAGGGCCAAGTGAGAGGCCCAGGGATTCAAATATTTGTTTCTTCTTAAAAAAACAAAAGAAAACAAAAACCCTTTCAAAATCAGGAAAAAACCTACCAGACATAGGAAAGAAGCAATATGGAACAACATACATTTCCAGATTTGTGATGTAGCTTCCACTTCTGCGTGGAGTACTGTGTGGCAGCTAGAGCCACACTTTGGAGTGAGTTCTCTTTAAAGACAGACAACTCTGTAGATTAAGACCCCCACCCAAACCACAAAACTTTACATAACAGCTTGCTGCAGGACATAAATAAAAATGTACAAGTGAAAGACTGGATGCTACAAGGAGAAGAGGTCATTGCTGGGCTCGTTGAGAACAGAGAGCTGGAGCCTTTACAGTAACTTTGTTGGATCCATCTCAGACAGATAAAAGAAAGCAATGATTTCTCTTCCAAAAGAGATGAGAAAAAGAAAATATGTAAAGGGAGAGACACTTCATTTTTTCTCAGAAACATGCGTCATTAGGGAAATATCATCTTCCTCTGTTAGAATAAATTATTATGCAGTAAACATATGCTACTGCTTGTTGTACTGGAAAAAAATAGAAAGCATCTACTGCTTTTTGTGGTTATCAAGTTAAAATGGATAAGGAAAATGAATCATCTTCATAGCCACTCTTCCAGTTATGTCCTGAAAGCAAAGATATCCATATGATGTTCACAAAATGAAAGAGAAATTTAATTTAGAGGGATTATTTAATAATTCTGCCAATGCCTCAGCAGGAAGAAAGAATGAAGAAGGTAGGATATTTGATTACTTGTCTAGCCTGCATCATGCCAGCTAGAATATTTTTCCCACAACCAGTCCCTGGGGTCAAAATCTATTGACTTACACTGATGTAAGTACAGAGTATGTCTGAGAGGTACATGGATTTTCTCCCAGTTTGTCCCATCCCTGGAAGTGTTCAAGGTTGGATGGGGCTCTGAGCATCATAATCTAAGGGGTGGTGTCCCTGCTCAGGGCAGGGAGACTGGAACTAGATGGTCTTTAAGGTCCCTTCCAACCCAAAACATTCTGTGATTCTGTGGCATCCACAGGACTGATAAAGATCACAGGGCACTCTGAATCACCATCAGGAATGCTGGGAGCCAAGAAAAACCTGGGGATTTGCCACATAAGGAGAGCATAATGCAACTTCTTTTCCTTTCAGTGGATCCCACAGATGCACTTTACTTTGAACAGATACATTTTTCATTAAAATTTTCCTCAGATTGCAGAAAATACAATAATAATGGCCTCTCCTTTAATTTCCTTTCTCTACAGGTTAAAACTTTGAGGGAAAGAAGATATCTAGGAGGATTTATTTCAAATATTAGGGTAGGATGTCCACTTTAACTGAAAGACCCAAACCCCAAAAGTATTGCAGATGTTGCCATTAGGAAGGACACCTTATTCCTGAGGAGTTACGCACAGGCTGCTTGGGAAAGCCTGGGTTTCCTTGGCTATCAGACTGGTTATCTAAGCAGCATCCAGCCATCCTTTAGTAACAACTCAGACAGACAAAGGCACATAAAAGCTGATTGGTGTATCTCACATTTTGCCTTCATAATATGCAAATATCTGATATGCAAATATCAAATAAGCATTCATATGTATACATACAAATTACTGTGAGTAACAAGCACAGATGTTTGACTTAGAGATTCACAGGTTGATATGATTATCTCATGTAAATGACATAATTCAGAGTCTATTCTTCATCCCAAATATGAAGATTTACATTTGGAGTCACTCTTGTGAAACCAGGGGCCTTTCTCTTATTTACACCCCTGTAGTCATGATCAGAATCTGCCCCACCCATAGCAGAGAGGAGTGAAAAATGAGATGCAAATCCCAGCTCATTTCGCTGCAGTGTGGATGCAAATGCCACATGCTCTGTTATGTGGAGTTAAAGTGCCCCGACATCATCCTGCCTTATCAGAGCTCCTTACAAACGCTGGATTTATGAGCTGCACATTAAGCCCCATGATTTATGATGCTTTCTCTGCTCAGGTTTGCTGCTTTGCCCCAGGGACTATATCTGTGTCCGTAGGCACTTTCTAAGATTTCTATGCACTACCTAAACAAAATGCCCTTTCACGAGGCCAAATACATCACATCAGGAAAGCAACTGTATTTCTTTCACAACGGTTTAAGCTCCGTCAGCTCTCTGAGGCTCAGTAGCAGCTTCTGGAAAATACTTAGCCCTGTGTATACCAGAGTGATAAATTAATACAGAAATGCCCTTTTAATTTTGAACTGCCCATGTTTCTGTCACTGGCCATAGGGTACCCTGACAGGAGCACAAGGCCCCTCTGTTTGTGTCACCATCCTTAATGCAAAGTAGGTAAACTCTGACGCAGGCTCTTTTCCAGCAATGTAGCAGGTTTTTTCCTTTTATTCACTCCTGAAGTGGCATTTTGATGCACTCAATATGTGTTCAGTGCAGGTCCAGGAGAGAAAAAAATTCAAGGAAATACCAACTCCCACAGGTTCTTCTGTTTTCATGCAATAGCACACTCTAAATGGACCTAAGAATTAATCAGCATCTGTAGGAGAACTGCACCTCACTTGAGTTTCCTTGGACAGAAATTAAATAGCTGGCAGAGAAAGGAACCTCTATCATATTTTCACCTACCACTATATGTAAAGTGGGATTTTATTGGCATGTGTGCTGCAGCTCAGACTTTGTTTCAACAAGGCAACTGGGAAATCAGCATTTTAACGTTAATAGCCATTACCATTGCTTTGAAATTGTATCTGCACTATGTGGGATGTGCATATCCAAAGATGGAAGAAACTCAGAAAAAAAATGTATGTGCAGCAGAAAAAAAGATAAGGATAAAGATGGGGGGTTTTCTGTCACTAAGCACTGACACACCTTTTTGGCTGAAAGGGAGAAATACAAATAAATTTCTTCTAAAAAGTAATCATCGATCTGGGCACTAGCCCAGTTTTCCAGTGCCTTGTATTTATAGCCTGATTTACAAGCTATTTGCCTCTTTTTCATTACAAATGCCCCAGCTTCTGGGGGCCAAAACCTTGACTAATAAAAATAACAATGATGATAAAAAATTAATGATGTGCTCCTTTTATTTGTAGATTGCACCCCTACTCCCCACCACTTGTTCTTTTTGGGCAGCATCCAGAATTGCACTCAGGGACCTAAAAAGAAGCTAAATAAGAGTTTCAGCTCCTATTGTGAGACAAACAATCCAAACCCAATCCTCTGAAAGGATTTAGTTACTTTAATGACCTTTATTTTTCTGATGAAAATATTCTTAAGCTGTTTTTTAAGGGAAAGGTGGGTCTAGAGATTGTGTTCTTCTATCTTCACTGACTGAGTGCTATAACTAATAGTAGTAACAAAAAGGTGAGCAGAGGAGAAAGGACCAAATATCTTTCCACAGAAAACAGGGATCCTGCTACCTGCACTGAAATCATTTGAACTTGGTGCTTGCCTAAAGAAAAATTTCAGAGACTGAACTCTTATTTCATGTAGGGACAAAATGGTAGCCTTTAATTATGAACTACTTCTGGATTTAAAAAAGATTTTTTTTTTTCCTTTCCATTGGCTCAGATATTCCCCTACCTACTCCCAGTGAACCTCTAGGCAGTAGAAATGCAGGGGCTCACTCAATATCCCATGTTTTATCATTTTCAGGTGTCAGAGCTCTAAATATCCAAATGCCTGCATTTCCTCTTTAGAAATGCCTGCAGTAACAGAGACCTGTGAAGGTAAGGTCCAGCTCTGCTGCAGAAATCCCAGCTAGGTACAAGCCAGCCTGCACTGGGTTGAACTGTGACAAATAAATAAGCTTTTCCTTCTCTGACAGACAGAAAGCTTTTGTTCTAGTCCAGCAAGGACAAGGAATTCCCACCATTGTTTCATGGTTCCCCCTTCTTTCTTCTTTTTAAGTCCATTTTTCAAAAACTAATTTTGAAATGTTCTGGGAAATGTAGGGGGTAGTGGTGCTAATCTATCATCCTCTTCTGATAACATTTAATTAAAAACCACAGCTATTAGTCTTCTGGTACCCCACCACCAGGGCTGACCTGACAATATCCAAACACACTGGTGAAAGAAAAATTGAGAATATTTTTTTCATTTTATTTTATTGTACCAGCAGGGGAGCACAATATATAATTTAAGGGAGGGAAAAAGGCAGATTCTTCTGCCAGTTTCTCAGGAGGTTAATCCAGCTTTTTTTTTTTTTTTTTTTTTTTTTTTTTTTTTTTTTTTTTTGCTTTTTTTTTTTTTTTAATGAGAGGTTTTTCTGCTGTTGTTTGTTAAATGTTATTGGTTTAAAAAAAATCCAAACCAGGGAAGCTACCATGGAAGAAAACTATTGTGTGACCAAAGCTGTCATCCTCCCAACAGAGCATCTATAACCAATATTTTCAGCCTCTGCAAGGGTTAGACTTTTCCCTCAATGGAATGGGAAGCCAGGAATCACCAGGTTTAATTGTAATAAAGAATATTTCTGAGACCAAATTGCTAAGTTGCCCATGGACTGATGATATCTGGACTCAGCTTGGCCCATCTGCTCTTAAACCTGTCTCTTCAAATACTTGAAGATGCCTTTGCTAAACCAGACTCAAATTGCTAATGATGGAAACAGCTGAACCTTTGCAGACAGGCTCAGTGATCCCCTCCCCTCTTGATGCTCGAACTTGCCATTCCTGTCACCTATCCTGGTATGTGGGTCTAGTTTGAGACTGCTATAAAAAGAAATTCTAGTTTTACTTTTCTCACACAATTGCCAGACCAGTCCAGCATTCAGCTTTCAAGAAGAAGCAAAACCAGTCAGCAAAGCGTGGCCACAACCACACATCCCCTGGAAGACTCTCCCTGCAATAGCTGGAATGGGAATGGGGAGCCACCTACAATTACTTTTATTATGAGTCAAGCTTGGGTTCAGGCCACTAACTTGTAACCTATCATTAGGAGCAGATTTCACAGCCTGCACTGCCTAAGCTTTCAGTCCTTACAGAAACACAATGGAAGATCCTGACAGAGCAAAGCCCCTTGTTCTCAACACACTGCATAAAGGTACCAGGCTGAAGTCTGAGGCTTACCTGTATTTCCCAAATTGCCAGGGGAGCTTCATGAACAGCAGAATGTGGTTTCCTAAGTCTAGTCATCATATGAGCAGTGCATGTAAAAAAATGTGAGCTCTGAGCAATTCCAGCCTTTCCTTCTCTCTCAGGAGGTTTCCCTGATGTGTCCTAAAATTGTGTTCCTGCTACCAACTTCTCTTCTGATGAGATGATGATGAGGCTCTTCTCTACAGAAACATAATTTTTAAGGAAACTTCTAAGACCTTGATACATTCACAAACATGTCAAGCATCAGCTGAAGCAGGCAAGAGGATTCAAAAGTTATTATTGATTAAAAGGTATTTAAAGAGGGCCAGTAAAAACAGATGAGCTAAATATTAAAAAAGTCATCAACAGACAGGGATGTGGTGACACTGCAGGATTTCCCAGGGCACCAGGAATAGTATATTTTTTTGTATCTCTGTTTTGACCAAGCCTAAAATCACAGCAACAGACAGTTCAATTTGTGTGAGAGTAATTAACCCACAAACCAAAAAATGCTTTTCTTTCCTCTACTGATGCTGCTGAGAAAGGCAAGATTATAGCAAGAGCACACCATGCAAAGCTACCTCAGGGATGTGTCTCTGAGCTGGTGTCACATCTTTGGCTCCAGTGCAGACACATCTGAAAAGGATTTTGGAGCCTGAGGCTCTGTGGGGGCTAGTCCAGCCCATGGCATGAGGAGTGCAGGGCAAAGGCAATTCCTGCATCTCAAGCACATCACAACAGGGGACTTGGCTTTGTACCCTTTGGGACTCCAAACTCCTATGAAAACATTCCACCTGCAGCCCAAAGATTTTGCTTAAATGCAAAATACTAAGATTTGAATGTGTAAATTGTTTTCCTGTGTAGAAAAAGACATAATTACACAGCCAGCATTTTCAATTTGCAGTCTTCAGTTGTAAGTGTATCAAACCTTTATGGTTTGATACCTTTAAGCTTGAAGTTCACAGATATTCTACCAACATGTTGGTTTTCAGAGATACTTCATTATTATTTAAGCAACTCCCAGTCTTAAATGGGAAAAAGGTGATGTTCTGTGTTTATTTCTCTTCTTCATTTGTTAGAGTGTGTGGTTTGGTTTGGTTATGAAAGTAGCTATAATGAGATGAGACCACAGACCACTGGTTAAAAAGCTAAGAATAATCATGTTAATGTTTTATTCATGTGGGAATGTTAATTCAGATGCAGCTGTAATTACAGTACCATCATCATCTAGTGGCCTAGAAGCACAAATGTTCTTCCTGACATGTGGAATAATGAAAACCAGCTCGGTACAAATGCTTCTAACCAATACCCAGACACAATCTACAATCATCTCACGGCCCCTGGGGTGTTCTTCCAAAAGGCATCAGTCACTGCCACTCACACAAACTGCTGAAGACAGAACTGCATTTTTCTCCATCTCCAGGCTTAAAACAGATCACACAACATCCCAGGATGGAAAACAAATAAACAGGCAGCTAACCTCAAAGTCCTCACTGACACCACAACAAATGTTGGGAGCAAAAGTTGGATGTTGGGGAGGTTTCTTTGTGCCCACCTTTGCTTGGAGAGGATGTGGTGCTGACAAGGATGCTGGGCAGCAGGAGCTGTGCTTTCACAGCTGTATGCACTGTCCTGTGGGCAGCCCTGGCCATGGAATCCCTTCTGCTGGATGGCAGAGTTGATATTTGGCTGCACCTGGTATAACCTCTCCTCCCTTGAGAACAGCTCTGAGCAACACAACAGGCAGGAGCTGCTTGGCATCATTCCTCTTTCTCTGCAACTGCTTTTTCATCAATAGCAAGAAAGCAAGGAGCAGAAAATCCTCTATTGTTTGCCCCTGTCTTGGCATTAAACTGAGAATTAAATTAAATTTTACATTAGCCTACAATGTTTTGGAGGATGTACTTCTGCTTTCCTAAAGACCTGGCTTAAACAGTGGCTGAAAACAAGAAGATTCTGTGTAATGAAGAATGTACCAAGCTCCAAAATCTCTGTGAAACTTCCTTTTCTCACTGGTGCTACAAAAGCTCCTGATGACCATCAGCTTTCTGTCAGGCTTATTTTGTTATAAACCATTTTGAACCAAAACTTTTTCATCTCTACACATTTACTCTCTGTATCTTAAAAATGCATGTAGATAATAGCATTTCTGGTAGTGATTTTCTTTTAACTCCATGTCCATGATTCAGTAAAAATTATTCTATTTTTCAACAAAACATACTCACAGTGTTTCAGGGGGTGGAGGTCCAAGTTTTAAATGTTGTACATCACAAAAGCTGGGAGCCAGGCAGAGAGGTCAGGTTTACACTGGAACAGCTTTCAAGAGCTGGTTGAGACCCATCTGTAATTAAAGCACTCCCAGCTGTTTGGAAAAACATATTTTAATTCTGCTACAGTTGTCAACATACCTAAATTATGTTCTGCGTGGAATGGAAATAATAATCAAAATACTAAAATAATAACAATAATCCCTAACCAGAATGTCATCTCAGGAGCATAAAAACACACAAACACACTCACAAAGAAAAGTCCTAAATACAAAAAAATAAAAGTTTTTGGATTTCTGAAAGTAAAACCAGCATTTTGTGGCAAGGGTAAGCCCCAAACAAATTTTTGTTTCAAATGCCACAATCCAGAAAACCTGCCCATGTTGTTTGAAATAGAGCTCCTGAAGAAAAACCTGTGTGCTCACAACACTCTCTAGTGTTTCCTCTACAAGAGCAGCCTGGCACTGCCCTGTGGTGCAGCAGGAATATTTTGATGAGAGGTGTTTCAGCCAGTTTGATGGAGTGCAAGGGAAGGACTCCTCTGTGTATTGGCTGCTTCATTAGTGTTTGCTGGTCACCTGCTGGGCCCGGAGACTTTGTTCTTTGGGTGGACAGGAAAGCCATGGTCATTCGGTTGTCACTGCAGATTTCTTGCCCAACAGTTGCAGTGTTTAATTGTCTTAATTCCTCAGGAGTAGAGGGCCAATACTTAATACCACCAGTCAAAGGAAATAATTAGTATAGCACTTGTCAATCACAGGGTGTGTCAAATAGGAACTATGGCTCTCATCGCTCTCCTAAAACTGGTGATGTGGAGGGGAAGGCAGCAGCTCTGGTCTTTACTGCAAAAGAATTAACCACAATGGATAGCCTCTGAAACAGGTAAAAAAAATATTATATAACAGCATGATGTTTTGCTGGGGCCTTCTATGCAAAGGCAAACATTTTGACTGATTTCTTTTATGTGTGTATCCAATACATTATAATCTGTGAGTAACATTTTTTTGGCACAACAAAACTTCTAATTGCGCTTTAGGCTATTTGTTTAGGTGGAGAACATAATCCTTCCTTACAGACTTCCAGGACACACTGAGATGTTGAGTTCTCCTTTCCTTTAGTGCTGCTGCCCTCATGTCTGTGCTGAAGGGGATGCACTTCCTTCCCACATTGCCTTGACCAATACACTGACTTCCAAAACAGCCTTCTCTACTTTGAGGAAATTCTGATTTCTATTAGACGACACCAAAGCCTTCAGGAGAATCATGCCCTTGGTTATTTCACAGAATTTCAGAATAGTCTGAGTTGGAACAGGCCCGGAAGGATCACCAATGCTATCCCAAGAGTGTAAAGAGATGCAGAAAGTGAGGGATGGTGTGGAGTAGCTGTTCCTGAAGGTAGGCCAGAAGGCAGCCCAGGCAAGGGAAATGCAGTTCTGCCTGGGCAGACAAATCCATAGCCTAAATTTTACCCAGATTTAATGTTTTCTGATTCTTTTGGCAGCTGGGGTGATTGTTCTAATATTTTGAAGGAAGACATGCATGTGAGATCTTGGACCTGATGGTGAATGCTACACTGTGATCACACTGTGCTAAAAACCCAAAAAAAGCCTCATCTCACCTGCCATCATGGGGAATTAACATTGTCAGGGCAGCTTGAGGGCGAAGAACAGCTCACAAAAGGCACCTGAATGTGAAGTATATCTAGTTCTCAGGAAAAGCAGTAGTTTCTATTAGCCAGATGTTGGGGAGAGCACATCTGGCATGCAGCATGGTTGGCCAGTGGAGGGGGAAGTGATCAGGGCACAGCATTGCTTGATAAAGAGCTTGATGCTTTAATGAATGCTGAATAATTTTTTCCCCCCATTTACCCTTTGGACTTGCAGACCCTGAAATCCTCTTGGTTGTGTTGGAGCTTTCCACAACAACCTTGACTGAACCAGCCAGCTTGGACCTTTCTCCTTCCAGAGGAATGTGGGACACCCATGCAAAGGCACAGGTAGCTGCTGGGTTACCAGCAAGTCATTAAGATTGGGAAAATCCAGATAACAGTTTGTCACAAACAGCTCCAGGAGTTCCATTTTTGCTCTTTGAATATACAATGCACTTATGTTGACCTTGCTGATCTAGGTAGAAGTGAAGAGAATTATTTTCTTTTATTTTTTACTGAGTTTTATGTATCATTATGTCAAAAGGGGAAATTACAGCAGAAGAGAGTCCTAAGCAATATCCAGAGCTACAAAATTTTGTGATTTCAGCTGTTTTACTGCTGGAATTTGCTTCCATGCCTTACATACAAATAATATCAACCCCCTCATGTAATTCCCCACCCCACATGGGAGCTCAGGTTCCAGATGTATTCAGCTTGGCACAGTTAAGCCCTCACCATTTACTCCTTTCTTGGCTCAAGCAGCTGGGAAGGTCTGGACCTGTCCTTGTCATGAGTCAGAGCACTCACAGAATTTTCATGTTACATCAAATAACTTTGTGGTGACTCCAGTTTAATGAGGCAAGCTGGCTTCAGAGGAACCCACACCAACAGCTGTACCCTACATGGATGTGCAGGTAGAATAGAACAGAAACTTTCAGTTGGGAAGGACCTATGATGACCGTGTAGCCCCACTGACCAATACAGGGATGATCAAAAATTAAATGACTTTATTAAGAGCATTGTCTAAATGCCCCAATTACTGACAGGCTTGGGGCATTGACCACCTCTCTGGAAAGCCAGTTCCAGTGTTTGACCAGCATCATGGTAAAGAAATTATTCAGTCTGAGCCTCGTCTGATGCAGCTTTGAATCATTCCCATGCATTCTGCTATTAGATCCCAGGGAGAAAAGCTCAGCACCTCCCTCTCCACTTGCTCTCCTCAGGAAGGTTTAGAGACATTAAAAAAAAAAAAAAAATTATATATAAAAATATTATAAATATATATATAATATAAATATATATATAAATAATAACTACAATTTAATGGGCATGTCTTTTTTGCAGCACTAGATGGATTTTTTTTTTTCCAAATAGAAACATTTCACTCTGACTATTAAAAAATCTTCTATGGCTATCTAGCTCCCAGTGATACCTCCATGCTATTCAGAAAGGTAACAGCAGACATGGGAACTAAGGAAAAGTGTGAAGGCTGAGAGCTCTGAGCAGAAGGACCTGACTGCAGCATCCCTTCCCTGAAAGCAGGAGTGGGGGAGACATCCTGTTCAATTCAATGTCTACAGTATCTTGTCATTCTGCCACAGGGAGCTCAGCCCCCACAGCAGTGTCCCAGTCCCTCCCTCAGCATCCCATCACCCCAGCTCCTGTAACAAATGATGATCCCATTTCTCTCTCACACCAACAGAGCCAGTGTCAAAATCCTCCTGGCTATTCCTGGCCCATTTCTACAGAGCTAATGCATTAACAAAACTATTTCTTGCTTCTTTCATTTTCCCAATTTTTCTCCTGTTTTTAATTAAACTCTCCCTGCTTGTGAAAGTGGGGCAGGGAGGGTTTCTTTGCCTTTCTGTAAAAAAGCCCACCAAGAAAGTTTCCTTAATCTCTCACCAGTGTAAAATAAGCTTTCATTATGCCAACGAGAAAGCTTCAAAGTTTTAATTAATTTCTCTGCTTACATAAGCATAACAATATTAGTCATGTTGGCCTATAAATTGTAGCGACCAGTGTGGATTTTTAATTAAATTAATGTCATTACTTCCAGAGGCATGAAATATATTCCACCACATGCACTATCTACTCAGTACTTCTCCTCCTTGACTCCCCCTCAATTCTTTGTGGCTGACATAGGTGGGTTCAAAGCTGGGCACAGCAGAGGAGCTTACCAGCCAAGCACTTATAAATTAACAGCCATGTCTGGAAAAGGTATTCTTTCAGAGAGGCAGGACCCATTCACATACCCTACAACCCAAATGAAACAAGAAACCACAGGGATATGAGGGTAGTGGAGGAATGAATATGCCCACATATAAAAGATCTTCTTGCTGTCTGTGATTTGTGAAATACTGTACAAACACAACTTTGGTTTGCTATTGTAGCGATTTACTGGTGCTTAATAAAACATTCTTTTGTGTGATATGTCTATAACAATTCATACGGTCATTTAATCATGGATATGGAGGGCTCAAAAGAGCCTTGAGAGATCAATTACATCCCCTGGTCCTCTCTTGAGCTATATAATAAATAATAGCAACACGAGAAGCAAAACCAAAATGTGTAGAGAGAGAGGGTATGGTTTAGAGTTTGGGCTACTTCTGTGTTAGAGGTTATCATAGATAAATTGTCCTTGGAAAATAACTTCTCTTATTTGCCACATGCTTTAGTTCAGCTGTAACTCATACCAGATGAATTAAAGCTTGACTAATAATTCTGATGTTCTTCTTACTGAGGCTTTAAGAGTGTGTACTTAATGACTAAAATGTGTTTATTTAAAAATGACATAGCAGAGCCATGACAGCCTTTTGTAAACTCCAACAACCAGTCTGTTTTGCTGCCTGCAGTTCAAATAAAGAAATTGCCTTCCAAAGCAGACAATAACCTTTGGTCTCTGCAGCACATCCCAGAGAAGAAATTACTTTACATTACATACACAGAGCACCACCACACCATGGACTCGTCTCAATCAACAACTGCTGAGCTGTTTTGGTCAGAGCTGCTCTGGCCTGATGCAGCTCTTCCAGCAATTTCATACTGGGAGCACAACTTCTGCATGAGTCACTAGCTCCTGAGGACACAGGTTTGTGTATTTGCTGAGCCTGGGGCATGTCCCTGCAAGGGTGGAACCAGTGCCCTGCAGGGGCTGTGCTGCAGTCCTGCCCCTCTCACTCCCTGCCCCACACCCAAGGCATGCAAAAGGTGGACTGCTCCCTGGACCTGAAGGAAAGTGCCAAAAGCCACCCAGGCAGCATCTGGGGAGGACACAGGCTGTGGACAGAGTCAATGAGGTCACCAGTGCTTGGGTGACATGGGTCTGTACCAGTGCAAGATGTAGATGTAGATGTAAATAGAGAATGAAATGAATGTGGATACAGACACTCATATGCTATTATACCCTGGGTGTTTTGTTGTTATAAAATAATTATGAAGATGACTCCTACTTGTTCCCTTTGCCTGTGTGTCACTAGGCACCAGAACCAGCTGAAGGGCTGCATGACTCCCCTTTTAGCATGTGAGCCCAGCCTGCACCACTGTCTGGAAGGAGCACTGACAGGGACCCCAGGGCAGAGAAGAAAAAAAGGCACTCTCCATCCTACCACCAACAGTGTGATGCATCAGCAGCAGTTTTGCTTTCTGTCCATGCAGAAACAACTCCCCCAAACCTCCTCCATACTTTATTTCATGAGCTGGCAATCTTCCCAGCATCTGGAGGGGACTTACCTGCTCAAGTCTGTCAGCAAGGAGCCAAGAACCTTTTGCTGACAAAGCCAGCAAAGTGACTACACTCCAGCTCTTCCAGGAGCTAAGCAGGACTCAGAAGTCTTGGTGTAGAAACTTTCTTATGGGTGGGTGTAGGAATTAGAGAGTGCTTTAGTTTTGCTCCAGCCCACTGCACATTTAAGCATGATATGCACTCTTCCCAGCCCAGGTGTATGAGGCTGCTGGCTTTGAAGATCCATCACTGTGATAAACAAATAAATAAAATATTTGTTCGGCTGGAGAAAGGCTGACAGCTGGTGTAGTAGTGACCTCATCCACCTGAAAGTGCATGAGGAATCAGCTGGGTCTGCCTCTCTTTGCATATTCATATATAAAAAAATGGAAAAGAGGCTTCAGCTAGAGAAACCAGGAACAACTTCCCAGTGGGATAACAGACCTCACCAGGAGTGAGGCTCAGAGCAGAGCAGACTCTGTGTTAAACATCCAAGAGGAGTTGTCAAATAGGTTGGGCATGATGAAGAAAAAGGGGTGAAGGTAGATTTTTTGGGTTTTGTTTTTTGGTTGTGGGTTTGTTTGTTTGTTTGTTTGTTTGTTTGTTCATTTGGGTTTTTTGTGAGGATTTTTTCTTTACTTCTGTTAATCTGAGTGAATGCAACATTTGGATTTGGGTTTTTTGAACCTTTCATCATCTTGCTCAAAACCAAAATGTCCCAAAAAATTCTTTCAAATTTCAAAAAACATGGCCTTAATGATGAGGCCAAAGGGTCCCTAAGCAGAGGACAGGACTTAGGATGTCATTTTCACTGTCTTTTGTCCTGAAATTACCATGTTACACTGGCAAAATATCTCTGCACAACAACACTAAGCCATAAACTATCTGGCAATGCCTTGTACAAATCTATGCAGAAATTTAATGGCAGGACCATGAGGGAAAGGCAGGTTTGCTAAAAGATCTCAGAACCAAACAAACGTTCATAAGGCCAAACAAAATCAGGACAGAGCAAGACCTGGTCTGGAGTGTGGAGAAATAGGTGCTGATCCAGCCTGTGTGTTACATATTTATCACCAATTACTGACACACTGGGAGTCATAAAGCACTGCAGAGGTGAAAAAATGTACTTATCTGTGAGCAGAAGTTCTGGGCTTCCTTGACTCTGCAGAACAGTCCTTTACAGAGGTGATGGATGCTTATCCTGATAAAAGAGAGGTGGCCACCATTAGTAGCTCAGGATTCCAGATCCCTTGTGTCAAAAGTGAAAAATCAGAGTGGAAAAAAACAGGCACAGAGCTTAAAGGGATGGATTTGTTGGAGTATTGCACCATATTTGAATGGTGATCTTTGAGGCTGTGAATCCTGACATTGCTCTGGTATAGAAGGATACAATCAAGTAGCAGGTATGGTAGAACTAGGATATAGTAGCATAGTTTTCCCATGGAAATAAGAGTACAGCTAAATTATGCTTTTCTTTGGGGGAACAAACCCATTGGCATGGCAGAGGCAAACTATTAACTGTAGCAAAATAATGCAAAAAACCTATTCCAGTTTAAGCCCATGGACAGCCCATCTCAAGGCACCTACACACTATAACAAACAGTTAAAATCCCCCTAATGAGAGTTATATTTGCAGAGTTGAGGTGAAATTATAAAACTGTGACCTGGACTTTGGCTGAAACTTCAGAGCTCAGGAGTTTTCATAGCAAAGATTTTACTTCATTTTGACATTGCATGTGAATTGTGAAGCAGGAGATATTCTTGAGAAAATATTGAGCAGAATAAATGTTTTCCAGACAGACATCAGTTAAAAAAAAAACCCCGTAAGTATTAATTTTCAGTATTATTTTTCATTTTAAAGTATTAAAATTAAATTATTAATTAGTATTCAGACATAAAAATATGCTAAATGCTTTAAAAATGCATTGAAATATGCTAAAATGTACTAAATGTTTTCAAAATAATCTTTAATACAAACAGTTTACAGAAAGCAAGGGCTTTTCATAATACCATTAATTTAAGTGAAAGTTCAAGTTCCTAGTGGATAAAGAGGAATGTGAATTACTGAACTCAGTGGAGAAGCCTTGGTAGATCAGGAAGGATTTGCTGTCTGAAGAGATGTCTGCACTGCAGAACAGAAAGAAATCAGATGAGATTAAGGATAATTTATCTGCAAGGTCTAGGTTTGAGGGAACAACAATACACTTGTGTCTAACAAGTAGAAAGAAAAAATGGGACCATAAATTAGGTCAGGTAACATCTGAATGCAAAAATCCTTTCACTCTGTAACTCTTTTTTGGCTGTGCAGGTCAGGCAGTATTTCGTTTGGCTGAGTCAAGGGCTGAGATGACTACTGACATAGCAAATAAATAAATCAACAGGGGCCTGACACCGTTTTCAGCTTGACCAATTTAACTCAAGACCAGTTGTTCTGAAATTATTCAAGTTCTTTCAACACATAAATGCTAAATGAGATTAGACCTGGGGTGTTCAGCACCAGAGAGGAGCCTCTGTCTGCTAAATATAATGATTTAATCCTTTATGTAACGAGGAGGTAAAGAGGGCCCACAGCTTCATTTTGTCCCTGGACAGAAAACAAGGCTCAAAGAAGCAGATCTGTGACTCCTGGTATAAAATGTTGGGCAATAATGAATTGCACCTTTCAGGTGTAGGCATTGGTAACAGCCAGCAGGTTTGAGGTCATTAAAGAAGGCTGTGGAAAAAAGAGCAGATTTGTGTAGAAAGTTTAGTAACATGATCACAGATCAGATTAGCTGCTGACATGGAAAATTATCACTGTGAGCCGCTTTAGATAAGTGGTGAAGGAAATGAAAAAAATGAGAGTGTCTGCCCAAAGCCAAGGGTGTTACACCCCCGTGCACTGGTGTGAGAGAGAAAGGAACAGGATTCTGGGCTTCATTTCCAATGTGCTTTATTTACACAGCACTGATTACAGCCCCATGAAGGCTGTGGGTTTATAGAAACTGGGACAGTGCAGATTGTAAACAAAAAAGCACTGAGGAGAAGGCTTGTTCCCTCCTCCCAGGTGATATTTGGCAACCTGATGTGAATTTCATCCGTTCCTTGTCAATGCCCTTACACTGCCAGATGATAGGAAACATCCACATTACAGATGGGAAACAGTTCCTAAATTCCAGAAATTAAATCTGTGGGTTTTTTTCCTGAATGCCACAGTAGTTGGTAATATGGAATAATGTAAATTCATGCTGATTAGAATGATTTGCTGGTACATGTATATTTTCTGAATTTAAGAAATAAAATATTTGAGGAACCAGGAGGCTGACTTTCCTGAGAGAGCACAGACAGAGGCTGGGGGAATCCAGCCCCAGCCCCACAGATATTTTACTGTGATGATTTTTTTTTTTTTTTTTTTTTTTAGTCTTTCACATGTTTCCCATGTAAGGAACTTTGCCTTTTATCTAAGAAATTTCTTCCATGCTTTTCTTGGTTTTCCCTTGTGTCTTTTTTTTTTTACCAAAATTCATCACACAGGCATAGTACTTTCTTCAAAATACTTAAGAACAGCAATTCATTCTTCTTTACAATGAGCTGTCACTATTTGCTTTGTGGCATAAAAGTCTGTCTAGGGTGAACTCCTATCACCTCTGGTCACTCTCCACTGCTGGCCATGTCTTCAGCCCTGTGCAGTGAAACCAGTGACTTCCCAACAGGTTAGATCAGCCAGGTTTCTGACCAGCTGTCTCCCCTCAGATCTGTTTTAAAAGAAAAATGTGCCACCAGCACCCATAGATACAAAACTCATCACCACCAGGAGTCTTTGCCCAGGGAATTATCTGCCTTGTGGGGAGAGGGTTTCCCCATCCTACAAAGTCTCCACAACCACAGAAAGTATCTGTGGATTATGAGGTGTTGGTAAATCACAAATTTAGCTGTGAGGAGGCCTTTGCTATAGGGCTCTGTCCTGCAGGAAGGGCTCCCCAGCCTGCCCTAAAAAGGCTGTGATGAAGAGCCTCATATCTGAGGATATGAGCCAAGTATGATAAATACAGTGAGCAGGAGCTGTGGGGAGCCTGTAGGATTAACGTGAACAATTCCATTCCATTGAAAATACCCTTAATGACAGAGAAGCTAGGCCATGCTGAGCTCAAGGAGAAGTGGCTTTGTGGGACAGGGCAATGACAGCAGGAGCTCAGCTCAGGCTACCTGGGAAAACTTTCTAGGATGGAGATTAGATTGCTGTTCTACCACAGCTAGAGTGACAGAGCAGCCACAAAATTTATATTTTTTCTGAGTTCCAGGGTTTATGGCTGCCTGATTCTGACCTAACAGTCTCTGACAGAAATTGCCTCTTTTTTTTTTTTTTTTTTTTTTACCTATCATACAGTGTTTTGAGCACCTCCACAAAAAACTACTGAGCAGTTTTCAAACATAATATCTCTGCTTACAAGAAAAACTTTGAAGGGAACTTAATGATTTGACTGATCCCTCAGTCACTCCAGTGCTCATGCTAAATGCCCCTTTACAGCCTGCTAGTGAGCACAAAGGAAATTGCAGTTCACTTGAGCAATGTGGTTTGTTTGGTTTTTAATAATTTGAAAAATATTTAATTTATTAGATAAAAAACTGGAACATTCAAAAACTCAAAAGAGTTTCTAGGTGTGTGATCATTATGAGGGAAAAGTCAAGTGTGAAAAATAAAACCACCGTGTACAGCCAGTTTTGGTAATTATTGCTGTCAAATAGGATTCTTGGCACAGGTTTTGCACTCTGGTCAGCACTGCTGTGATATTAACAATTATGTTATCTAGTTGCTCTAATTGCTATGACTTCATGCAACAGCAAAGATAAGCAGAGAAGATCACTGGGCTCCACTCTAGGTGCAGAAAACATTCAGACTATTGAAATTTTTGGTGCTCTCCCCTTCTAATTCAGGCCAAAAGATGAAGTCTATTTGTCAATATTTTAGAGGGTTATAAAAGATCTTTCTTTAGTCAGTTTTGCACATCTTTTAGCCTAGCCCAGAGACCTAGTGGGAAAGTTGCCTTTAACACCACAAAAATAGAAGCTGTCGTGCTTCAGAGGAAAAGCTGGCTACCAGCTGTGAATATGGATGTATTTTTTCATTTAGCTTTTCTGCTTCAAAGTTGAGCATTAAAGGTGTAATGATACTGCCTTTGAGACAGGTTTTGATAAAATTAAAGGGACCACACCTGTATGTAGTTAACTGTCATATACTCAACAATTCAACTTCCAGTCATGGATTCAGAGCCAGGTCTGCATCACAGATTGAACAGCAAATTGATCTTCAGTTTCAACATACAATCTTTGAATTCAAGAATTTTATAATGAGGTCTGTAGCACAGAACGTCTTGTTCTTATACAGAGAATATTTAACCAGCTAGTTCTACTCCAACGTTTCACCATCCCAAGCTGAAAATGTGCCTTTCCAGCAACCTGGATCCAAATAAGCTCTCCCTCCAATGTGCTTTAAAGGCATTTGAATTCATATTTTTAAAAAATTATTATATGCCTGTATACCTCAAGTGTTGTAGGACATAAATTTCAAAAAAACAGTTTTGGTTCCCACAGCTGTAGGTTGCCTTGCTAGGCTTTTCCTTGACCTATATGATGAGGTCTCATACCTCACAATCACTGTCCTGGACCTCTCAGCAATGCAAGGATTGTCATTCCCATATTGCAAAGTGTCCTCTGGGAACCAGGTGTGAAATTAGGCACCTCTAGCAGGGTCAGCACCATCTCAGGAGGGTTGTGCCATCAAAGATCCAGGGGGCTAAGGCAAAACCCTGCCTGAAGTTCATTTGTTCTGGGCTTGACCCCCACAATTCTGTATCAATGTCAGGGTGCTGCACTGCCTAGCATGATTTTCTTCACATTCCCCCCAAATCCAAATTTCTCTAGGCCTTTTCAGACATCTAATTTCACTCTTGTTGAGGTCTCTTGCCTACATCATGTAGTTACTAATGCCTTTGTTTTCTTCTAAAAGGCCAGTAAAAACAAAACAAACCAATAAATATTGAGATAGTATGACCCAAATGCTAAATTCCAGGATGTTTATTAATTATATTAGTATCTCTTGAGATACAGTCCACTGAGGAGAGGACAGTGTCTGCTGCTGACTTGGGTCAAACTCTACAAAACTTTTGAAAGCTGCCTGTTAATGACTCACTTCCTTCCATCAAAATGAGGAATTGTAATTGCAGTTGTGCTACAGTGACATGACTTTTAGGTCAAAAATTTAAAGAAGTTAAAACATCAGAACTGCCAGACAAGAGCTCATCCAGACCACTAGAGAAAAATCAGACGTTTCTGAGCTCGTGGGGAAAACAATGAACACAACAGTATCCTGTTTTTACATGCATTTGATTAAGGAGATGCCCTTACAGAGCTCACTGAGTTCTGTAAATCTTGGTAGGCCAGGAAAACTCTATACAATGTCAAAAGCAGTGTCCATGTTAAAAATGAGGATGCAGTAAGTCACAACCTACCATCAATGAATACAGCTGGTGCTTCCAAAAATGTTTTCAATACAAGAAGAAAAGCTTATACACTAGAGTGAACCATAGATCCTAAACCTTTTCTGCATTTGCAAGCATGTCTCAGCTGTAACTCAAAGCAGAAAGCACTGACTTAGTGGAGGAAAAGCTGACACTTTAACTATTTAATAAAACATGACAGCAAAGCAGGAAGTGGTGAATGATGTTTCATGTATGAGCTAATTGAGGATACAAGTTAAAATACAAGTCCCTAAATGGAGTTCCTACAAGGAGCAACCAGGAAAAACAAAAAACAACAGAACATTTACAGGGATTTTATACATTTATGGCTAACATTATATAAGGCTGCTGTCTTTGTCAGCTGGAGCTGAACTCTGCTGGAGTACTTCCAGTCCTTTAAACTGTGTTCCCATGGACCAAATTTACTGGAGGATGCATCCCACTTCTTTCCACTGAAGTTACCCAAAGCCATGTAAGCTCCAGGCTCTGATAAGTGGCGTGACACAACTTCTCTCTTCCTGCTGCACCATCTCTTTGAACTGCCCTTTGGCAGAGCATGTATCCTGCCACTGACTCTGAAGGAAAACAAGGAAAGCAGACTCTAAATCTATGCATGTCAGTTTGCAGTTTACAGCTACATGCTGTGAAGGTTCTACCCCACTCCCAACCTCAGACAGGGCTCAAGTTTCCCACTGTCATTGTGTTATCATAAATATCCAATGGAAAACACTGATAGTAAAATCCCTGGAAAAAGGAGCTCCTTGTTCCCTGGAATAAGGAGCTAAGGGCCTCTGTAAGGGAACCTCTACACCTCAGAAACATGTCCTCAGCTTTTTCCTCTTGTTTTCAGACAGATCCATTTCAACCACAGCTCCACATTTCTTCTAGCTTTGCTTGTTCCAGAGTGTCAGAAGATAAAAAGCTTTGGTGCTTTGATATTATATTCAACATCAAAGTTACAAGAGCACTATAATAGTGAGGAGAAATTCATCAAACCTGCTTTGGAAGGATGACATCAAACACAATGTGATAGTGCTAGTACTGTAGTAATGGAATAGAATGGCCATAGAGTGTTTGAGAAGATAACTGGAAACACATATCAACAAGTTTTTTTTTAATGGATAGTTGTACTGCTTATCAAATTGCAGTTGGATTATTACTCTGGTGTCACTGCCAGTGCAGTGCCCAGCACCAGAATACCTGCAGTGGTTGGTGCAGCACAAACAAGGGGTACAAAGACAGCCATCTCCCCAAACAATTTACCACTGACACAGCAAACATAAGCCCAGAAGTGGGTTATGCTGTAAAATGATGGAAACGAGTGGCAACATGACACAAATAATAATTTAGGGAAATTATCTTTGCTGTTTTTTGAGGTTCTCCTGGATGAAAGGACTGTGTCAAGAAAAGGGTGGTTTTTGAATGTGTGACTACAGAAGAGTTCCTCAGGAAATATGACTAGAAAGTGACAAACAGAGAGCCCAGGAGACCTCAGCACTGGTGGGACATGTGCTGAATGACATGCTGAGGGGACTCTAGAAGGATTCTAGAGATGTAATTCAAGAGACATCTTAAAAGATATTTGTCAATTGCACCAAGGAGATGCAATTGTGTCCATCCACACACAGGTTCATGAACCAACATGAAGTCAGGAACCACTGCTGAATCCCATAAAAGCTGAGTTGTCATAGCTGGGACTCCTGTCCTCATGGCTAGGAAAACTGAGCATTCTAGGATGCCCATGGAGGCTCTCCAGTGGCCTAAATGCCATTTGGGAGACCATTCTGATCCTCTTTGTAGGTTGTGTCTTGGATCAGCTGGCCTAAATCCAGAACAAACCCAAGGAGCTAAGCTGATTTGCCTTAGTCAAAGCATCTTGTCAAGTTTAGCTACAAGCATAAAGAGTTCAAATTTTAATTCCACAGAGAAGAGAATTAATATTTGTCTGGATAAAATCTTTTTATATGCTCCAAATCAGTAGGATTTGGAAGTGACACCACCACCACTTTCCAATTTCAGGCTGACAGCATAGCCCAGTATCATGTCAGAGGAAACAAGAGTATGCTCAGAAAGAGCTCAAATCTATCGTGCAAAGGGGAGCTGCTGAAAATAAATGTTAAAACATCAGACACATCTGGACCCAATCCATAAGCAAACTTTCCCTTGAATTTGAACTTGGATTCAAAGAATAGAGGGCGGGGAGGGAAGCTATAAAGCCTCCTGTGATGTGACAAGTGAGGGCTGTTTCATTAAGGTGATGCTGTGCTTTTAATTAGATAGTCATTTCATTTGGCTCTAAAGTGTCAAGTATAATTAATATGACATTGGTAATCATTACTCCATGGTAATCTTGGGAGTTGATTTTTTTCTTTCATTGTTCAAAGATCACACACTGCTCTGATGGAAGTGGGATGATCCTTCTGCTACCAGTCTGGAAAGTCTCTAGTTTCTATGCTTATGTCTTGCCTTATCGTCTATCTTTTCTTCCTTTACTAAGGAAGGGATTTGCTATCTAAGGTTTTTCAAACTTCTGTGTTGTAATAGCCTGATTACCACAGGAAAGCCAAGGATAGGCACAGGCAACCAAGTGTCTGACAGTCTACCTAGAGATGCAAACATTTGATTACAGGGGCTGAGGGGCATAACTTTAACATGTGCACACACACATGCACACTGTGGCACCAGCAGGATGCAATATTGTCACTGTAGCGGATCACAGCTATGCCCATCCTTGCATGGTCATATTGTGGTTAAAAGGAGTTTTCATCTATATTTTTATACTACACTTTTCTGAAACATGAGTCTTTTCTTCTTCACAGAGGAAGTAAAATACTGAGTTTTTTCCCCACTCTCTCAGAAAGACAGACATGCATGAATTCAGGCTTTACTCCTTCATCTTTCTGTGCAGATGCCTCCAGATGTGTAACAAGAACTGACATTTTGGTTTTTATCCAATATAACGTCCTTAGCCACCAAATTAGAATCTCATGACTGACCTAGAGACCTTAAACCCCAGGTTTTGCTGTGGGATTTCTTGTCTTCTAATTCATTGTCTTCCAATTGCTTAACTTGGTGTGGCAGAGTTTGGACCAGTCAGCAAGCTGTTCCCATAGAGGGGACTCCTGGGTGCACTCTGTTGTGACCTTCATTGAGGTCCAAACCTCCTCAGAGAACCATGATTTGGGCTTTCTTCCTGGGATATTTGTTGTCCAGCTTCTTAAGGGTATCACTGAATACGAGTTTCTCACTGCTCTTCCAGTGCTGCACTAACACAAACCCACGTTCAGTAACGTGATGAATCGTAGGGTTCGTGAGATTACGCAGCACGGAGCAAAGCAATCGAAGAAACACAGACCTTCCTAAATGGCTTATTAAACACAAACAACTGTGCCTGGCAGGCAGACTCACACAGTGAGCCAAGGCTTGCTCTCCTGCCCAAGTCCCAATGTTGTCTTTGCTCACCAGGGACCCCAAGGACTGTGGCCTCTTTGCACAGACTGCAAGGACATCAAGGGACTGAGCTCCAGGCCGCTGGCGAGCACAGGACTGCAGCGGCTGCTTGGGTAAGTTCAGGCATTTCCTATTTTTTGTAGAGATTTGCTAAATATAAACATTTTAAAACAAATGCAAGAACTGAAGCCTCTTCTCCTCATGGAACAGGATGCTCTTCCACTGTTTATCTTGGTTGAGCACAGGAAGTCGTGTTGTAGGGAAGCACTGGTGCAGATATAACTTGTTAGGGTGTTGTATATTTGCCCAAAATGTCTGGAGAGGATTCAGAGTAATCTGCAGACATTCAACCAGATAGATGTGTTCCTCAGGGCTGGTGTGAGTCATGGAGCACTGATCTGCTGGGGAAGGAAAGAGATTAAATAATTTACGGTAAAAGCCATGCTGGTGTTTGTAGCTACGTGCACATGCAGACCTGCCTCATCTCAAAGCACCAGAAAGGACTCATGAGCTCTTCAGAAATTATGAGAGCTCTGATTCTGGCAGGCACTGAAGAGACTGTGGTTCTCCTCAAGGTTCAGCAGGACTAAGTGTTTCCATTTGAAGCACAAGATTAGGACCAAAGGATGCTGCTGTTACTGCAGGCACAGGTATAGAAGCACGTTCCTCTGATTCAGGAGCAAATCAACTTAGTTATGGTAGCTGAGGCAGGCTATCCTCACCCAGCAAATGTGAATTATTGCTGTCTAGCTCAACCCACTGTGGAAGGAGTTTCAGATAAATTACATTCTTTCACATTAGCCATGGAGTGGGAGCACACACCCTGACAGTTGCTACATCTCAGCTGACGCTTAAGCCTAAACAGGATTTAAGTGGAATACAAGTTGTCTCTAGATCTTCTAGCAAGCCAAAGACCCCGTACCAGCTGTTGGGAGAAATGGTTACTGTCCACATGCTTATCAATATATGCACTGTCACATGTGCCTGAGCTCAACCCAGGCTTATGCAAGGAACACAGATCCATGGCACGCACACAGCAGATCCAGCAACTTGCACCAGACCTACCCCTTCCTGATGCTGGTGCAGCAGGACCTGAGGCAGATGAATGTTGCTGCTTTTCACTTGTTCATCATTTTTGCTTAGAAACAAGAGCCTACTGGGGCAGCATCCATGCAGTTTAGTACTCTACCTCTGACTCAGCTCTGAGTGCTTGAAAGACCTAAAGTTGTGGTGAAGACAGAAGAAAGAAAAACCTACAGAGGTCTGATTTTGAATATTTTTAAAGAGTACAATATGTTCTGAAGCTCTAGGTTTAACAAAATCCTTTTTATCATTAATTATAACTGGATAGTCTGGATAGGAATATATATATTTAAGTCCTGCCTAATATCCAGAGGCAAGAGAAGATGAAAAATAAGGAGGGACAAATGTTGAACAGATTTTTTTTTTTTTTTTTAAATCTCAACATTTTTGGCAGAAGCTTGAGGATAGTTTTAATTTTATCCCAATTAGCTCAGACTACCCTAGTTATGGAAAACTGGAAGCCAGCCAGGTTTTCACCACGTGAGCAATTTGGTAACTTCAAGAAATAATTTTATTAATAGCTTTTGTGTCTGTGTGTGTGTAACATCTGGGCATATGTAAGTGTTAACAATCACTAATATTTACTTCTCTGCTGAAATAATTGAAACCATCTCAGTGTGTCCAAGCAACCTCACCTTACTCTTCTATTCCCTTTCCAGTTCTGATATAAACAAGGTCATTGCCAACAACTTAGAAAAACAAATCAAAACAAAAATGTAGAAAATAGATTAACAAACACCTCCCTTTCATAATTCAATGCCACAAGAGTCTAAAATAAGCTCATAAATAAGTGTTTGAGGGATTGTTTTGTTCTGTTCAAGCAACACAATGGTTTTGTGGTGCTTTACAACTCTGTCTTGGTATCTTGTTTATCAGGAGATGGCTCTTTTCATACTCATCAACTGGGCAAAGAATGGAAAGGAAATAATCCATATAAAAAAAAAATAAGTGTCCTCTCAGTTGCCAAGTTGAGACTCTGAAGTTCATCTGGGTCCACCACCTGGCTGGCTTGGTGTGAGTTGTATCCAAGGTCGCATCACTGAAGGTGAGTGGCCAGTGGTGATGCTTTAGAGAAGAAATGATGGTCCCTCTTGATGGTTAACTGTGCACCACAGTTAGTTGGAGTAGAACCTTCCAACTCATCCTGTAAATTAACAGTATCTTTAAATTAACATTTTCACTCCTTAAGAGTCCATTAGAAATATTTTCTTTTCAAGACTGAATGCAGGGGATGAGAGAAAAATTACTTGCCTAATTAAATTTCCACCTTCAGAGGCCAGTCCCCTTTATATTTAAGGGAAATTACAGGAAGATAATTCAACGTAAAGCTTATCTGAGGGCTCTGAATTCCCACTTGTTAAAGCATTCATTTTTTATCAGACTATGCCTTTTATGCCTTAAGGAGATAGTCTGCACATCCCACAGGGGAACAATACTGTGGCTTTCATCATATATTTTCAAGCTTCTCTGAGACATGCTCTCTTTGGTGGCCTTGCCACAAAAGTGTTTTGACCTTATAAAAATAACCAGCATTAGTTATATGACAATGTGTTTGTGCCTTCCTCATTATTTTAACTTGCATTGGGACATAAGGAGAAGGAATTTTTTCACAGGGATTTAATACTATATTAAATTAGTTTTCTAGAAGTCCTAGTAATTGTAGAAGTCATAATAATCCCAGACAGTCTGATGGTACAGTGTCACAAGCACAATACTAATTCTCTGAGATATTGTGAGAAATTACCTTCATGTGGTGGCTTCTCACAGCACCATTGCTCAGTGGAATGCTGACTCTCTTGGGAGCACCATACACTCTGCAGAAAATGTATTTAGGTCTTTAATGGTAATTCAAATGCAGATTTGGCTGCACAGTCAAGGTAAATGTTGGAGTTTATTAATTTATTCCAACTAGCAAGGGATTGAGCACATTGCTACTGTTTGAACACAGTGCTCACCCTCATCATCCCAGGCTGTCCCACCTACATTCAGCATGCCATTTCATCAGTCTCTCAAATGTCCTCTCCCTTATTTGTTAGTTCCATGTTACTGTCTTCAGTACTGGATTAATTGCCTCCCCAAAACATGCTGAATGAAACGTGCCTCTTTCTCTTTAGTGATTTTAAATAAACTTCTGCTGGACACTCTGGGCACCTCTGCTTAGCAAGGCAAAAGTAGGGAACAAAGTTTCTGTTTAGAAGTAAAGCACCACAGACAGCATAAATGCTTTCAACTTATGGTTCAGTAGAGAAACTCTTTCACTGTGATGCCCTGCACATGATGCCCATCCTGGTGGCTCAGCAGCCAAGTTGTCCTTAGCTCACCTTCTCAGTGATTTCTTCCCATCAGGATATAAATATCCCTTTTAATTTGGGCTGCCCAAGTTCAGCAGTACTTCCCAATGGTAGGAGGACACATGCAGAAGATGCTCAGCTTGCTGACACCTTTCAGAAACACAGATTGCCATCATGCAGTGAAGGATCTGTCTCTGAGGTATTACACAGATCTGGTACAAGGGCCCCAAACCCTTGCACTGCACCACAGAGCAGGGACAGAGCAGACTCTACTTTCTACCACTTATTTATGCAGAACAGACACAATTTGCAGAACAGCAGGAATGTTTGTGCAAGTGGTCCGTTCTGCACATAAACTTAGTGGTTTGGGGCTCTCTCTGTGCATCCACAGCTGAATATATGAACTATAGGTCTGTGAAGTTTTCAGTTTGTTTTGGGCTTCTTTAAGATAAAAACAAGCTATACACAGTAATTGAGACATGACAGTGACAGCACCATTCCAAAATAAACAGCTTGGGAAAGAGTCTGTAGTCAATCACTATGCCATAAACCACAGTCAAACAAAAGAGTAAGACTAAACAGTGGACGAGTTTTCTTTCAAATTCTCCTTAGTTTTCTAGCAGTTTCTTTGCCTTGGGGTCAGCCAGCCGTGATTTTCTCTTCTGCTCACAAGCCCCCAGAAGCACCTTTGAGGAATTCCTACAGGGGGCTGATGACACAGGTTCAGTCACCATCCACCTTACTGGGATGTCTTCTCCTCCACAGCAGTTTACCAGCAACGTTGGCTTCCAGTACATTCCAATTCCAATAATAAAATTAGAATTTTAGTACCAGTGCGAGAACACTGTCCTCACCTTTGTCCTCAGCAGCTTCCCCATTTTCTTTTTTATTTATCTGTGTTTCAAGCACAGTGGGGGCAGGTGTGTGTGTTAATAATAATAATAATAATAATAATAATAATAATCAATAATAATGGTTATTATTGTTTTATTACATTGGTGGTGGGATTATTATTATTATTATTATTATTATTATTAATATTAGTGTGTGATAATAATAATAATAATAATAATAATAATAATAATAATAATAAAAAAAATATTTGCACAGGATTTAGAAATAATAATAATTTGCTTCCATTCCCCCTGGCAAGTGGGCTCTAAGCTTGCACACAACTGGGTGGTGACCTGTGGCTCCAAAGCCTCCTAACCACAATATACTGTGTTCATAAACAAAGTTCACCGGATGTTCAGCATCCAGCTTGCAGGAAACTCTGCCAAGTCTGTGAGCACTAAATGCTGAACTAATAGTGAACTTTCATAGAGCAGGTCATATAATAAACTTCCATGAATTACGGTTATAAGCTGCTATAAATTGCTCTGCGGCAGGTTCCAAGCAATGTTTTTGCTTTTCTTTCACTAAAGCTGCAGTAAATCCTTAGAAAGAAGAACCCAAAAAAGATGTAATCTACCTTCAAAACTTGCAGCCTTGTTGCACAGTCAGTCATGCAAGCAAAAAATGGAGCCACTATTTGCAATACTGATCAAGGAAATTTTTGTTAATCCCATACACAAATTGGAACAAAACTTTGACAATTTCAGAGTCTAGCTATTTCTCTGAAGAAAGGGGAAAATTAGTCAGAATTTTTTTCAAAATGCAAGGACCTTGGCTTTAGACAGCAGTTGTCCACCTCCAGCAGGAGTAAGGAGTTCACAGCTGCTCTGAAAAGCAAGTCCAACAAAGCAACAGACTTGTACAACACCCAGGTATTTTACAAATCCAGCCATGCCATTCCTTGTCCCTTGGGTCTCCCACCCTTTGATCAACCCCAGACTCACAGGAAAGAGCAGCTTTAAAAATTAAGTGAATACAGATATAAATTACTCTCTTCTTGTCTTCTTTTCTCTCCTTGCCTTTCCCTACTTTCCTGTCCTAACAGATTCTTTCTGCCAGTGACTTCCATGGCTCTTTGCCACAGATAGTGTGACCTCCATCCACCTTATTGGGATGTTGTCTCCTCCACAGCAGTTAACATTGGCTTCCAGTACATTCCAGTAACAAAATTAGTATTTTATTACCAGTATCTTTCCCTGGGAAGCAAACTGTGTGCTACGGGCTGATGGATGGGGTATCCTGCACTCTGATTAAACACGGCCAGGAACGTGATACACGGGTTTCAACAGACCTGCCAATGAGGCAGCTTGGGAAGTTCAGCAGCCTGGGAAGTGATGTAGCTTCTAATTATAATTCCCAAATTTCTTTAGCCTTTTGTCCTGAACTATTCCATGTAAAATCTTCACAGGCCAAAGCACATTAGGGTTAAGTATTGTGATGTGTAACTTTGAGACACTGATGTCTTTGCCTGAACAAGTCATTAATGCACAGCCCCTCGAGGTGTTGAGTTCCCATGGTTTTCACTAATATCCACAGACTTTGAAGGAATTTGGTGCTTTCTGCAACGTGCAAGACCAGGGTCCAACATCTGGAATAGATGTCCCATCCCAACTATGTGTGATATCTACAGCTCCCGATACTAAAAATTTTCTTGGATAACCAAAAGGAGAAAATATCAGCACAGCCAAAGGTCTGTTTATCATTTCCCCCTTGCAAATTGCAGCCATATTTTGATTGTGTCTGCTGAAGCCTCTTACCTTTTTTTCCCTCTTTGCCTGGTGACATTCACTATCATCTGTTATGGGGAACATCATTCACTCTGTTTCTATTCATGGAACATCCTTCAGTCACAAGTATGAGGCTAAGAAATTTCGTGAAAAAAGAATCATAATCTGTCAAGGAGGAAAGTTAATATTTGGGAGCCAGGAAGGAGAGAGGACAGGATGTGTTCAGTCAGCAGGTCCCACAGGGACTGAGAGGAGAGTCCCTTTGAGGAACTCCATCCTGTTTTGTATCTTTTAGCAGGCGACTAATTTTTCAGGAGTTGAAGAGGTAAAAGGTAATGAAACAGGTAAAAGGTAATGAAGGTTATGAAAGGTCACAAAATACCAAAATCCTTTATTTATCCCCTGCAACAGGGCAAGATTTCCCCCCAACAATCTGGCCACAGGCTCCAACCTTCTCCCATAGGAATCACCACTACAGAAGAAGAGTTGTGTGACTCCCTGCCCTGCCAGCTCTTCTCTCTGTGAAATGAAGAATTGAATGTACCAGCCCATGAGGTACCCACCAAGCAAACTCCTTCCATGCTGACCTATCAACAGAAATCACAAGAACTAACTCTTCTT
Organism: Vidua macroura; assembly: GCF_024509145.1. NCBI lineage: Eukaryota > Metazoa > Chordata > Aves > Passeriformes > Viduidae > Vidua > Vidua macroura. The sequence continues at coordinate 66,295,654 of NC_071574.1, forward strand.
TTATTCTCATTACACACAGAACCACTGGCATTTTGCGGGCTATAAGACAAATTATCCTTAGAATGAGGTCCATACACAAAGTACTTAGGCATTAGAGTATGTATGGAAATACAACTCTATTATTCATTTATGGGATGGATGGCAGAAAAACTGCAGTGTTCTTCAGCTGATCTGGAGAAATGCAAGAGTAGCTCATGCAGTCATTACAGAGAAATCTGTGGGTGTTAAATTGCTAGGAAAATTAATAATAAATTGCTAGAAAAGTGTGGAAGAGTGCTTTGAAAGAGATACGTTTCTTACTACAGTATCTCTGCAGTAAAGGCATGGGCAGAGGCCGTGGGCATGAATGTGATTTCTCCATGGGAAGGGCTGGATCCAGCACTTAGCTCAGGTCTTGGGAAGCAGCAAAGACAGGTGTAGGAAGGCACAAGGACTGAACATCAATCATGCCAGTGTCTATGTGCTCTTAGGAGATCTCAGCACCATCACAGGACTGCAGGTGGGGAGGAGCAAGGAGCTGGGCTGTAAGTGTGGTAAGCAGTGACATCTTTGCTAACAGGATCAGAGACAACACATCACATACAGCTTTTTATAGGCCTCACACATGTATACAGGCCTGCTCCAAAACTCACTAAAATCACTGAGACCCTCTCCACTGACATCAACAAACTCCAGATCCGGCCCATAAAGAGCTGCAGCAAGACTGCAGCCATACAGGGATTATTTCTGAGTCACAGTAGTAAGAGATATAGTGAAAATATGTTGGCTTGTTTTAGCTGGTAAACATAACAGCCTTGGCAGGTTCAGCAAGAGACCAGATTCTAAGCTAAACTCTCATCCTCAGAGGTGGCTACCTGGGGTGAAAACCATGGAGAGGGCAGTGTGGGCAGGCCAGCATTGCCTGTTTTCTACCTGTCCTGTGGACACACAGAGCTCTCCACATCTGGCAGCCTGAAAGCTAAAAATTCCCTGTGTCCAAACAAACCCATGGGAAAGGACATACTGAGCTAGATAAATTACAGTTATGAAATACAAGTATTTAATTAAATCTTGTCTGGTTGTATTTTGTACCCTTCCAAAAAAAAAAAAAAATCCAACTTCAAAACTAATCTGGAACTGACTGCCTATGTTATAATTTACTAGAAACTCTGTTGTCATCACTTCAGTTCATAGAAAGGAAAAATTAGAACAGCAATGGCTTTCATCAGTACCTATTTAAAAAACAAAAAACACTGCATTTTAAAGAAAAAAAAATTAAATACAGGGATCATACAGAGCCTTATTCAGCCTCAACAGGGATGTAGCCAAGTCCAAGTTTGTGGTAACTGCAGGGAGGTCAGGCAGGTCAGCGAAGGTGGAGAAAGGTGGGTCAGGTTAGCAGAGGGCAGACAGGTTTCCTGATGTCCTCCCACTGCCTGCTCTGGCAGCCCTGGAACCCCTCCTGGCCTGCTTTTGGCTGGATGAACTGCTCTGGCTCCAGCTGAGACAGGGCATCTCCTGACTCTGCCAGCAGCTGCATGTCTGCATGAAGGTGCATCAAACAGAGACTGAAGAAAAGAAAAATATGTGGGCCAGTTGCAGGGTTGTGCCACAATGAAGGCTCTTTGGGATGTGATTTATCTGTGACCACTGCCCTTGCAGCAAATGCCTTTTGGGATCCTGACTGCTCCACATCCAGATTCAAGACTGAAAGGTGAGTAACTCCTCTACTCTCCCATCCACCCCATCTAGGAATCATAGAAATACAGAACAATTTGACTTGGAAAGGGCCTTTTAAAATTCATCTAGTCCAACCACCCCACCATGGGCTGGGACACCTCCCACTGGACCAATTTGCTCTAAGTCCCATCCAACCTCACCTTGAACACTTTCAGGAATGAGGCACCCATAGCTTCTCTGAGCAATCTCTTCCAGTGTTTTATACCCTTGTTGTAAAAAAAAAAATCTTCCTTTTATCTAATCTAGATCAACCCTCCTTCAGTTTAAAACCATTGCCCCATGTCCTTGTAAAAAGTTTATTTATATTTCATATCTTCCTCTTAGCAGCCATTTGTTCAGGACATACAAGAACAGCAGCCAAGGCTTGTGAATGGAAGTTTTAATATATTTAAATAATAAGAGAGATGTCAAGGGCAAAACAGCACTATGGCTGTTTTACAAAATAGTTTATAAAATCTGCACTGCCCAGCAGATTTTCCTAAGCATCAGACTGACAGCTGAGGGGAAATAGAGGCAGGGCAGCAGGGCTGGTGGCTGTACTTGCTGTGAAAGGGCAGCTCCATCCCAGATAAGTTTCTTGGAGTGGCTCTCTGGACATTTTCTGCCTGATTTCATCCAGCTGGTGAACTGTGAAAGGGAGACATCAGCACACACCATTCCCCCACCAACGCTCAGCTCAGCTTGGGCTGTGTCAGAAAACCTCACTCACGTGTTCCTGTTGAAATGCCATCTCGTTTTCAGTCCTTTATGGCCAGAGTTTATGCAGACTTTGCTTCCTTTCAAGAAGCACTGTCATGCAACAATGCATAGTCCCTGTTTCACGTGTGTGTGGTCACTAGATTGGTCAATAGATTGTTTATTCAAACCAAATGGTTCACATGTAACAGGCTATTCTTCAGTCCCTTGTATGCAAAAACAGCAGTACAGGTCCTGCTGCTTTTACAGTTTCTTTTCTTCTCTGCAAATAGCAATGGCACTGAGAAGAGCAACATGGTCATTTTCACAGATTTCATCTGCATGGAGAGAATGTGAGAGGGTTGTGAGAGAATTAGGTATCCCTGTGATGGATACCTAATCCTGAATATTTTACTAGCCACTTTTCCAAAAGCTACCATTTAACACGTCACAATTTGCAAAATAGATATAGATTGTTATGGCAATCCTGCTCCTTTCCTGTGCTAGGCTGCATGTGTGAGGAACTAGGGGTTTAACTCCATCCTGAGATTTTGAGATGCTTTTAAATATGGAAGTTATCTCCCAGCATTTTGACTTTTACAAAATATGTTATTTTGGGGTCCTACACAAAAACTTTCCATAAAGATTACTTCTGATTAAAAAACAAACAAACAAACCAACGTTTCCAATTGGACAAAAATACACACTCCGAAAACTCAAAACAAGATTAGGCTTCTTATTTAAGATCCCATATAGATATGACAGCAGAAAGTTTGTGATGCAAGAAAGTGGTACTCTAAGGGAAGTAAATAGATAAGAAAGAAGCACCAGGACCATCCTCTGGTAAAGAACAAAGATACAACAGGGTCAGTTGACTCTCACAGGGCCACTCTGGAGAAAGAAGTGCTAAACCTCAGTCTCCAAGGCCAGTTCATTAACCACAAGACAATCCTTCCACGCTAAAAGTAAGACTATTTGTTATTGTTGGAAACTGTTCTTTTTATCTTATTGGTGTTTAAGAACTGAATGTTTTGTCAATAATGAATTTTGGATGAGTTTGCCATCTGAAATCTTATAGGATCTACAGTAGGTTTTGGAGATTTCCCTTGTTGGACCATTCATACTAATAGATATATCTTATTCTTTCCTTGGCTTCTTTCTGTGTTTGTTTTGGCTACCAGCAACCTTACAAGAAGAATAAGGGAAATCTTTCCAAAAAATTAGCACACTTAGTTATGAGAGAGTTGAAAACTTATCATGCCTTTGCAAAGTCTGAGTGACAGAGAGAATTCCTTTGTTAATTATTTTTCCTAGGCCCAGAGGAAGCAAAATATTTGAGAGAAAAAACCCAAATCTTTTTACCATATCCAAAATATGGTGAATTTGAAACAGGAGAGGGCTGCACACACTGTTGTAAAGTGCCAGCCTCGTGGGCAGCACCGAAACTCATTCAACACTTGAAAAAAAGATTTTCTTTATTTGGAGGCCAAGTACAACAGCAATGAGTTTCCCCACAGACACACACATTTACTTTGCTTTCATCTGACAAACACAGGTCAGTGAATTTGCATCCAAACTATTTTTTTAGGAGATCCAGTACTTCTTTTTGCTTTGCTTATGGCAAAACATGTGAAAACATCCAGTGGAGGAAAGGTCTAAACAAGTCCAAAGTTCTACTTAAAGCAAAATTGATTTGTAGCCTGTATAGGCGTCAATTGGATATTTCATTTATTAATTGTCTCTATGAAGAACATTGCTGGAAGCTGAACTGGGATCTTATTTAGAAGACCTATTTTGCTTATTTTCCACTGGATATTTGTTTTGTTAACCCAGATGTCCTACCAGAATTCTTGGGGTGCTTGACTCCATCACTTGTCTCCAAGTCACCAACAAGCACCAGCTGCTGTATCTGGCTCATGGACACATCTCCTTTGCAACCCTGAAGGCTGAAGTCAAGAAACGAATGAAATCTGCCCCACAAAACTTCCAGCTGCTTTCTTAGATATTTCATTAAATACACTGGTCCAAAGCTGTGTTTTGTTGGGAAAAGTATGGGTCAGTTTTGGGGACTTTGGGTTGACTTAGCGTCTTGAGATGAGGTTGCAATGGAAGAATCCTGAGTCATGAGTACATGCAAAGTGACCCTCACCATGAGATGTCCTCTCACCCATGGTGCCTACCAATGTCTAACAGTGCCTTATACCTGCTGCAGGAGCTGGGCCATAGAAAACCTTCTTCTTCTCTTTATCCTGAGAGCTGAGCTTTAGTTTAGCAGGACAAATCAGTCACAGTTCTACACAGCCTGTAGGGATTGCTCTTGGTTCATCTCCCTTCTGCCTTCAAAAGGTTTCAGAGGCATCAAAGCTGGATAACTGCAGACAAAGGTTTACTCTTCTTCAGGCATCTCCTCTGAAATGCCCCAACACTCACCCACCTCCTTGCATAGCTTGTGGCCTTAGTGTACTGTCCCTAAGGACAGCAAATCTGGCCATGAAATTAACTTCCAGGAAGCCCTCAAACAATATTGAAGACAAAAACATCCAGTGCTTGTGGTCTAGTGTTTAACGAGGGTTTGCCCTTGAGTCCTTGATCTATTCCCACAATGGCTGAGTTTTCCATGTGGTCACCTATCCAAGTTTTCTACAGCTCCAAAGCTGCTTTACTCCTTGGCACAAACAAAATGAAATGGGTTCATCCAGGGATGGAAAGGTGACAAAACTGAGCTGTTTTCAGCCAGTGGAAATCTCACCATCCTCTTCATAGGCAAAGAGGGCTTGGAGCATCCCTTCCTCCCTTCAGGTCTGAATTTAGGACAGCAAGCCCAACACCAGGGAGTCAGGTTAGATGGAAGCAAATTCTCCACAAGACATTAATCATCCTTTTTTATTTTAATTTTTGATCTATGAGAAGCCAGTCATAACTTTCTGCATACTCTAACTACAAAAGTTATCACTGCATTGTTCCTACCAGAAACAGACTCCTTTACCAGTACTTTTAATTAATTTCAGGATCTTTAAATCAAGTTTATATGAATGGTATGTAGAATCTGATCCTCAAATACCCACGTGTATTAATTAACTTATTATTTTAATAAAATGAATCCTTATTTAAGCTACGGGAAATTGCAGTGTGTGCATGTATGTGATCCTTGCATCCACGCTGCTTTTTTGGATATGTTTACCTTGTACACACACTCATCCAAAATTAAGTTAATGGTCCCAGTCTGTCCCTCAGGACTCTGCAGATGGCAGAGACCAGTCATAAACAGTTTCTCTGAGAAAGTACTAGAAATCTCTTGAAAAGGAGGAAGGATAAATACATAATTAGGGTAAATATTATTATTCTGTGTTGCAGAAGGAGAGTAAGAGAACAAAAGCAGAAATAACTCCATTACAGGTTCTTTGCAGGTTACTTTCTGCAGCCAGTGGATCTTCTGCCATTTCCTTCCAATATACTTTGTCTCCACACTGGTTTATCCCACAGAAAGAAAGGTGCAAAAAAGAGAATAAATATTGTAATACAGAGGAAATTCCTACAGCAGAAACACTAGTGAGATGACAACTGCTCTTATTGGCACATCATTTGGTTTTAGATTGTCCAGCTTTTCAAAAAGGGAAAGGGGGGAATTTCCCACCTCATCATGACAATTATAAAGTTAAAATAAATATTTCTCTAAAAAATGTGCACACAAAAAACATTTCTTTTGCAGTCCTGAGTTGGTTTTTGTTTGTTTGTGTGGGGTATTTTTTGGTCACAAATGTGAGTCTTCAAGATCCCTGAAGCACTATGTAAGTCTGTTGCTAAACAGATCAAGAGACTTGTCTGCTTTGATGTGCATGGTAATGTCTAGAGAAAAAAAAATAGAAGGCAACTGGATTTGACTTCTTGACTGTGGCACCCTCATAGTCCAGCCAATTTAGTCTTTGTTTCATTTTGGAAGCAGGTTCTTCACAAGCAGCATAAAGGCAGGTCCAGCTTTGAGGGAGGTCAATAGTTTACAAAATCGCAAACGATGTTTTTTCTTTAAGTATGTTTTATTCTTCAATTTATGAATCAAAGTCCTGGTATTTGCAATGTGGTGGTTAACCTCTATCACCCGCCTTTATGATTGTGAATTCTATGCTGGACCATGAATCCATCATGTTTTATTGAGAAGGAGACAGTCTTGCATTTTAAAATGTGCAACAATGATCTTTGACTTGTCCTTTTGATTTGGGTCAGCTAGCAAAACTGGAGGAATGTTTATGATTAAGGGAACTTATAAATCAGAGAGAAAGGAGACAAATTCATTAGTTATTGGTTATGGCAACTCTGAACTTTTGAAGTTGTTTTTTTGTTTGTTTCTTTCCTTTTAAGTAGTCAAATAAGATCTATAAGGGTGTCTAAATAAAAAAGACATTTCACATTGTAGATTCATTGAGGTAAACTCCATATCTGAATTAGCCACATCAACTTCAGCTTACATTTATCTTCAGGAGATAGCCTAGTCTTGGCTTGTTTGTTTCTGCACTTATCTCAAGCATCTCTCTTGTATTTGAGCTCTTCTGCAGAACATAAACAGAAAAAATAAACTGCAGAGTGAGCATATAAATCTCCCCTCCCTGTGGAAAAGTCCTCAGCAACTCCTGTACTATGCAGCCTTTAAATTTTCCAACAAGTTTTGTTTGGCTAAAACAACTCTTTCAGAAAGTCATCCAGCTTTAATTTAAGACATTGAGAAATGAAAGGATCTATCAATCTTTCCATGGTTCACTGGAATGGTTAATCAACCTCGCAGTTAGAATGTGCCTTATTTCCAGTTTGGAATTGCCTTGTTCTAGCTTCCTGCCCCAAACAGGCAGCACATTCTTCCTGAAGAAAAACAATTAATTACACACTACGGTGAAATCCTCTTTCAACTTTTCTGATAAATTGAAATAAGGAACTTGAGTTCACTGAGGGGCTCATTGCACAGCATTTCCTGCAATCACCAAATCATTTAGGTTTCAGGTTTTTGTTTGTTGGTTGGTTTGTATTGGGTATTTTTCTCTGCACCTGCTGCAGTGTTCAAGGAAGATTTTGAAAGAGCACACATCAGAGCTGGATGACTTTCTCTTCCAGTCTGGGATGGAAATGTAGCACTCCCTAGTGTCATGTGGAGGTTGGGTTATTTTCCAGCATCACTGCCTCAGCCTATTTCCCACACCATGCATGAGTGGTGCCATCCTCTACAAATATTGGTATTGGGTCTCTGCTCTCACTGACATGGATTTTCCTTAATCTGTTTCATGAATAATCCCAGCTCTCCGCCTTTCCTTGGCATTTGCAAGAAGTAGTCTCAACAAATAGCAAATAAATGACTTTAACATAACCTGTTTCCCTCTTTTTTTAAGCACCTCTCTGGCACAACACTTTGAAAACTTAAGAGATGGGACAGTCTTTGCTGTTCTACTGTGCTGTTTTCTGCAAACAGCATTTGCTGTTTCTGCAGCACTTAGTAGCCCCAGCCAAGCACCAGAGCTCCATCTTCTTTCTTTGGGTTGGTGCAGATTTTTGAGAGGGAAATAGGGGCTGAGGAAATGGAGTCTGTAGTGTAAGCTCTTCCCTGATTCAAGGCTACTCCATTGTAGTAGCAGGAAAAGGAAAAGTTAACTTGGTTGGCTGTTTCCAAAGATTTTTCATAGCAGCAGACACTTCATATGCAGCCACTCAGACTGCCAAGGTGGGATGAATCTCCCATCTCATCAACTTTCAGTGCCTTTGTGGTAGATGTCAAAAACTGAGCTAGACCTTGTGCAAGCTGTCTGTGTAGTCAGTGGACAGAGAGGCATTTTTAGGGTGTCGTTCATATAGTCACTATTGAACATTTCAGGATAATATGAATCACACCTTCTAAGAGATTCTTTATCTCTGTTAACTATGAAGAATATTTCTGGACATTAACTCACATAAACCCCTCCACAGTCAGGCAAGATTAAGTCTGCAAACTTCAACAGCCCCTGATGAGCAAATAATTTGGAATAATTTTTTATTTGCACTCAGAAATAATGTATGTATTAGGCAAATTACTTTGTTTAAACACATTCATAGCAGAGATGTCAGTCTGATTTCTTTGTCAATGGTAGCAACAGGGAGAAAAAAGGGAAAGAGAAACCTTCAGACCTGTGCTGTATCCAAACACAGGAGCTCCCCTTTACATCTTGGACATGTCTTAGCAGAGTATCATGTTTTAGGGCTTACATAGGCTCAGCTATTGGACATATGTTCCAGCTTTGTAAAGGGTAATTTGATACGGTGTCAGCCCTGTGTTATCATTCGCCTCACTGGCATGTTAAGCCTCATTCATGTAGAGCTATTGAGGAGAGAGACAAAATCAATATATCTGTACAGTGATGAAGATGCCAAGCAAGAAACTGTGAGCCACTGACATCTGCCTTACAGGAAACTGTAAGCAAAATGTGTGCCCAGATATTTGGAATATTCAAAGAAAAATGGACATTATGCCTAATAAAACCACAATCAGGAGGAAAAAAGACCTGCTTCTATTATCATGGGTTTTATGTTCCTCAGCTGAATATAGAAATCAGAAGTGTATTCAGCTCTTGCTGTCTGGAGTGAAATCTGCTGGTTCTGGTTTTACTGTAAAGTCCCTCCTCTTGCCTGGGTACAGCAAGGCTGAGATCGTGGGGTGATCAACGGCCAGGGGAAGACAGAAGTGGATTTTCCATACAACTGCTCCCTGGCAAGGAGCAGTGACACAGTGTGAGCTGCAAGTTGGACTGTACCTGCTCTGTGAAAGTCTGGATGATAAACAACCTGTAAAAGATGCTCTAGGGCATTCAAGACATCTGAAAAAGACCAGCAGATATGGCACAAAGATATGTCCTATTAGTGGTGCCACTGTCCCAAGCACAAAAACATATGTAACCCTGACCAAACCCAACTTACCCTCCCAACACTTGAATGACACTCAGAGTCTGGAAACCAAGGTTCTGTTCTTGTCCTTGCCTCAAATTCCTTCCTCCTCTGAACACTGCCCTAATTGCCAGCTTCAAGCTAACTTGAATGGGGAGCAGCATCCTTTTATCCAGTAGGAGTTCTGCCATTATGTACAAAAATGAAAGATTTCTGTGAACATGTGGGAATGAGTAAACATGACATTATAACCTAAGGGCTCTATGTGGGAGAGCAAGACCGTGATGTTGACATTGCTCAAAAGATCATTTCTGTTTTTGTGGAATGTAATGTAAAATACTTGAACACAACATCAAGTGAGTCTTGGCACAATCACCCCACTGGTCAGAGTCAGGCTCATCCATGTTCTCTCTGGTTTCATAAATCTTTTGCTTCTTCCAATAACTCCCCAAGTTAAACGTTCATCTCTTCTCCCTCCTGAAAAAGTTACAACCTCGGTGCTATGGAGAGGATTCATACACCATGAGGAGGACTCTGAAGTGAATGCCACTCTGTACCATGGTGTTCTGAGAGAAAAGATGAGTCTCTCCTTAGCTCATGAAGGAAAGGACACAGAAGACCCTTTGGGGGAGGATTCAAGGTTATGTCTTCCAGAGGACAGATAGAATCTTCCTGGGATCCTGACTCGGGCATAAACCCTACAGAACAGTGATGTTTAAGGTGCATTCCTGACAGTGTTATTTCCTGGGGGTAATTGAGAATCTCTGCCTGGAGAACATGGGTTACAGGCGAGGGCTGAGATTCCTTCACTCTGGAAGATTGGTGCCAGTGTCCATCTGCACCCAGATTTGGACTTCAGGAGCAAAAACAATTGCCCAACCCATTGGTCTGTTCTAAACAGGCTGGTAATAGGGGCCATTACTATTCCCACAAATCAGCTTTGCCTTTTTTTCCTTGCCAAGCTCAAGGAGCCTTTTGGTAAAGACAGCTCTGTCATGCTGTACAATACATTCTTCTAACAGAAAAGAACCCAAGTGTCATTCTTTCCATTGCAAACTCCTTCCGCCCTCCAACCCATCCTTGAAAATAAGCTTCTTACTAGTAATAAAGTGCAAATTCAATGTAGAAGGTTATTTCTTCTTTTATTCTGCATAAGGGAAAAAACTCCAAATAATATGGTAAATACACCAGATAATATGGCAAATTTTCCAGGGGAGCCAATGGAAAACCTGTTCTAGTGAGAAATTTAATAATAATAATAATAGTAGTAGTAGTAGTAGTAGTAGTAGTAGATGACAGTTCTCCTAAATCTCTTTTAAAGAGATTGCCTAATATTAGGGTAAATGAAGCAAACTACACTCCGGGGCTCTTTGAGGGGTACTTTTAACTATCTTTTTTCCTCAGGAAGGGGTTGATTATGGCATCTTTCCAGTCTCAGTGCTAGACATGAAGAAGCTTCCCTGAGTGCCAGATGTAGAAGAAAATACCTTATACCTTCAAGACACTTCTCAGCCTCACACCAGGAAGCAAGTTTATCCAGTCAGGAATTAGGGAGACACAAGGTTCATGCAAAGCCTCTTCTTGCCTGCCTCTCCTTAAAAAAAAAAAAAAAACAAAACAAAAAAAAACACAACAAAACAAAACAAAACCAAAACAAACCAAACAAACAAACAAACAAAAAGCTACACAAAAAAAAAAAAAAAAACAACAGGTAACCCCAGTTTTCAGAGACAATTTATTTTTCACAGCCATAAGCTTTGAGATATATGAGTTTTTCAAACCAAATCAGCCTACAACAAGGGTTGTATCAGCTCTGATACTTTGCTGACAAAATCCTTTTGTCAATTTGTACAATCCTTGTACAATTACAAGCCAAAGACTTGGTCTGGGATGTAGAGCACATGAAAGTTTAAATGCATCTGAAACTCTTGGGAAATCGAGACTCTCCTTAAGATTGGCTGAACTGCAGCTCTTCTATTTCTCTGCAGCAGAAACCTAAAATACCAGGCATAAGATCGTTTTTCCACCTTTAAACTGTGCTTGTACAAAAGTGTTGTTTCACTCCTGTATACAAAAGGGAGAAGTCACTGCAGAGAAAGATTCCAGGACAGCTTTCAGCAGGAGGGTGGCTTTTCACTGCACACACAAAACCAAGAGTATTTCACACAGATAAAATGAGCAGAATAGTGAAATTAGTACTCACAAAACCAGTCAACTTTTCAGCAGTTTTTAAATTTGAAACAAATGTATGCTTTATTTGAGAGGAACTGAAAGAAAATAAATGGACAAAAAGTTCTCCCTTGAAATAATGAACAACAAGTGGTTATCTGTCAATAAATAAAGTTTCTATTCAGCAGAGAGAAAATCCAGGAGGCAGCATTTAACCTGTTTTCTCTCCAGCACCTTCAAAGTTTGTAGAGTAATCCTGAAAACCAGTTGGTAGACCAGGGCAAAGTGACAGCCTTTGGGGAAGCAGTTGATGTTATTGCATGCTCTATTTCATGGTTTAGAATTAATTGCAATTGGGAGATGGAAAAAAAATCCTGAAGCCTAAAGTGGTTTTACAAATTCATAAGGAAGTATTTTTCTTTGAATAATAGTGTTATTATAAAGTTATGATCTTTCTCTTTTTAAAATGAACCCTTTATTTTCTTTCAGATTTCTGGTACTTGTGGCCAGGGGCTGTCTGGTGCTCTCATCTTGTGGGGAGTTGCTGGCTGGAAGCAGAATCATTTCTGTAATTACCTCTTTCACTGAAATAGTTCTGAGCACTCCAGAAATGCCTTCAAGTATTTGATCATCTGCATCAAAAGCTGGAGGGACAGCTAATGGCTGATGGCTGTCCCTAAATGCTGGAAAAGACGAAGCTCATTTGAAAGCTTCTTTTTAAACATCTCAGTACGTCTCACATTTCCATAACCAAGTGAGTTTACTCTCTTGCCTGTGCATAACACAGAATGGTGCTGACCTTTACTGCTTTGTAAATACTGATGATGAACCTCAGAAAAAGGCAGCTGAAGGTTGCTGCTCTCTACTTTCCACCATAAAATGCTCCCTGCAGAGATTTCTCAAAATTTTTTATACAAGACTGAATCTCTCCAGCATTCTCCAGGGTGAACAGATAATCCCCTCCCAGCTGTCTAAAAGTGGGGGAACCAGCCAACATCAGGGCTTCCCTCACAGTCCCAGGAAGGGATGAGTAGCTCCAGAAGGAGATTCAGGAAGCCTGAGGTGAGTATCCAAGGCAGGTGGTTGTTTCCCCTGTTGAGGTCCTTTGGCAGCACAGGGCCCTGTGTCCCATCCAACACTCATCCCTCATTCAGGTCCAAAATAAGAATTAGCTTAACTCATTTAAGGCAAAACAGGGAGTTTAGGACGACAAATTCTTAGGTTTGTGTTGGCAATGAAGTCTCAAGGAAGACAGAAAAATCCAAACTTTGCATTTACAAGCTGTAGTTCCCAAAGAGAGACTGGATTGAATCATCTACCACATTATTGGGGTGTTATCTATGGCAAGGGTTGTATCCACAATTTTTTATTTTTAAGAACTTCTTCTTTGGCCACATTATTACAGAGAGTGGCTAAAATTCAAGATTAGTAATCTTGCTGTTGGCTTCAACAGAACCAATGTTTAATTTCCTTTTTCTTTTCACACTGAGCTGCATCCCAATCTGATTTCTGGCAAAAATACATTTCAAAGGAATTGTTTGTTCTGTGTCCCCCTGGGTCACATTCACAGAGCCCAGCTCTGCCTCACATTCCCTGAGATATGCCCAAGGACAAGGCAGGTCCTATGGCAGCACTGGAATCACCCATGTGCAGCTTGGCCAGGGGTGGGCATCAGGCACATCAGCTGGATGCTGTCAAAGAAACCAGAAACTGGATCTTATAGAATTGTTTAGGTTGGAAAACACCTCTAAGATCACCAAGTCCAACTGCCCAGCCAGCACTGCCATGTCCATCACTAAATCGTGTCCCTAGGAGACACAAATTCTGATTTCTCTTTCCTTCCCATGTGCTGATTTTGATGAAGTCTGTAGAAGAACAATTATGTTTGATACTCCCATCCCTCCATCAGATTTGGTGGAAATAAGTTTGAGTTAATGAAAAGGCTAAACCAACAAGCAGGTACCAGCAGACACAATTCACATCTCCTTACAAAACCACACTAAATGGACATATTTGTCATTTACTGAATACCAGAAAACAGCTGAGCCCTGCAAAACAGAGAGAAGAAACCACAGCAACCACCACAGAGCTTCACACTTCTTTCTGGACTGCTCAGAGCAGCCACTTCCCAGGGATGATTCAGGGGCTCAGGTCAGACCAGCACAGAGCACAGCAGTAGAGGCAGGAGGCTCACGTGATAAAAATGAAAAAACTAAAGATTCAAAACCCTTCAGATTGGTCATTGGACCAATAGGAAATTTTTCAATTGAAAAACCTAACTCCTCTTTTCTCATGAATAGAAAAAAAATTGGAGAAGTGCTAAATATTAACAATAACATTAATTCTTTGCTGAAGTGGTGACCCTGTAAGCTTGGATTGTGGACACTGATGGGAGGAGCTGAGGGACACTTCTGTTTTATCCTAAGCAAATTTTCCCATCATTAATAATGGATTCAGAAGAGCTGGTAGGTATCCTGGATATTTTGTTCTATTTTTTCAGACATGATGCTTGAAATAAAACCCTGTTTTAAACGGGAGCTTATTCTTTCCTAGGAAAAGCAAATTCTGTTTGCCTGGGTATTCCCTGAAGTAGTACTCAGTGTAGGGCTATTTTCCATCTCTGGTTATTAGGGTCAGCCCGGAAAAGAGTCCTCTTCTGGCCACCTCCCAGCTCTACATAGCACATCAAATGGGTGCTCACAAGAAAAAATATATTTCCTAATTACAGGCTTACTTGGGTCAAAACCAAGAAATAAATATTTTGACAGTTTTAACCTGTGATTGTTCATCCCTTTGGTCCTTGTCTAAAGCAAAGACCACCCTCTCATGAAGCTTGAAAACTCTCGTTTTCCATGGTTTTAGGAAACACTGAGACATTCCCTTCCCATGCACAGCATTTTTTGTATCTCAGTTGTCTGAGCTGTTGATCAATGCTGTCCTTCTGCTGCTCTTTCTCCTTTAAGAGTCCTTGTCCTTGGAAGTCAAATTCATGAAGCTTAATTCAAGTTCTCCAGAGTCTAAAGTGGTCATACACCAATTAACCAAGCAGCACTAATTGTGAGATGGTGCCAAGGCACTCAAAGGAGAACTGGGGAAGTACATGCCACGAATCAAGACCATGCTTTCATTCTTTGAGTTGCTGTTAGCTAGAATAGAAAAAAAAAAAAAAAAAACAAAGCAAAAAAATCAGTGAAGGGTATTCCAGAGGTTAATGGAAAAGGCACATTTCTCTTTTTACTTGAGAGGCTTAGTTGCTTTTTAAAAAATAACAATAATAATATACACTTAATATTTTGCATGAAATTACATAAATTCCATAGGGGTGTGCTTTGCTTCTCCTATAATCTGGTTAACATTACACATTTAAACAAGAAACAATTAGGACTTGATTGCCCTGAAGCTGGATCACAAATGATTTTTTAACACCTTACAAGAAAAAAAAACAGTATTTTCGATTGAGACATCTGTAAATGCCATTTGAAATTCCATTGTGTGTCAGTGAAATTGAGGTAAGCACCTGTAATCCATCTACTCAAAAAACATTTATTTGAGTCATGTCTAGGAGGAAAAAGTAAATGTAACTCAAGACCTTGCCCTTCTAGAGAAGAATCTACTTTGATTCTCCCCAAATAAACTTTTCCAGAGATTTTTCTGCATGAAAAGAAAATCTTTATTTCTTTATCTTGCCTTGCCATGCTTTGCCTGTTGAAGCAGGACATTTTTCTCCTGTGACAGCAAAATTTGCCACTGGAATTTGGATTTATGTTTCCAAGCAAACTGAACTTTTTGATGCCACTGAACGTAAAATCTCCTCAGCCTGAGTTCCGAAGCTCCAACACTGTCTCAGCTGGACTGGAGAGCCTGAGCACATGGCTGGGCTGTAGAGGAATTAAACCAGGATGAATCCCTGCTTAACTTTTGGAGGCTTCAGCTTCAAATGCCTCAATGCAGGGTTTGTGCAAACTAGCCAGACAACTTGCCTTCTGGCTCTGACCTAAAGGCTGAAGAAAATAACAAAAGCACAAAAAAAAATCACTTGACTCCTGAGATGGCCAAAATGAAAAAAAATAGTATTTTTGTAAAATCAGCTTGTGCCATGATCGACCTCATCTCTTGATCTACATATAAGAGGTTTTCACTACATCAATCCCAACTTCTGCAACCTTGATGGCAATTCATATGAAGGCTATTTTTGGGAACCCATAAAATCTCATACAGGACATGAGGGATTCCATTTTATGGACTTGATTTCCCTTCATTGAAAGGGTTCTCTCCCATTAAAAAAGGATGCACTGCTTAAGGAACATTTAGAAAACTGGTCCCTCAATGTTGTTGGAGGCAACAGCTGAGAATTGTGAGCAGCAACATAAAGGGCATGAACCAGCATTGAAGCAACCCTCTGACATCCCCAAATTAGAGGCAGTGGTGAGGACACAGCAAATTGCTAATTGTGAGATGGTTTTGTTTAAATGCCCTGATAGCCCAAGGAGCTAATGGACTGGCTGCCTCTAGCAGGGCAGGGATAGCCTCTCCCTGGTTGGGAGATCACAGTGCTCTGAAATACCCTTCCTTCCTACAGAGATGAAAGGCAGCCTGGATGAACAGCTAATTTATCAGGCATACAGTGCTCAAACATGGCCCGTTTATCTCCTTCTAAGTGTTTTGCTTCTCCCACCACTCAGCTCAGTGAGATAATGTCAGTGCTCAGAGGGATGCTGTGGTAGGTGCAAGAAAGCATTCAATTATCCACTGTGAACCATTCCTAAGTACACCCCATTTCTGTCCACAGATTGAAGTGGCATTTTTCTAAAATATCATGGCAATCAATAGGATTTATGCACTTACAACATTTCAGGAAAACCCACAGGATGTGTCTGATTTTCTTTTCCTGTGGTATGCCTTCACCTCCCACCTTGATGCCAGTGGGGCTCCTGCTGGAGCACAGAGAGGGGAGGCTCCAGGGCTGCACTGGGGTGTGTGTTCATGAAAGGGGAGGTGGGTCAGCACATCAGGCTGCAGCACATCAGTACCAAGTTTCTTTGGCCTCCTGGGTGCTGTGCATTGGCAGAGCTGAAAGTCAATACTTTTGGCTTATTGCTAAAGATGCGATCAAAGTGGGTTAAATTTCACATTTGCTGCTAGGAATGTGCAACTGGTACTCTGCACTCCAATGATGAGTGTACTTAATTGTCCATGTGTTCATAAATGGGGACTTGCATTCATAGTCTCACACAGCTGCCTTTGCACATCATTTTATATGAAGCCTACACACATCTGTAGCCACACCTATCCAAAAAATCTGTGTTTCTAACCAAACATGCATAAGATTAAAAAAAAATTTCAGTGCTCACACAGAGAACAGAAAAGAAAAATGGTCATGAACAGATAACATCTTGCTCTATGCATAATGGACATCAGGAATAAAAAGCTGTTTACAGCCTTTCCCTTTCTATCAACACTCCATGCAGGGAAGCACAGTCGGAGGTTTTGCTGATGTTAAGCAGGATGCAAACATTCCTTCACGGAAGTTTCATACTTATATACACCTCCACAACCTCCATGCCTTTAGTACAGTGTGACATTTCAGACTCTGATCAGCTTGTGTCTTACTGCAGCCCCTAGATACTTTGCTGTCTAATCAATTTTTGTTGTATTGGTTGGGACAATTGCCTATGCCAAAGTGGGGTATCTTGTCCTTCCTGATTTGCTCCCTTCCTTTTTCAGCTTCCTTACATTTTTTTAGAGTCTCTGTCTCTGAGTTTTAAAATAATTTTAAATTCCAATACTGTCCTCCAGAGAAAATACTAACATTTTATTACAAGCCTAGCTAATCTTGATGTTCTATCACCATTTAAAATATCTCTTTATAATCTGTTGCCTCAGAAGGCCACTTAGCGCATCCTCTAATTTGAGGGCAAGCCATTTTTATTACTTGTTTTCTGAGTAAATACTTCCAGTCCATGTTTACCCAGTGATGGATATTTTCATGTAGGCTCTCCTCCTCTGGGTTCCCTGTGAGAATGGTGTATTCTGGCATTCACACACTGCTCTCCCTCACCAAAAACCCCTCTTTTCTTCTGATCAAAGGTGATAACTTCTTTAACCTGAACAGCCATTGAATATAAGCAGCTGTTATTGTTCATTTTCAATGGAATGACTACACCTAAGGATGAACATTAAAGTCACCATGAAAATAACACAGGAATTTACAGGGGAACTTCCAGTCAAAAAGATTTTGACAGAAATGGGAATTAAAAAAACCAACAAACACTTCCCAAACCAGAATATATTTCATCAGGCAAGTCAGAGAAGGCAGACTGACTAAATTAACCCAGACAAAAGAGGTAAGTGGCTGTCCCTTGCATTACCAGGTCCTGGTACCACCGTGTTTGGATGCATCCCAACTTTTTGACTTGCTACAGGCAAGATATCCTTCTGCATCTGGTCTCCATTAGACAGTAGGCGTCAGGAGGAGGTGAGGTCTGCTATGGCTTCTTATTTGGGGCTCTTGTTGCTTGGTAGTACAAACAGTGGGCTATTAAAAAAGCCAAATGCTGATATTTCCACAGTGCTTGTAACACAAGCTGCAGTTTGCTGCAGTTTGGTCACAGCGGTTTACACACAGAGCCGCACACATTTAAATATAATATTTATTAAACTTACTGAAGTTTATTCTGAGGTATGACTGCAACCCAGTTTATTCTGGCTGGGCCTGGGAGCCTGTGTCGGGTTTGGAAGTGCGATGTCCTGCCATGTGCACCCGCAGAGCTGGAGCAATCTGCTTTGAATTAGCAGCCCAGTTATTTTATTGTGCTTGGCCTGGCCCTGCTACCCAGTGACCCTGAGCGAGATTGCTCTTAAAAGAGATAATATGACTCGATAAAACATAAGAACTTTAGAAAAAAGGGAAGAAGTATCAGCCCTCTGGGCCTAATCTCAGCCCACAGTGTATTTCCTTTGTTTCTTGGATGCCTGTGATACGTAGGCTGCAGGAGCAGCACTGTGCACCTGTATTTTGGCTGGCAAAAAGCTCTTCTTCCCACACACCAGTGAGCTGCAGGCACTGCAGGCACGGCATCCATCACCCAGTCAAGGTGCACTCTTCCAAATTCGTGTGAAATGCCTCTCTCGGCCTCTCCAGGGCTCCAAAAGCAAAGCCAGGCTTTCTGTGGGATACAAACTGAGCCAAAGTTGGAGCTAAAAGCTCGTAACCATTTTCCATAGGGAATCTGGACATAGTGCCCAGCTGGAAAAAGGCCCTTTGTGTAGATTTGCTGAGTAAAGAGATTGCCTTGGGATGTTCTAAGCACACGTAATAATTATGATTATTTTTTATGATACAAAAGACTACATATCCCATGATAAAAATCCACAAACAATTGTTAACTTGCAATTGGAATTATGCAGCATATTATGCAGCATTTACCCCCAAACAGAATTCATTGGCCTTATTTCCATCAGCTACAGGAACATCCCTCTTTTTTTTTTTTTTCATAGGCAAAAATCAGTCAAAATCAGGATAAAAATCAATCAAAAATCAGGAAAGATATTCAAGATCCACAGCTATTAACAGGGAAGTCTGCACATCATTTCTAATAGTGCAAGTTCTCAGAAGAATGAAGATAAAGTAAAGGCTGAGGAAGAGAAGAATGGAGAAAAATTATTTGCTTCCAAACTTAAAGGAGAAAAGGCTTTCCTGACCTTTCAAATTACCACAAACCTGCTTGGAATTTTGTCAGTAAAATGAAACAATTGAGAACAGGTCGAGATAAGCCCTAGATACATCCATCATCTCTTAGTTAAGCTCATTTAACTCCAGATACTTCACTTTATTGTTTGTGATGATTTGGGGGGCAGGAGACCATTCCTAAAAGGTTCTGTGCTTCAGAGCCTCCTATTGCTGTTCTTACATAGATCATCTCTTAACACAGCAGAGGATGCTGGGGATCTCATTTAATAAATTGCTGAAACACTGTTATTTTATTTTAACCTGACTATAATTTGATCAAATTCTCTTTAGCTTCTTTTAGAAAATGTTGTTGTGAAACATTTTCATTTTATTAAAAAAGAAGTTCCTGATGATACAGAAATTTTCCATTTTGGTTTTGATTTCTTTGTTTCTCAGTGTTTTACCCCTTTCCTCCTCACCATACAAAAATTGAAACATTTATCTTAGATCCAGTAAGACTCCAAACAAAGCATTTCATATTGTTTTCAATCCATATGGAATCACATTTCTCTTTACATTTTGCAAATAAATCAGAAGGGTCTCAAGAAAATTTCAAAATAATCTCATTCTTTTCTCCATGTCTTTCACTCACATTTTGGTGGTGTTGGTGGGAAAATATATCCTGCTCTTCATTCTGTTGGTGGAATCCAATCAAGGACCAAAAAGAAAAAAAAACTTAGAAAATGCCATTTCTGTTTAAAAGACAACACCACTTCTGGTTTTAAGTTAAAGAGAAACATTTATTTGGACATTTAAATTTACAGAGATCCACAAAGATTGTCTTTTGTCCCCAGATTAGAAATGGCAGGGGACTGGGTGTCTTTTCCCTCCCTCCATCTCTTGCCTACCTGCTGCACCTCCAAGCACAGTCCAACAAAGTGGATCCTGCCCCACCAGCCTCATTATCCTTCCTGGGACAGGGATGTCCCACAGGCCAGCTCTCATTGGAGGGATCCTGAAAGGAAAATTCACATCACACATCTAATTCTGGGCAGCAACACTGAGACAGGTCTGTGGCACTTGCAGCCACAGCCAGGAGAGAGGATTTCACAGCAATCTGCCACAGGAATGCTGGTCCCTCTGAAGAACAAGAGAAATCTGCTCCCAAGGGGTCTCTTGGATGGTGTGCATATCTTCTTGTGCTTGTCTAGCATGTTAT
The DNA here is from genome assembly GCF_024509145.1 of Vidua macroura. NCBI lineage: Eukaryota > Metazoa > Chordata > Aves > Passeriformes > Viduidae > Vidua > Vidua macroura. Next base: position 66,315,999 of record NC_071574.1, read on the forward strand.
GTGAGAGGAAGGGCTGGCCCGAGCTAGAAAGGGCAATCTTGGCTCTCCCTGTATAAAGGTTACCCAGAGGGCTGGGATGTGCTGCCCTTCCACCAACGCTGCTGATTGCCAGCATCTATCAGCTGGGGACAGCTCTGCCAGGAGAGCTTGCTTCAGCAGCTCAAAACCAGGCTCTCCTGCTCGTGTTAAAGCACGCAGGTTTCTTGTCAGGGGTTCTGTATTTGCTGTAGGCTCACAGCAGAGCTGCCTCTGTTTGCTCAGCCTTGGTCCCTCCAGTCAGGAGAAGTCCCAGCTGAGGGCTGTGGGGTAGGACACATAATGGGAGAGCTCCTAGATCCAAGGAAGAGCAAGTGACAACCCCAGCCCTAACCTGTACACATCCTTTCACAGTCCTGGGGTGGAGGAAGTGACACCACTTCTCTGGAAGATCTGGAGGTCCAAGCCCTGCTTCACCACTGTGACCTTGTGCTCTGTTTTAAGGCCAAATCCTCAGAAATGCCCCAGTTCCCATTGCCTTTGGGTATTACAGCCTCATTTCCTCCAGCTCTCTGCCGGGGTTTTCCTTCCAGTTTGGCACCAGAAGAGCTGATATTTCCCTGGTTTCCCCCATTGTGATGCTAACAGGCTGGCGGGGAGAGCAGGGGCTGTGCCAGCGGGGGGAGGCCAGCACTGCCCCGGGGAAGGGGCAGCAGAGTGGGCTGGATTTGGGGTGTCAGCACAGCACAGAGATGCTTCTGTCAACAGCAGCGCAGGCTGATGCTCAAGGAAAACTGCTTTTCCCAGAAAAAAAAAAAACAAAAACACCCAGGCATTGCAATGCCCCAGAGTGTCTGAGGAAGGAAGGGGTGAGAGGAGTCTCTCCTGTCCTGGTGTTCTTCAGATTTAAGCTCCAGTGCATTCACCAGAAAGTTGTGGAAATAATGGGATTTCCTGGACTATGGACAAAAAGTCCTTGAAACAATGGGAGCCCTGGAGTGTGGACAGAGGCTGGGGCACCCTGGGATGGAGATGACTCAGTCACAAAGGGTTTTTTGATCATGAATAAAGCACCCAAGACCAAGTAGTTCCAGATCCACAAGATCCAAAACCCCCTTGGAGAAGGTTCCAGGTGATAAGCCATCAGTGTTTGCAGCACACTGGCTTCCCAGCCCTGCACACCCCAGCTCTGCAGCCCAGCTGCTCCCAAATCCTCCCCAAGAAGATAACTCTCTCTGGAATTAGGGCCTTTTTCTGTTATTTTCTTTTTTAATCACATGGAAAATATTCCCAGCTCACCACCGCCTCAGAGCTGTGGTGGCCTTGCCTGAGGCCACCTCTCAAGCCAGTGGGGTGACATGGGCTGCAAGGCTGGGAAGACAGTGCTGCCAAACCTCCTTTGGAAGCAGCCCCTGTCGGTTTTCCCTTTCAAGCTCTTTCATTGAAAATCCTTAAGGCGCCGAGAAAAAGGCCCTTTCTCAAAACAGTTTCTGCAGACAGCCTGGGAGAGTTGGGAGCTCAGCCCATGGGTGCCAGCAGGCTGCTGGGGGGGGGCACCACTGCCCATGGAAGGTCTGGGGGCAAGGACCAGCCATGAGCAGAGCATGGGCAGGGGTGGGTGATGTCTCAGCCCTTACACAAAGAATTTATTCTTCCTCCTGCCCCAGACTGAGAGGATGTTCCCTTGTCACCCTCAAAATTAACAGCAGGACTTGCTAGGTTAGGACCCACAGAAAATGTCCCCTGTATTTAACACCTTCCCTGCTTCATTGCAGTGGGTGGTTTAAACTGATATCCATGAAAGCCCAATGCTTGGCACCCTGGTTAACAGAGCAATTGAATGAGGAGGAGGACAACTTGCTCTCCCCAGCTGAAAAATTATCTGGTTTTCAAGGTTTGCATCTTCTGCTACCTTTCTTCTCAATGTTAAAACTTAACTTTTTATTTCTTAGGCCCAATCAGCATTTAAATGACAGGTTTAGTAATGGTAGCTGAAAGTGCTGTGATGTCTCCCTGCTTCAGGCTCCAGATTGCAACACCTGCTGGGACAAGAGTCTCCCAAACCTGTGAGATCAAATGCTGCAGGATGCTCAGGCTGAGCTCTTTAAACCATCCCAGCTCTATCTATAACCTCTGATCTTGAATTTAAACCATCCATAGCCTTGCACATTAGAGACCAAACCATCTGCCCAACCAAGGTAGCACTTCAAAAGGCTCAGGGGGCAAGAAAATGTATTCAGGTCTCTGAGTTGTTTTATGAAGAGCATACACTTAGCACAGAATCATAAAATAGTTTATAGTCAAATTAATGAATGTGCCATAACTTTGGGAAAGCTGCAGACACCATTCAGATGGAAAGCAAGCAATACGTGGACTGCTTTAAGTTCCACATTGATTAGAAATAATACAGGAGATATATTTGCTTTACAAGAAGGAAAGGCAGTGAGTAAAGCAAAACATGGCTCCATGAGCATAAATGACAGCCCAGCCTAATGCCAGCACAAAAGGCAGTGAAGCACATCCTTTTCTGCGCTGGATGCATTTGGAGGGCACTCCCACCAGCATTCCTCTTTGTTTCAAGGTAGTTAGTGAAGGGTAGGGAAAAAAATCAAGAGCAATAAATGAGTTGTTGCAACCTGCCCTTTCTGCTCCAGAGATTTCCTGGTTTTGTAAACAGGAAATGCTGCACAACTTGGCAAGGACTCGATGTGATAATGCTGAAGAATGATCAGACAGTCAACCATGAAACCACAACAGTGTCTGCTGAGGAAAACCCACAAGCTGTCAAGAAAGCTGCAGGATGTTTTGTGACACAATCTATCAATTATCCAAGGTGAATGCCTTTATTTATAGATGGATTTCTTTTCCTGTTGTAATTCCATGCCTTCTCAGTCTTACAGTAAGCCACCTGGGCAGTGTGAATACGCAGGGTAATTTCAAGGTAATATATTATTCTGTATAATAAAAACAAGTTGTCTGGTTGTTTTTAGTGAAGTTGTCTAAGCCTGTTCCCATGGGCTTCCCACCTCCCAGGGAGAACTTGCAATCTGCTCTGTTTCATCATCACTTTTGTGTCATTTCCTACTGAGATGAGTGGCACCAAGACAATTTCCAGACGTGGTTATTTGTTCTCCTTGACCTGAGTGACTGCTGTTTTCTAAGTCATTTGCAATGTCAGTCCTGGGATTTGACACTTGGTCTTCTCCAGTTGGGGATTATAATGTTGTATCTTTCATTCAAGCTATTAATTTTTTGGAGGCAGTTACAATGGAAATGTTCCAAAAATTTGTTCCTTACCAACACTTAATTCTGCAAATCAGGCCAATTTCACCAATGTCACAATACTTGATAATTCAGTTTACACCAAGTAAAAAACTTTTCCCTGGACCACCAACCCTAATTCTATACAGGGTGTTTAACAACAATGACTACTTGTTGGTTTGGTTTTTCACCCATACCTAAGGAAGCTTTAACACACTCTGTTTCCAGCTGTGCCTATAACCTGCAGAGATAGACTGAGAACAGCTTACAACTCCAAATATTTCCCTCCTTTGAATTCTGTCCATCGTTTCCTTGTTGGTTCCCCTCTCAAAGTAAACAGTTCCATGAAAATTTGAGCAATCTTGAATGAGGTCTTTGCAGTGACCTTATGGCTTAGAAGCAGATGAACCCAGAGCTCATTGGGCAATAATTTCCTATTGTTCATATACAATCTCAGCCTGAAAATGGGATATGTGTCCCTAAAGCCAGCTTCTGCTCTGGTTGAGCAATGTGTTGTCAGGCCCCTCTTTCAGCAGCTGTCATCTGTAAGCTCAAGCATAAACTCAGATGACCTGAGCAGTTCAGCTCTTCTGGGTTACCAGAAGGAGTCCCACAGCCTAAATAAGGCACCACAAAAATGTCTGAAAGTGAGTCTAGAGAGGATCTGAAATCTTGTGCCACCTGGAAGGCTGTTGATCCATCCTTGCTCTCTGTGGAAGTTTGCATTTCCATGTGCCTGGTTACATTGCACCCCAGCTGAGGCCTCTAAAATTCTGGGTAAAAGCCCTTCAAATAACACATAAGGTGCTCCTCTTGTATCACTACTGCCCTAGTGATGACTCTGTAGGGCTGTACCTCATGGAAGAGCTACTCCTTTACTCCATCTTTGCAGACGAAACTTTTGGGTGGAGAAGAGTAGGACCCAACCCCTGAAGGCAGTGTCCTGAATCAGATCATCATGTTGAGTTTGTCATTAAAAAACATTTTTCCCAAAGGCAAAACAATGCTCTGAAAAGAGCATCAGGAGAGCAGTGCTCTTTCCACCACCTTCATCTCTCATTTTCACACAGAGATATTGCCCCACTTCATCCAGGCCATGGTAGAGAAGCAGAGATAAATGGGGAAAGTTCTTGTTGCCAGCAGGAAAATTCCAGCCAGCGCCTTTTTGTCACCACTTCCTCCCTAATCCCCCATTTCTCCTCCCCTCTGTTCTTGAAGAGGCAACCTTGTGTTTGCAGATGCCAAGGAGCCTCCAAGGAAGGAACAATAACAAGCACATCCCTTCGTGCCGGCAGCCTCTGGAGGCAACCTGCGTCCCTTGGCAGGGCAGGGCAGGGCTGGCCCGCGGCGGGCGGTGAGCCCACAGCAAACATCTCGGCGCTGCGGCACGTCGAGCTGGGAGGCGTTTGGCTTCCAGTCAGGAGACGAGGCTTCCCAGCACCGCCTGGACAAACACACCTACCCAGCGCCAGGTGTGCTCCCTCGGGAACGCTTCCGCTGGCTGCACCGGCAGCACCGGCTGGACTGACAGCCCTGCCACAGCCCCGGCGGAGATAGGGATCTCCAGGCGTTCCACCAAAGGGTCAGGAAAAATCCTGAGTGAGTCAGCAGAAAGGTACGATTCCACACAGGGCCTCTGGACATGATTTGTTGGATCCTCACCCACCGAGAGAGTAGGAGTGTTTTCTTATTGTTTGTAATGAGTTTTATCGCAAGGAAAAGAAAATAAATAATGCCAATTATAAAACGCTCTCCTCCCCTAGCTTCATTTTTTAACATGATTTAAGAGCGCCCAAGGGAAAACATTTAATCCCAAACCCATTTTGGATTTGTATTTTAGGAACGTTATGTGATGCAGCATGTATTGAGCTCCTAGCAATTCAGAGGCAGACTTTCAAAGGTGGAATGAAGCTGGGCACATGAATTTCTTTAGCCAGAGCAGGAGAAATATTTGCATATCCCGTGCACTTCTACATGGAGTCAACAGGATGTAAGAGAATGTAAAGCCTTTTTTCCATAATATGCATGAGATACAGATTTATCAATGGCAATTACTTAATTCTCTGGACGTTAACTCCAAGAAATTTCAACACAGGTGTATCAAGGATGGGGATATTGAAAATCATCATGATTCCCAAGAAGCTGTCATGAAATTGCAATTTCAGTCCACCCAAACTGATTGAGATAAATGAATTTCAAATGTAGCCATCTGGTTTAATGGTACAGCCTAAACAAATGACTTGGTGTGCTCCCAAACCATCAAGGTCAGCAGCCTGTTGGGTGCTGCAAAGTTTTACGATTTAAAGAAAATTGAAAACAAAAGCACACTGGAGATCAAAGATGACCCTGAGGCTGATGGACTGTCACATCCATAGGAAACAGGACTCCAAAGGAGCCAGAGGGCTCATCTGGTCCATCTGCCTTCTCCAGGACAGGGCCTGACTCCCCTGCACCGTCCTGCTAAGGCTGCAGAGAAGAAACCCCTTGAAACACTTTGCAAGTGTTCAGTCACAAAGAGCTCCCCTTTCCTCAGTAAGCTTGCTTCAAGGGAATACAACACTCCCTACCCAAAACTCCTGCCTGCACGTGCAAAAATGAACCTTTGTGAGGGGAGGACGCTGCCACACTCTCATTGCTCATCCAGCCCATCTGCATCAGGAGTGCAATCAGTTCTGCCTCCAACAACACAGAAGGGAACCCCAGCAGTGACCCCAGGGTGGGGGGAAGGATCAAGTGAGGTAAGCAGATGAGAGGTCAATGCTAAAAGACACTGAGATGTTATTGCAGTGGTAGAATTACTTAGGAATGCACAGTGACACAGGGAAAGCAACTGAAACAAGGAGACAGTAAATTTGTGATGGGTCCAAACTAAAGCCCAGTGCTGTACATGAGGAATTCTGCTGCTGCTCTCAGCTGGGTTTGGGTGACATGTCCCAGTCTTAGATTAACATGGGGAAATTCAGCTGCACAAGAATGAGATCAGTATGGTATAAAATTGTTGGTTACAGTGTGTCACATCTTTCCCATCCTGAGCTTCAGTGGTTCTGGTCTCCGTCTTGGGAGTACAAGCTAAAACACATTTGTATATTAGCATATTTTAGCAACACGCTTCATGTGATGATCCTTGGCAGAAGCAGAGCAAATGAAAACCTCACTGAAACCAGGGACAAAGACCCTATTGACTTCCCCATCATCTGCCTGAGACCATGATTCTTCCCCAGCTATGGGATTCCACAGCACCTCCTGGACTAATGCAGATAATCCCCCTTGGAATTTTTATTATTTCTGATGTTTTTCTTCCATACTGACACATGCTGTATTGACAAAGGAAAAGAACTAAAGAGTGTATATTTTTAAATGCCCTGTAGGGACAGGCTATATTTTTAATGTGGAGTTTATGTGGTTTGGATCAAAAATCAATGAGGCAAGTGGTTTTGAAATCAGAAAAATTACTATGTTGCCTTAAAAATTATATCTTTCTCTTCTTTAAAAATGTGCTTGTTTCTCTTCATTGTTTTCTAGTTTTTCCCATCTGAGGGTATAAGAAAAATTGATGTGAGATTTCTGGCCAATATATAGATATGTTGTCCCAGAAGGACACTATTTTCTTTGGTTTTTAACTTGGTCTATATTTATCTCTTTGGTCAATATGGGTGAGCACTGAACTCAACCACAAGTCAGTACAGGTTTATGCTGGCAACTCACTGTAACATGCTTTGAATTAAGTAACTGAAGGTTTTACTTGATTTCCTGCAATGCAAATCTGGGGGAAGGTATGGTTAAATCAGAACAATGGAGTTACTCTGGAACCACTTCTAAAGCAAATTAAAATACTTCATGTCAGGAGCACCTTCAAATTCCTTCACTACCTGCTGACATTTTTGCAAACAGAGATACTACTTTAGGAGGGTGTGATCATAATTCAGCCCAGTAAAGGAAGATATTCCCCATTTCTTAGCATCAGTTACTAGCACAGCACAAAATGACAGGGTAAGGACACTGTCAGGTTCAAAGGTGCCCCTTTCCTCTGCAGAGAGGCGGGGCAGAACTGCAGGTAGGGACCTGACTGCATTGTCGTTGGCATTTTGAAATCAACACTGGGAGAAGACAGCCCATCACAGGAGGAGGAGGAGGAGGAGGAGAGCAGTTTACACTGAATGAGGCAGCTGGCATTTGAACAAAAGACCTTACATTTTGTGGCTGGTGGGAAGAGCACTGGTGTGAAGTGGATGTGTGGTGGCTCCAAAAGCTGTGCCACAGCTGCCTGCAGTGGCCCATTAGACCCCCTAAGTCCTCCTGTGGTCCAGAGTCATCATCACTGCAGTGCAATCCATGATTTGTGTTTCACAGATCTTATGGCATAATCTGCATCACAAGGAGCTCTCAGGATATTTACCATCAGGTGTTCCATATTAGTGAATCAAGGAAGAGTAGATTTATATTGGCTATTTGGAAAAAATTCTTTACTGTGAGAATGGTGAGGCACTGGCACAGGCTGCCTAGAGAACCTATGGGTGTCTCATCCCTGGAAGTGTCCATGGCCAGGTTGGATGAGGCTCTGAGCAACCTGTTAAGATGTCAAAGATGTCCCTGCCCATGGCAGGGGAGCTGGAATTAGATGATATTTAAGGTCCCTTCCTACACAAACCATTCTAGATTCTATGATTCTGGGAGTTATTTTTTTTTTCTATATCAGCTTTTTTGGCTTATATCTTTGGGCAATTTTTAGTTATTTTTTTCAATGAAGGTTGAGATTTTCATGTAATTGTTTACCTGCCATTCCTCAAGTTTTAAAGGAAACACTGCATGTTGCATGATTCATAAGAAAGGCACCAGAGCTGGCAAACTGATTTCAGATACATTAATCACCCTATCAAATACTGGGATTTATCAGCAAGATCAGGGCACAACAAGCAGTGACAAACCATGACAAGCAGGAGTTTGGTGTGGAAACAGCTCACAACACAAATTCCAAGGAGAAGAGAAATTATATGATGCAAGCACCCCGTTTGTAGTTGTAAACACATGGTAAATCACTTCCATTAGCACTGTAACAGTTTCCAGCCCCAGGAGGACAAAGCACTTGGTAGCTCGATTCATTTCTCCCAAAAAGCTTCAGCCTGCCCCTGCCAAAGAACCCTTGGCTGTACACGGCCCCTGAACAGATACAATCTGAACAGGCCCTTATTGTATCCCAGGGCTGAAAGGCCAGCTCCAGAGATGAAAAGCAATTAATCTTGAATGCCTGTTTGTACAGTAACTCTCCCCCTTCCCACCTCCTGGCTCTGATAAGTGGCTTTGTGTGGAGCAAACAGGAGCACCTTTCACACAGCCCATCAGCCCCAAAGTCCCTCCTGGCAGCCCTTGGACCAGAAAAAAGAGTGGTTTGGCATTAACTCTGCTGGGGCGTTTCCCTGCCCTGCACAGTGGGAAGAGCAGGGGCACCATGGCCAGGGGCTGGTGGCAGCTGCTGGGGCTGGCCAGGACCTCTGCCACTGCCACAGCATGGCCAGCAAGGCAGAGGAAGGCTCCTGGCTCCTTTTCAAGCCCCTGAGATTGCAAATGGCAATTCAGACACTGAAGTGGTCCCTGACACCAACAGGCAGTGCTCAGATCAGCAGGTTTCCCCCAGTGGCTCTGTGGGTGCGTTTGTATTCTGGTATGAGCTGTGCACATTTTCACTTGAAGACAAAAATTGCCCATGGGTACACAGATACTGAGGGAAGTGTCTTGCAGTCTCAGCTCTGCAACTTCTAAATTTCTCTCCAAAAGCAGGTGGGTCCTCTGGGACCCTCATCATCATCATCCTCATCATCATCATCATCATCATCTATCTTCTATACTGTGCATGCTACTGCAAGGTTTGGCCAGGGCAATCACCATCAGCCCAGACCTAAGCTACTCTATTTAACACTGCTCCAGGACCAAAGGGTGAAATTCTTTTTCCTCATAGCTCTCTGCATCCACATTACCTTTGTCAGGACCTCAGGTGTTTGTCTTTATAGGGACAGATCCATCCTAATGTGGGGCCTCTGAGTATGCAGCAATGGCCTTTCATAAAGCAAGAGAGGGAACCACATTAAAATAATACTTTTTGAGTCTTTTGACCTTCATCACTCTAAGACTTGTGCCCAGGAAGAACTGGGACTGGCCTCTGTGTGCCTCACACATGGAAACAAGAACCACAGTTACAGGCAGAGATTTCATGGCTCAGATTTTCCACAAATATTTCTCATTTTTTAATTCTCTGCATTATCCCAGAGGTCTAATCTGAGTCACCAAATCTACGTTCCCATAGTCTACATTTAAGTAGTATTACAAGTGCACAGAATAAAAATCCAGTCATGAGGACAGAGGACAGTAAAATTAACCACGGCAAAAGCTCTTTAACCCACCAATCAGACTGCATCTAAAATATTTAAAAGATAAAAAATAATATATATCCTTGCTAGGTGAGTTCTCTTTGGCCAATGGAAGGGATGTAAGCAGCATCCTCCTTACAGATTCTGCAAATTCTTCACACTTCAGCAATGATAAATATTGATGGGCTTGTGGATTTTGTCACCTTTCTATTTGCTGATGACAAATTTCTCAAGGAAGGTCCTTTAGCCACCATCTGGATTTAAAGTGATTTGAGTGTGAAATGGATGAAACTTGCTATTCCTGGGAGTTTAAATCTCCAGCTATCATTTGCTTGCCAGATTTCTTGCCCCTGTATAAAGGCAAGTCAAATACACAATGGTGAGATGTTCCAGGTGAGACTCCTCTATGGCCTACCTGTCCAAGAAATTGCATTTAGAAAGGGGTTTACAGCCAACCATGGATAGGAATTGGTCTGCCTCCAACCTCATTTATTTCCAGTTGGTCCTTCAAGCTGTGTGGTAGAGTCCAATGTTGTCTAAAATAACTTATTTTGTGCCTTTAGACTGAGCCCTCCTGAACACCACAAAAGCATGAGCTGTCAGACCTGCATTGCCTCTCCCACAGAGACTGGACACCCCGGATCTCTGGGGCTTTGTGCCTGGAGATGGCACTGGCCTTAACAAGGGAGGGATCTGTGGTGACAGCCTCTCATCAGTTCACAGCCTGGGAACATGAAGGGAAGGTTCTCCTCGCCTCTCTGCTGATTTCTATAGAAGAGTTTTAAAGACCCATCAAAGAAGCATGTCCCCTCCTGCTCTATGCCCTCCCCAGGCTATGCTTTCTCCAGAGTACACTCCCATTTACATTTTTCGTCTGTTCATATCATCTTTTCAACAAATCAAAGAAACAAAAGATCCAGAAGGCTACAAAGTCACATCTGTAAATCTCCTTTCAGGATCAGATTGCTTCCAACAACTTTTTCACTCTGACTTCACTATCTCTGATTCCCAACTCCTGCAGCATTGCTTTAGGCTGGTCTTCAGCAGAGTCATTTCCATGACTGGCTGATAAAACTTAGCTGAAGTCATTGGAAGCCAAGTAGTCCCAAACCAGAGGAATGGGGGAAATCTGGGGGAAATCTGGGGGAAATCTGGGTGAACTGGATTCTGCTTCCCTTAGCAGCTGTACATTTTAGGGGTCAGGTGAACCAGTCTTCCTAAAGCAAGTGATTTTGCATCTCCTATGGAGAAAGAAAGGAAGGTACTTAGGAATTCTACTGTGTGAGGGCCTGCCCAGCCGAGAGGGAACTGGCTTCACTAACTATGCAGAAGCAGTTTCATCCAGTGTAGGAGGATTATTCCTCAACATGCCTTAGGCAGGTGGACTAGATTCCTCCACCAGCACTTCAAGTGAATGCAGAATTAATTACATGTGTGTCTCCTTCCAGCCAACAAATATTACCAGGAATCACTGAATCCCATTTTATTTCTGTCCCCAAGATACAAATGGGAACTTCTCCACCGATCTTAAGCATTTTATATCCCCATAACAATCACTGTTATTTCTCTAAGATTTTGAACTACAACATCACTTGCTGTCAGCTCTCCAAAATTTTACTACCACCTGCAAGCCCCAGCAAATCCCAGCCACAACTGCCTTTCACAACATCCGTCTACGCATCAGTGAAACCTGCAGCTTGTAAAGAGCAGATGCAGCTCAATGCAGGCAGATGAGACATCTGAGCAGTGCCCAGGGGCTCTGCCATTTCCAAACTGCCTGGTTTCCCTTTCCAAGAACTTGTCTCTTCTGCACACTCCCTCTGCGTGGGTCGGCTTCGGGATGGATGGCTTCCAGCTCCTGCGGAAAACAAAAGACACGCACATCTGGCAGAGAAGCTGCCAGACACTCATAAATCATGACTGATCACGGTGTTGATGTGACGTGTCACAAGGATGCCTTTGAAGAGCTGTACCCAGCTATAATTTGATAAACCCAGCACTGCTTCTGCCCCTCACAAGCAGCAACGGCTGCTTTGGCGCCACGCAAGAGCTGTGGCTTGCACAGCACGGAATGATCCAGCTTTCCTCGTCCTCCCTCCCTTGGGATGAACTTCCCACCAGGCAGGAGAGGCACCCTCCCTGCCCACTACCCTAAAAACATGTGAGGTATCAAAAGAAATCAAGACACCAGCCACACCAATAAACACTGGGGCCTTCTGGTGTCTCTGATGCTCATTTTACTGATGCTCAGGCAGACAAACCATGCCTGCTCACTAGCTGAAAATCAGTGGCCTATTCTGTAAAATGCTGAAAGGAATGAACTATGTCAACAAGACATTTCCACCACACCTTCTGAGCTGGGAATGTCTCTGTAGAGTCCAAAGGGCTGAAGGCATGAGGTGGTCCATGTTTTGCACAGACCTTCAATTTGATCTACACTATAGAAATACAAATAAATAAATAAATTAGAAGCTTTGCTCTCACAGAAATATAAAGCCCCATCTGCCCGCCTTTTGTAAAGTGATGTCAAAGATTTCACTTGAAATGGTACTGACATTTCTCTGTCTTGTACCCCAAACACATCCTGTACATGGCTGGTCAAAAATGAGGAGGAATTCAGTGAAAAAATGCACAGATTCCTGGGTGTTCTTGGAAGGAAATTCAAAATTCATGATAAATGTTACCGATATTTGGAAATTGGAAATATTGGAACCAGCTGTCACACCCATAGACTTTCCTCTGCCTGAAAAGGAATCATTTTTGTTGTGCATAATGGTGAGAAGAGTGGGTCAATGAAGAGTGTCAGGAAATAAAAGACAGGTAAATAAAGTTCATTCTCATGATTCAGGCATTGAAATGCAAACCAACAGATGTGAATCAATACCATCTGTACTAAAAATTTACTGGGTAACTGAGGGACACCGTAATCCATTCACCATCATCCTTTGCAGCCTTTAGAAATACATTTTGTGACCCATTCCCTTAATGAATTGCTCTGTGGATAAAATAATTTATTTATTAAAATGCTTAGGATAGGACCTGAAAAATTTAGACATAAACATTTCCTAGGGCTGGGTACTGATGTTGACACAATCATGATGGCCACGAAACCAGAACATGCACAAAATTCAAGGTTTTTTGGCAAACAAAATACCTTTTATTTTTTTTTCTGACCCCAGTGTAACCAGGCCTGCAGGTGTGATCTCTCACTGGCTTTATATCTGTTTTCAGTGGTCTGCAAAACAGATATGAAATTCAAAGTGTCAGTTCCATTCACCTCCACCTTGTCTCTGCTGATATAACCCCACTGACTGCAGAAATGTTTCCTAGCGTTGCATCCAGAGTGGAGAGAACTGGAAATGTCCCATATTTTACCTGAAACAAACAGCTGTCATTATTTCTCTTTACAACACTTGCCCTTCTCCTAGAGTAACACAGTGAATGTCATGGGTGGGGGGGGGGGACTCACAGACCTTCCCTTTACACATGAGCTTTCCACCCCATTTAGCTCCCTGAGTTGTTTATATTTTTATTCACAATCAGTTAAGCAATTATATATGGATAAACTGTATTTTCCTCTGCACCAAGTTGTATTTGAGTCATTGGAGTGTTGTACCTTGCCCAAGACAAGGATGTTAAAAATACAGACATAATAAGAATGGCTGCTCTGTTCTGGGATACTGAATCCCAGTACTGCAGCTTTCCAGGTTTTATAGGCCATGTGGGATGTGGTTAAGATCAAAGATATAGACTTGTTTTCCCCCCAGAAAGCCAAAAATGGCAGGTTTCCATAGAGATGTAAGAGAAAATTCTAAAAATTTTTAGAAGTGGAAATCCTCCAGGTTGGATCTGACCCTTCCAGTCACTCCTCTGCTGCAAGAGAAAAGTTCTACAGCTCAGCTGAGCAGCACCAGAGGAACCACTCAGCCATATGGTCTAATTATGGCTTTTGTGTGTACTTTCCATGTATAAATGACTTTCAGGATTGCTGTCAGGGACAAGCAGCACTCTGCACTGTAGTGGTGCCAATTCTCATCATTTCATTACGTTCTGTCACAACTGGCACCCTTCCCAAACATCAGCTCTTTGACTCGGCTGATTAAGCGAGGATCTCGGCTTCCACCAAACCCGCATCTCTGGCCTCCAGGCTTGCAGATCAAATCTTGCAAGTATGACCTGATGGAAAACTACAGACAGCTCAAAAACAGGGACACAGGCACAAAGTTAAGTTTTCTGCAGAGTAGCATGTTTTCTGGGCTCACCCCATGGCAGAGGGCGGTGTGGCAGGCAGCGCTGCTGCACGCACATGCATCATCGCAGGAAATGCCCACTGGGGCACCATGCAAGGCTGCATTTGTGTGCACAAACACACCATCCACACTGCTCCTGCAGCTTCAGCATCCACAGTGCCTGACTTTTCAGCTGCTGGAAACAGCTTTGAATGGCTGACAAGGAAGGGGAACGTTTTTTTAATTAAAAGTGCTGATTCCAATCAACCGGCTAATTTGGGACTAAATTTTTTTTTCAATGTGTTGCTTTCACAAAGCTATTAAAAAACTGGGCTAAACACAGAAATACTTTATTTTTATGCTTTCAAAGGAAACCTTTATACAGTTTTGCTTTCAATGCTTTGCAACAGATGGGGTGATTTATCCTCTGGAGCTGCCTAACTTTAGATGGAGTATGAAAAGAGCTTGTCTTCAAAGTAATGAAGTTAAATGAAATTATTTTCACTTTAAACAGATTAACTGGAATTAAATCATTCTCACTCTGTAGCTACATTTAGCTAATTCTTAAGACATTTTAAAGCCTAAACCATAACACTACATGTAAACCAGGGTAAGTGTTTTGTCACAATCTCTTTTGTAAACAAAATGAAAATTTCGTTCAAGTCAGTTAAATGAATATTGGTATTTTGGTTTGCCTGCAGAATAGAAGAATCATTTAATCATGCAGCCCCTTCCTTTCCATGGCTATTGGCTGTGTGCTTCCATGCAATAGAGTACTAGGTAAAAAGGCAAGATTGAAATCCATTTCCTTCAACAGACAAGCCTCACATCTGGTTGTATTTTCCAGAAATTTTTGATCAGCGGGAAAATAAGTTGGAGAGGCCATCAGTATTCTGAACAGCTAAAGGTCTTTCTCACTGAGCAATGTATCTGTAAATAGCTCAGAAGCAACGGGCTCAGATCTGAGCAGAGATGATGCAGCCAGAAAACTTGCAGGGCACATTCCCCATGCAACAAGATCTGCCATCTCAAGAGAGAATTAAAGATTTCTGTGAGTGTTGAACTGCAGCAGTTGATCATGGATGGCCACAGGGCATTGGTCACATCCAATACTGCACCCTGTACAGCCAGAGACACCTCCCTCAACAATACAAAGAAAGATTTCTGTGCCTGGACACACAGCATGGACTCAGACATTTTGCTCCTAGAAGTTGCCCTAAATGTTACAGATGCAAAACTCTCTGCACTGAATTTCTCTGGAGCCAGAGGTTGCTCCCTGGCCTGGGTACCACTGACAGTAGATATTAATCTTTTTTGAGAGGCTGATGTCTATCTTCATGCCACATTAAAATATTCCCTCCCTTTCCACTGCTCAGTAAATGGAGAAATCTTTGATGGAAGAAATAACATTTAGGATTGATTACACAGCATCAGTCGGTTGGGATTTTTTTTCATTTTCAAGTACATAGCTTTGAATGCCAGAACTGAGAACTTGGTCCTTTCTCCAGCACATGACTTTCAAAATTACTGTGTGACTTAGTTTAGTACTTGCATTGTAATAGGATTTTATTTCTCAATGAGAGCACGCTGCTGGCAATTGCCCAGCCACTTCTAATTACTCCTGCTTCATGTGGCTACAAAGGAATTCAAACCTGTACATCCTATCTGTGCTGTCTGTCATTACTAAAGTTTAATGTCATTTAGCTTTCTACTGTTTATTCACAGCCTTTGCTGAATAAATAGCAGTGAGCAGACCTGCAGAAGGAGCGTGTTTCCCATTCCTTGGGATGAGTGTTTTGTTATTCAAAGCTTCTGATGCTGTTCTCACTGTTTGTTCGGCTTCAAAGCTGGATTACCTGACAAGGATTTCTTCTGCCGTGCATTAGGTGTGTCATTATTCCCAAAAAGAAATGCCAGGTTATGAGGTATAAAATAGAAATCCTACTGTGGCCTGTGATACTGCAAAATTCCTCTGCTTTCCTTAGCAATTAAGACTTTTAGGTTCTAAGGTGGATGGTGTACAGTTTCCTTTCACCTTCACCTCCTTGTTAAATTGTGCATGGAAACAACCTTGCTTCCAGTTCCTCTGTGAAATGAAACGTTAATCAACACTCCTCAGTTAACAATTTGCAAATTGTTTCTTAACCCTCAGTAACGTCCAAGCTTAGGTTTAAAGCATAAGGAAAGCAGAAGTCAGCACAGTTTCTGCCCAAGATTTGTCCTCTGATGCAGCCCAAGTGTCTGTACCTGTTTCCAAATCTCTGAAACCTGGATAAGTACTAGATTAAGATCAAGGACAAGGAAAACATGAAACTGAGCTTTTCCTGGCTCTTTCCAATGCAGAAACATCAACATTTCAGTGAGATGGCAAGGCTTGAAGCACATCTAAGGCTCACTGATTTCCTAAGACTTGGTAAACTTCAGCTCACTGATGTTGATATGCTGCTCTATGAGCTGTGAAAGAGCTGCTGAAGAGATGTACAGTTCCTTTTCAAACCACAAACTGATCATAAATAAAAGTTTCAGTCTTGTAAAAGGCAATTTAAGGATACTGCCTACTGTCTCAAATGCTGTGCAGTAGTTTCTCAAACTGCAAGTCAAGACCCTCAGGAGGCTGGAAGAGGAAGGCAAAGTATAAAAAAGGATTAAGAGAGTTATAACACAGTGGCTTATCTAAATTTTCAAGCATTTAATTGAGTATGAGCTTGTTTATCATTAAAAAAAAGAGAATAATTTTAGGAGGAAAAAACCAAGAAAAATAAACAGTAATGCTGTTCTGACCTCCTCCAGTTCAGAGAAGTGGGGCAGCTGAGTTCATCATTTGCTGGTTTCCACAGCTACCAAGTTACAAATCAGGAGGTGCTGGAAACTTCTGAGCTCAAGAGAGTCCACAATAAGTAGATCCACTCCTGGTACAAAAACAATTAATGATCACACAAAAATATCAGGTTCTAACACAAAAAAAAAGGCTTCTCTGTTAAACTTTGGAACTCCTTGATACTGGGTACTCCAGATATCAGACACCTGGGTTCAAAGAAGCCACTGGGCAAATTCATGGAAGAAGAAGCAGCACAGAAATATGAAATACAAAATTTAATTTGTAGTTAAGCTGCAAATCAGTGATAGGAAGAGAATTTTTTTTGACAAGCAACACTACATTTGCCATTTTCACATGCTCTTCCCCAAATCAGTAAGACACAGGCTCCCAACCTGAGAGGATCATCTCCTCCAACAACTTACAACCTCATTTTCACCAGAAGCCACTCTGTGCTTCCTCAGAGTGGGGGGTAAGAGTTTGCCTGCACAGATGGAAATTATCCAGCTCATGTCCTTCACTCTGAGATTATTACACGAGCAATTAGAGGTATTTAGCAGTTCTCGGGTAGTGTAAAGACTTTCACACATGCAGAGGAAACAGCTGTTGCTGCTCTGGAAGGAATGAGCAAGATGATGCCAGCAGCAGACAGAGGAGCTGCTGTTGGAACAAGCAGAGTGCACCTGAGTGAAGACACAGCTGAGCTGCATTCAGAAAGGAATTGAAGGCAGGTGTGTGCATGGGAGACGCTGAAGCAGCTCCTGATTGCAAAAACTAAACCACCCACTCTCCCTGTGATGATGGTATTGTTTCATGGAGGAGTTATCACAGGGAAGAGGGGAGGTTTCTGTGCAGGGTCATGTTTTTATGTGGAAACACATCTACAGGAGATGCTGATCACTGTGAAGTGCCTGAGCCACTGCACACCTTCACTGGATCAGAATTCAGCACAGCAGTATTTAATTTCTGATTTTAGCATGGCCTTTTGGTTTTGTGTCACAGAGCTGCTTCATATTTTGAGGCTATAATTTTCATGTGAGAAAATCAGTTGGAAAAGATGTGGTGTGGTGTTCTGACTACATATGTATGTGTTCTGATTACATATCCATTCTACTAAGTTTTGGCTGTTAATGTCTCTGCAGTACCCAGCACAGCAGGAGCTAAACTTTATTTGGCATGGTTTGCCTCTGCTGCAATAATAAAGCAAATTTCCTATGTAGATAGCTTCTCATGGTCAGAGTTTATTTGGGTGGTTTTTAATTGCCCCTTTCATTTCATTTTGGAAGATGAATTTTAATTGATTTTTATATGAATGTGCCTGTAAAACCCAACTGCCCAAGGAATGACAGGCAAATTATACCTATTTCTTGTCTATGCTCCCATTTGACAATCTTTGCAAAACCTTCTCCTCCCACACAGGAAGGAGAGTTTTTCAGCTCCTCAGAGGCTCAGGCTTCTCAAGAGCTGTGCACCTGGGTAAGATATAGTTTCCATACAGCACATGCATTTCCAGCATCTCCCAGGACCTTTTCCCTGTGGTCATCAGGGATCTCATAAGAAATGTACATGTGCATGCTCTGAGCTGCCAACAGGCTGAGCATGAGGGGATAGACTGTAAGAGAAATTAGTGTTCCTTCAGGAGACCACAGTCTGACTTTGGGTTACACTGAACTAAATCACAAGGTGCTCCTGCAAAATCACTCCCTCTGAAATGAATCTACAAATGGAAGGAAAAAATGGGTCTCCACAACAGTATAGCCTAATGGCCTTAAGAAAAATGCAGTGGAATTGTGTTAATGGCCTGCTTGGGCCTCGTGGCTCTGTATGGGAATTCTCTGCAATTCCATCAGTCACACTAATGAAGGCACCATGTCCCAAACCCTTCCGTAGTCAGAGACTTCTGCCAGTCAAGTGCTCATCCTAGAGCTAACTTCATAATGTTTTCTTTTTGTTGTTTGCTTGTTTGTTTGGGTTTTTTCCAGGGGAATTGCCTTGAGCTGATCTGATCCTAATCTCGTATTGATACAATTTTGTTTCTTCCAGTAAGGTTGCTCCTGACGGGTGTGGGGTGAGGGAATGCCAAACCAGCTCCTACACGGGTTGGGTGAAATTCCAGGTTCTTGGCATCTGAAAGATTTAGAATCAAGGGAGGCAGAATGTTAGAAACTACGTGTTGGAACAAGAAATAAACATCTTGAGTTGTATCTGATCACAAAGATGTCATAGGTATCTGGTCCATCAGGGATTGAGCCCTGAAAAAAATGAGCCCTGAAGTCAACAAAGCACTGACATTCTTCATCTATTGCATGAAACAGGAAATTAGTGTTGAGGGAAATTTGCAGAATCATTAATAACTGTTTTGTTTTGGGGAAAACCTGTTGGATATTTATCCATCTCCTTCACTGTGTGCTGTTCTTATGCTTGCATGAAAACATTCACACTGTGGTCCTGTCAAGAGCTCGGCTCATCCATTCCCATCTAGTGCAGGATAAGGTGGTCTGGTAGGTGCTGGAGTAGAGTAAATGTTTTGAAAAATAAAGTAAATGGCAGCCTGTTCTCCCCACAAAGTTTTCTGTCTGGATTTGCAGACAGATACTGGAGAAGGTGCAGGAAGTTGCCATCTCTGTGTTTCTTTCACAACTGCCATGTCAAGGGCTGGGCCTTTCCATCCCTGTTCTTGGAGCAGCCTCTTGCCCTGGGAGCAGTCCCTAAATACAAGTCGTGTATTTTTTGCATTGCTCAAGCTTTCAGACAACAGAATTACTGAGAAATCAGCCTCCTACAGCCAAAACTCTGTAGTTCCTGTTAAAATGACTGCATTATAAATAACACTTGATCATCCTCAAGTAGTCTCTGAGATGTTAATGCTTCATGTAGTTACTTGGAGGAGAGCAGGGATAAATCTAATCTTTAGCCTGGGAGGAAACATTAATTGCTATTCCCTGTGGTAAAACCAGCCTGACTGGGCCCCAAAAGACTGAATAACACAGGAAATATGGTTAATAGTTGTACTGGTGAATGGACATGCTGGGTGTCATGACATTACCCAAGACATTTGCCTACCCATATATAACTCTACAACCATCCCTGGCAAAAAATACCCTTCTTAATATTATTCTGCTTCTCTGCTCATAAAAATGTTATAAGGCTTTTGAATTGGACCTGCAGAGCAGAGAAAACTGGTAGCAAGAGCCCCTGAATAATGGCACATCATTATGCAGACTTTATTTCTCCGAGTATTTTAGAGAGGGTTATCACAGGCAGGGAAGTTCAGCTCCATCCCTTCCTTTGGTTATACAACTCCAGTGACTTAAAGTCACCTCAGCTCTGGGAAAGTGCCTGCTTTAAATGAGTCTAGCAGAGCTTTATTAACGCTCCATTCATGCTCATTTTCTTCATGCAAACTGTCACTATTTGTCAGCAGCTGCTGCTCATACAGGACATTCATCAGGTTCAAGTAAGCAGAAAAAAAATAAGTTTGTTATATCAAACCTGGCTCTTTGAAGCTGTGTGAAACGCAGTTGTTGCCACCTCAGGGAGCTTGGAGCAGCCACATCAACATCCTAAAGCTCAGCCGAGCCTGCCAAAGCTCGGGGAGGGCTGTGCTGTCCTGCAGAGCCAGCGGTGCTCCTGGCCACCACGGGGAAACGTCACCTCCTCCAGCCCCACCGCGGAGCACAGCACCAGCGCTGCTCTCCTCAGCTCCTAATCCCTTCCTGGCCCCAGCAGGTCACCTGCAGCCTCTGGGCCAGCGGGGCTGACCCTGTCCCAGCAAGGAGCTGAAATGCCTCGCAGCAGCAGTGGTTGCTCCAGTGGGTTTCACAGGGCAGAGGGTGAGAGATTCGGGGCTGCTGAAGTCTGCTGGGCGCGTTCACCCAGAGGTGCTGTGGATGCCCTGTCCCTGCAAAGACTCAAGGACAGGCTGGATGGGGCTTTGAGCAAGCTGGTCTTCCACCTTCTAGTGGAAGGTGTCCCTGCCCATGGCAGAGGGGTGGAATTAGAATTCTCAAAGGTCCCTTCTGACCCAAATAATTCTGTGATTCTGTTATTGATTACCAACTTGTTCTGATGTGCCTCTCCTCCTCCTGCTCACTGACCACAGTCAGAGCTCTGCAAACAGCACCATTAAGCCAGACTTTATCACCAGGGACAAGATTAAAAAAACACTCCTACTTTATTCTTAGCCTTTATCTTCTTTGCCCTGATGACAAAGCATGCTAATATTATCCTAATAGCTAGTGCTGCCCAAATATAAGTAAGGTTTGCCAGCCAGACACAAAACTAACATCTCTGTCCCTCTCCATCCACCCAGCTGCCCAATTGTTTCAGCAGCTGTTTTAAAGCCCACGTGGAAGCACAAAGATCCCAGCAGCAAGGGGGTGTAAGGAATTGGCTTTAATGTGGAGATGCTTACCTCTGCCTGCATCTGTGGAGCATCTCTGGGGCAGGGCAGAGCATGCCAGTAGGGAAAGAGGCAGTGTCAGAGGGTCACTGCACTAACTGCTTACAGCACTGCTCAGGATAAAAATGAAATGTGGGGTTGATTAGAGTATAAATCTTCCAGCAAAATTGGCCAGAAAGGGGAGCAGTAGCAGATGGGTCCTTAAATTCACCACTGAATCCCAGCTGCTATGCAGAGCTCATCTCTCAGTTGCTGCCAAGATCCCTGCAGACACCAGGGGCTGTGCAGACCTTACAGGTGTCTGTCTGTCTTCCAGAGCTGACAGAACACACTGTGATCTGTACAGCACAAGAGCATGAATCTCACCCAGCCATTCTGCACCAGTTTCTCCCCTGACCAAAGCCTTGAGTAGGTTCCCAAGGTCAGAGGGGGAGAATTATTTGGATGGGAGTCCCATAGAGTCAACCCAGAAAATGTAAAAAATAGCAAGAGGAACTTTGTCCCTGAATCAATGATCCTGCAGTCGCCCTGCACAGCATTAACTTGGAGACCAGCAGGCTGCCAGAAGTGACAACTTTCCTAAGAGATTTAAAACCAAAGTTCCCTCTGACAGCTTAATCCCTTGCATGTATATAGCACTTCACATGCCCAAATATTAACTGATTCATGGTTAATTAACTCGTGGTTATAAATTTCCCCTGGCACTTTTTGCAAGACTCAGGATGTAAATGTTAAACCAAGTGTCCCAGGCAAATTGCAGCACTGTAAGAAAAATAATAGGGCAGATCATCACCTGGTCTAGTGCAGTTATGTAGATTTACTTGAGCTTAGGGCCTGACACAATTGCTCTTGAATTCATTACAGCAAACTGCAATGAATGAAGTGCAGAGCTCCTTCCTGTATTGAACTCCAGTAATTAATTCCCTGCTAACATGGGGGACATGGTGTACAACAGAAAGTTCACATTTATTCAGATGAGTATTATGACATTGTAATGGGGGAGCTGAGGAAGACAAGGTGTTTCAAGGCAGTGGAATTGAAGGAGTATTGCAAAAGAAAGCCCTCTGTATGAAAGCTGATGAACTGTCCTCTGCACTTAAACCACCTAATGGAGCATATTTGTGTTCTCCAGTGCCTAATGAAGCCTGAGGGTCCAAGTGTAGCCTATGAGCAATGGCATAAACAGAGCCGCTTTTCTCCAGCCCACAGCTTATTCACACTTGTAAGGGCTTAACACTCTTGAAATTTTCTGCCTTTCAGTTATGTTTAGTTGCAGTCAGCTTGTGAGTTCCAAACTAGTTAGGGAACAAACCTGCTAAAACCCACACATGTGCAGCACCCAACACGCTGTGTGATGGCACCAGTCTTGTTCTGACACCAAGCTAAGAAGGGGTGTGAAGAGGTGTGATCACTCCTTTGATCCCTTCCCAAAACTGTGACCCAAATTCACAGCAGCATTTTACACTTGGGTTCCCAGGGGGCATTCAGAACCATGCTCAGGAGCAGAACCAGGATGGCAGGCAGGGCCCAGACAGATTCTGATGCCCCAAGCTACAGGGCTGGGGGCACAGGGGAGGCATGTTCCCTCTCTCATTTTGCACAAGTGTTTCTTTAAACAGAACAATTTGAGAGTGAGGGACTTCAGTAACTTCTCAGATCCCTGAGAAGAACATTTTGGCCCTGTGTGCTTGGGGGACAGAGACTGTGGTTCCCAAACCCCAGCACCCCTCTTGCCATGCTGCACGGACAAACCTCTGAGGCTCCTTCTCCACCGCCCTCCCAACCAGGCGTGCCAGCCTCCACCCCATCCACTGGAGCCATCACTCAGTGATTTGTGATGTACTGAAATGCAGTTTACATTGCAAAAAGCTCTAATACGTCCCTGGAAAGCAATTAAGGGAGAGCTGCACATGAGTGTTAAGGGGTTTGCTCCACAAGCAGATGTCCTCTTGGCAGATGCACCACCGACCTCTCGCTCCGGCGAGCTTTGCTCCACCTCGGAGACACGGCGAGGAGAGCGACAGTCCCGCTCCTGAGCGGCCAGGCTGAATTTTATGAGGCCTTTCTCCGGAAATAAGAAGCATGGTGAGGCGAGGTGATCTTCCCCTGCGGCTGCTGGTGTGGATTATGGAGCTGGCAGCAGCAGGAACGCATTAAGGAAAGATCCCAGCAACGGGTAAGTTTTAAAATGAAAGCTGGCTCAGTGTTAATGCGCAAGTAATGTGTCCCAGCTGCCTTTAATAAAACAGCCAGCTGAAACTCAGCATCATAATAAACGGAGCAGGGATTTCACAAACATCCTGACTGCTCAGAAAGAGACTGACTTTTCTTCTTCTTTATTTTTTTTAAAGTATATTTTTTCCCCTCAGAGCTTGATTAAACATTTCCTGTTTTCAGCTTTCCAGAAGGGTCCTTGTGAGCTTTCCCCTGCTGCTTTCATGCTGGCAGCTTCATTTTTCAAGGCCTTCTCCTGGTCCCAGTGTGACTCAGAAATGGGAGGATTTGTGTGGACCTGGTATCTGGGCAAGAAATGCCTCTGCTGCAGCTGCATCCCCATCATGTTCAATGCCATCCCTGCAGGCACAGGGTGGCACAATGCTGAGGGCAGCCCCAACACCTGGAGGTCTCACAAGACCCCAGAGAGGAGCCTTATGACCTGTCACTTCCTATTTGCAGACAAGGTGAGGAGAAAGCTGTCTACAGCTGGGAAATAAACCTTGTATTTCTGCTTTTGTTGCTTATTCAGGCAAAGTCACCCTAAGGCTGGACCATCAGAGCTGATTGAAGGTCAATAACTCACAGAGGAACAAGCCCCTGAAGTAGAACTGATGAAGCAGCTGGGTTGGGTTTCATCCCATTGAACTCAAGTCATCCAATGGAGCAAAATAGGCACCTTTGGGAATTATTAATTTAAGTTTCTTTTTAAAATAAAATTTAAAACATCCTACAAGCATGCAGACATGCCCATGTACTTCTTACGTGTCCACAGCCAAACCTTGCATGCAGCCCAAGTCTGGAGGAGGGGAGGAGATTCTCCTGGCCATGCCAGTCCTTTTGATCATCCAAGGCTTCTACAACTCTTTCCACAAACTCCTCTAAATCAGGGAATTGGAAGAAATAATGTGCTTTTTCTCCATTTTTTCCCCCCAACTCTAAAGACCCATCACAGCTTGTCACCCAAAATGAAGGATGGAAGCAGCCTTGAAATTCTTCCATCATGCCTCTGCCTAGCCAGGGAGCAGGAGGGGACTCCTGACCTCCAGCTGAGGTACACCGGCATCTTGCCAGCCTATAAAATCAAGTTTCACCAATTAATTTTCAGTAGTGGAGGGTCTGGCTAGAAGTACTCAGCTCTAATCCCAGATAATGTGTGACAACTTTCAGTGTGCTCATTCCAAGTGTTGAATGGGCTTCAGTGTTTCCTACAGCTCTGTAATATATGCCACAAACACATAAATCTTTTCTGTGGTACAGAAGAGAGAAAATTCTCAAAATGCTGACTGCAGCCGAAATAGAAACATCTCCTCATCATCTCCTGGTTTTCGTAGTATGTGTCTAAATATCTCTAGAATTCCAGCTTCACCTATTGTTTAGAAATGCCTGTGATTTCTGTGTTGTTTTCTTGACAGCCAGCTAGGAATCCCCTTGTGATCTGGAATTTAACTTCATCTTGCCTTAACTTTCCCCATCTGACAAAGGTGTTGCCAGGATTAATTAATAGTGTAAGGCAGTGATTAATGAGTAGATATTACAAAACACGATGTGCTGCCGGATGCTGAGGATTTTTGGGGAAGTTTGGAGAGCAGCATTCCTAAGGAGCTAGTCTGAGCTTGACTTCTCTCGATCATAAAATCATCATATATATTCCACAACATGGAAATGTTCTCTCATGTTCACTTTTGGTAACTGGTGAATGGTGAGGCCTTCAGTTGATGCTTCTGGCTACCCATAAATTTCTGCAGGATTTGTAACATTCTGAGAGAAGTTCCAAGGAAACAGATTAATTTTCCTTTCCCCGCAGTCTTATTTTACTTTGAATCCTCAGCATTTTCTTTTCCTAAAACAAGGTATCAAAATATCTTAGATGGAATTTTTCAATGCATACTGTGAAACACCTTGCCAAAAAACATTCACTTCAAATGGTATTTGTTTGGAGTACCTGAGTTTTCGTTCAGCCTCAGGAATTCTGCTTAGCACAACACCACAATATTTCAAAATGGAAACAAAATAACATTGAAATTTATCAGCCATACGCAGTGCTTTTTTAGACTTTGTGCATTGATCCTGGTTAACTGAAAATAAGTTTTTCTGGAGTTTTCTCAAATTTTCTACTTGTGTTACTCTTTTTTTCTTCTTCTATGTGATCTTTTTATCCTCTTAGAAGTTTTCAGAAAGGTTACTTCAGGTTGTAAACAGATTGTAACACTTTTCTTGCCTATTATCAATATTTCTAAAATAAGTGTTAGTGAACTATTTTACATTTTTATGGATTTTCTTCCAAACACAAGTACAGTCATTCTACAGAGGTATTTTAGAACAGCTCATTCTCTTTATGATTCTGTAACCTATGCAATAGACTAACCCACAAATGCAGGAAAAAAGGTATTGCAACAAACTGTTAATTTTTTTTTTTGACATCTCTTAATTTCAAAAATGTAATGTTCTTTAAGGAAAAGGAAAAAAAAAAGAAAAAGAAGAAAACCCTCCTTGGGAGATTTTCCCTTTCAAAATTTAAAGACAGTGCTCTTTCTCACTGTGGCAGCTGCTTCCATTTGAGGACTAAAGAAAATAAATATTTTTCCTGTTGAAAAAAGTATGGTGGAGAAAAGAGTGAACTCAAAATTATTTGTCTCTACCTTAGTGATCCTATTACACAAAACCTAAATTAAATACAAAATCAAGAATCAGAACTTATCCTCTCAATTTTCATTATGTCACAAGGTATAAGTTATCTTCCCAGTTGGGAGAGAATTTCTCATTAAAGTAAGTCCTGGACAAAAACAACCTAACCTTAAAATTAAATGCTGTCCCAGAAGGAAGGTTATGTTTTGCTGAGCTCAAACGTTTAGATTTGCTAATCAAGTTTTGCTGCAATCACTGCTTTGCTCTGCAAATTGCCATTGAACTCACATCTCAGACCTGAGGCAAAATCGTCACAGCCATGCAGTGCACACCCCAAACCCAGCCTGCCTGGAACAGGTGGACAATTTGACCTTTTAAACAGTAGTGTCTTTTCATTTTCTGTTTCTAAAGCCTAGAGTTAAATACTGGTCTCAACAAAACAACCTTGTGAGAGGCCTTGGGATAGCACAACCTGTGTCTGCTGCGCAGCCATGATGAAAAGGGAACAAGCCTCTATTGTGCTTGATGCAGCCCCTTCCCCCAGGATTGCTGGTCTGACACAAAGCCAGGATAAAGGAAAGGGGCTGTTATTATCCTCTGCCACATCTCCATTTTATGGGCTGAGAACCAGGGCACAAGGTGCCATGACTTATTCTTGGGCGCACACCCAAAGCCTGTGCCAGCATGGAATTAAACCCAGCTCTTTGTCCCCGGCCAATGTCTTATCAATAATACCCATTTTTCCCTCCACAGATTTTTTTTTTTTTTTTTTTTTTTTTTTTTTTTTTGTCCAAACAAATACGCATGTTTAGGCTATCCCTGCTCTTTTTCTATGGCACATCATCCCTGTCAGCCATTTCTTGGCACCTGTCCAACCAACATGGCCATTGTTTGTTTGCAACTTCATCCCTCAGAGGACGTCATGTCATTGTCATGGTGCTCCACTGACATCAAAGGTCCCAACTAAGATGTAGGCATGGTTGTTTTAAACATCACCTAAATTACATTTTGATAAAATAAACCATATCATAAGGTGAAAACTCTTCTAATACAGTTGACACATAACCAGATTTAGGTACAGCACATCCTTGGCCGTGGATGAGCAACTGCTGTTCACACAAGTCATCGTTTCTGGGCAGGAGGAGACAGCTCCCCATGGCACCAAACCGTCATTCTTGGAAGAAAGAGCTATTTGTGATTGGGACAGACAAGTTGCCTTTGCCAGGTTGGAGATGATTCTGGTATGGGCACACCCAGCTTAATCAAAGTGAAGTGTAGCAGTATCAATCTCTAGTGGAGACCTGCTTTGGCAGAGCCAGAGATTAAGTTGATGTGTCCCAACCCTGAAATAAATAAAGACAGACATGAATGTTGAGAGTACTGGATCATGTTGATGATTTTAACCAAGTTTTTATTGCAGGAGAGGCTGCTAATTTTAACCCCCTCCATATTAATTAATAGTCAAACATGGGTTCTTTTCCAGATTCTCCAGCAGTCTAAATAGAAAACCTCATACACGTTTTCAGGAAATTAGGTGATTGTTTTGAAAATTCCACATTCATTTGTGTTTCTTGTGACTTTAGGGACAGTGTATTGGGCTATGGAGGAAAGCCCACCTCCATCAGGAGGAGCAGAAGGCATGGAGAAGGCAATGTCCCTCGTGCCACCCATATTTAGCCAGGGGCATGGTCTGCCCCAGGAGTAAGAGTCATGGGCACTGTACCAGCAACATCGATACCATGGACAGAATCTGGCTTTAATATCAAGGATAAAAAGCTTCAAAGTAGGTCCTCCTGCAGACTCTCAGATTGACTTTACCTGATGTATCTAGCCACAAGGCTTTTTATTTTTATTTCTTTGTATGGTTGCGCACTTCCTAAGAGTTGTGCCAGAAGTGGGAGTAAGGAGACATTACACACAATGGTGCCCTCAGAGCACTTCCAGCCATCAGCACAAGGGAGGGCAGGAAATTTTGCCAGAAGCCCAGTTTTTCAGAATGGAAGTGTTTGGATAAATACTGACTGCTTCGAGGGTTAACCACTCTGGAGAAAAATGGGAAAAACAGGGATGGAAACAGCCTCTAAGATCACCCAGGCTCATTTGTCTGCCAGGATAGGGTTATGCTTCTTCTCCACTCTGTCCAGTCTTGGCATGAAATTTCTTGCCAAGGAACCAACCTGCTCATTTTGGTAAGGCAGGAGAAGTTCTCATCCTGTCAAGGAGCTGTTGCTCAAAGCATGAGTTTTATGCCTTTGAGGCAGCAATTAGTGCTGGCAGTCCAGCCTCAGAATCACATCACATGGTTGTTTTCTTCTGGAAAAGGACTCATGCTTTACTTGTTTTCTCCCGTTCTTCTTCATTTTATACCCAAGTGAAACCAGTGATAATTGAACCAGGATGCCTTTTCTATTATTTTGCCATTTCCATCTCTTTTCTTTTCCCTCTGCATGTTGCTGAGAGATCATCATCATGTCCTCATGGGGAAAGATTAACACCTCAGTTTACTAGCAGTCACCCCAAATTTTCCTTTCTCAATTTTATCTCATTGCTCTTCCATTTACCTCCACAAGAGGTACAAGCTGTAAAGAGAAAAATGTTCTTTTCCTCCCAGAAAGCAGTCCAAATTAATATTTTCCTTTGTCTATATAATCCATTGTCCAAAATTTAGGTCAGATTCTCAGCCAGTATAAAACTCACAAATTCATACCCTCTATAATTTTACGGCAGCTGAGAATTGATGTAAAATGTGTCTGAGGAAAAAAAATAGCCTCTGTTTTCAGACTGTCCTGACTTCACAAAGCAGTCATTTCCAGTGTTTCTGGAAGAAACCAACCCTCAGGTAGGATGGATAAAGAGAATTTCCAGTGCAGAAAACATACTATTGTATATATTCATATAAGCTTTACACATCTGCAGTAAAAGAAGATGCTACTGTATCCAGGCTAAAAAGCTCTAGGGTTAAAAGCACAAGCAATCAGACTCTCAGAAATGTGGGTTTTTTTCATGACAACTTTTGTAGCCACATTATAATCTCTGCAAACTATAAGGCCATTGACACCTTCCAAAAGCATTTCCTGCTCTTCTGTCTCAAAACTCACACATTTTTGCTTGCAGTGGAGGCCCTGCAATGAACATGTGCATCAAATGTTCTGAGGGGTGAATAAGACATATAAGAAAAATGGAAGCCAAGAAACATGATGGATAAAACAGGCTGGATTTTCATCGCTGGTGGCCACAACAACAGCCATAGAAAGTGTAATGAGAACGGTGTTTCCAAGAGGATGTGAGGTTATGGATCCAGCAATATCGGTAAATGCCGTCTGCTCTCCAGTGTGACCACATAATAGCTAAACTGCTGTATTTTCCACACTGCTCAGCTAAACAGCTTAAATTGGACCCTCTCAAAGGCTGAAAGGAATCAATTTCATCCTAAACAATTCCAAGGCCAACCTGACCAAAGCCTTTGATTCATGCCAGTTAAAGTCAAAAAAAGGCACTGGTTATTGTTCAATATTCACCAGCAGCGTGAAGAGCAATGGCTGTATTCACCTTGTCCTCCCCCTGCAGAGGTGACCAGCAGCTGGAAATTGGGATTGCTCAGGGGTGAGGAGCTCCCTGGCTCAGTATTCTGTTACCAGCTCCATCTCACTGCAGCTCTGCACCTTCTCCTTACCTGGAAGCCATTAACTCCCTGGTCTGCGCTCCCCTTCCAGGGGCCACTCTGCAGAGAATATTGCTGACCAGTTCCTGGTATGTTCTTTCATCTGATGAAAGAGCTTATTTAAACAGAAATCTGAACATTTCTGCTCTGCCAGGCACTGGCTGAAAATATGTTAGTAGATGCTTTGTCATGAGCAAATCCAGACCAGAGTTTCCCTCTAGGTTCCTCGAGTTCCAGTTATGAAGTCCTCAGTTTTCAGCCAGGTAGGTAAAAATCTTTCACATTTTTACAGATGGGGGAACTGTGGTGGAGTGGAGAGTGTAAGAAACACACCCAAGATCAACAATGATATTTTTTTGTGGCAGAGTGAAGAGTCAAGCTCAGATCTCCTGCCATGCAGTGGGGGTACTTTCACCACCACACCACACTCCTTCCTTTGCAAGCCTGCAAGAGCTGGGTTAAGGGACAGCACTCCAAAACCAGTGGCACCAGCCACACCACAGAGAGAAAAACAGTGCCCAGGGTCAATGTCTGGATCACTAAAACGCAGAAGTGAGACACATCACACACATCTCCTGCAGAAAGACAAGCACGTGGTCATGGCTGGAGTGTCCCACCACCATCTAAGGCATAAAAAGCTAATGTTTGGCTGCAAAGAAAACTACAGGGAGTTCATGGAAACCACTTGCAAACAGCCCTGTCAGTCAGCTCAGGGCCTGAAAGATCAGACCACCCACTCTAGCACAGGAGTTATGTGCCATGTACCTGGTGATCAGTGGTGAAGGAATTAATTTCACCTAATTCAGATGCCTACAAGGAAGAGCTGGCCACCCTCAGGTTCTTCAAAAAATGATCTTTAAGGAGACCACTTGTCTGACCTACTCTAAAGCTCTGTTTTAAGATAAGTAAAGTAATACCCTGGATATTTAAAAAAAACAGAAAACATAGCCCCAGAGTCTGGCTTAGATGAAAATATCTATGTCCATGCATCAACTTTTGGAGCCTGTGTATCTCACCCAACATGACAAATGGGAATACACTAAAATTGAAGTAGAATTCTTTCAAAAACCTGTGAAGTGATGCTTAGTCCAAAGTGGCTTTATTTGATATACATATGTATTTCATGTGTATGTAAACACAGTGCAATTTGCACTGCAATATTTGGCCACAGTAGAGAGCTGATAGTTTTGATCATGGGAAATGTTTCTGTTATGAAAGATGGCAATTAAGTTGCGTGTTTTTTACTCAGTCCTGTTTATCAGCAGAGTAAGGTCATGTTCTTATTTTTCCCTGGGCATAATGGGAATCAAAAAGTAAAAGAACAGCCTCTCCCTATTTTCTTGGTCTCTTCTTCTGGTCACATCTACACCCAAAACATCCTCTTTGTGGTCAGTTGGGGTTATATGCACAGCTGATTCTGGCAGCTTGGGACTTTCTGTTACTATCTCCTCTCTCCTTCTCTGGTGTTTCTGGCACATTTGCTTTTACACACTCAGAATTCAACCAAAACAATATCCTGAGTCCAGGTTTGCCTTCTGCTGCCAGTGAAACACCACAGGCAGTACCTCTGGCTTTCTGAAGGGCCTCTGTACAGCTTCTGCTTTGGTAAACAACTTCTATTACTTAAACTCAGACCTATCTGCCCGGAGTGGAGGATGGCCACAATAGCCAGAAATTCAGTGACATTTTGCAGAAGTAGCCAGACATGGGTGAAACAAGCAGCAGGGCTTGTCCCTTTCAGCTCAGTCCCCTCCTGAGTGATCCTGGACAGACCCTACTTTCAATCACTTCCTATTTTGCCAGATTTAACTGTGTGGGCTGAAATGTTATGCTCTGAATATCTGCTGTGCACTAAAAGTTTCAAGCCAATTTGAGACAAAACATTTCAGGAGATTTCGTGCACAAGACGGGGGAAAAATACATTCCTTTGCCCACGTTCAGGAAGCTGTTTCACGAACAGTGGGACTGAGGAAATGTGGTTTCACTTCAACATGCAGGCTGGGCTGGTAGCTCACCCTCCCTGCAATTCCCCTCCTTCCCCCCATGCCCTCTGACCTGCCCCCCTGGACAGCAAAACACACCATGGCTGTCCTGAGCCACCTGCCTATGGACAGACTGGCCATGACAAAATTTGGCCTCTTCTCAGCTTTTTCAGAACACTCACATGCATCTCAATTCTCTACTCTGCCATGAAGTTTCGAAGAACTTGCGGGTCCCTTTATTGTTTTCAAGTTCTCCCCTCTTCTCTCAGAATCGGTTTGCAATTAGCCAAGTGATTAAAAAAGTGAACACAGATGGGCAGAAGGAATGATCACATCTTTTCACAGCAAAAGAATGATCCTTCTTTTCACATATTTTATTGGACTTCTATTAGTGGCATTACCAACTCTGCTTACAGCCCATTTAATATATATTCTGCATATTAATCGGTACCTAAACGCTGTGGAGAAATGAAAATTTGTAAAGGACCTAATCCACAGCTTTCCAGACTTCTCTGTGCTGCTTAGGCTAGAAAAACCCTTCCTCTTCCTCCTCCTCCTCCTCCTCCTCCTTCTTCTTCTTCTTCTTCTTCTTCTTCTTCTTCTTCTTCTTCTTCTTCTTCTTCTTCTTCTTCTTCTTCTTCTTCTTCTTCTTCTTCTTCTTCTTCTTCTTCTTCGTCTCTTTCAGTCATTTGACTGCATCTGATCTTTTTCAGCAGTGCATGAAAATGAAAAAAGTCAATGAGAGTCTACTTGAAGAAAAAGTTATCTAAAATATTAAATGCTTGATAGCTTAGGAGAGAAATGTTGGCGGTCAGTGCTCGGATCAGACCAAGTCTTCCTGTGTAAAACACCAGCTAAATGATATCTTTAGGACACTCACAGAGGGCACACCAGTATGAAAAGGATTTTTGACCATTTCTCTGATGTGACCCTTTGGATTCACTTCAGGTAAATAAAGTGCCATGGAACAATGTGTATTGGTCACTCTTTCCCTTGCACTGTTTGTAAGGGATGTCAAGAAGACAACAAATCCCAGCTAGTCA
The DNA here is from genome assembly GCF_024509145.1 of Vidua macroura. Taxonomy (NCBI): domain Eukaryota; kingdom Metazoa; phylum Chordata; class Aves; order Passeriformes; family Viduidae; genus Vidua; species Vidua macroura. The sequence continues at coordinate 66,348,572 of NC_071574.1, forward strand.
TCCAACAAGGCTAATGAGCCACAGAATCACACTATGCAAACCCATTGTTCTGCACACACTATATTGGCTGACAAAATACCAGCAAATTAGTACTGAAACTCTTAGACATCAGAGCTGCAGTGTTATTAACAATTCTTCTTCCACCAGCCCTTCCTCCATGACAAGAAGGAACACACAGTCAGGCCTTTTCATGTGTCCCAAAGTGTCTGAGATGCCCATTAAAATGAACAATTCATTCTCCTGGTGTCGCATGAAGAAGTCCCCGCTCCTTGGTGACTGCAAAAACTTCCTGAATACAAGAACATGCATGTAATTACCAGCAGCTCTAAGGTTAGCATAAATCAAAGTGAGAAGTCAGCTGCCAGGGCCACTTCAGAAGCAATGCCCACATCTCAAATGGAGCTGAGCTAAAGCAATAACCCCATCCAAGTCCCTGAATGGGCCATGGCTTGTAATGGGCTGGCACAAAGCTACATTATCCCACAAGCTGCACCTGCTTCTGGAGCTGCTGTATCAGCAGCAAATAGAGGTGCCACCTGGCAAGATGGCATTTCCTGAAGCCTGCAGTGACGAGGCAAAAAGAAAAAACTTCCCAACAAACAGATGGTGCCCACAGAAATGGGAGTTATATGGAAACAACAAAGGGCATTACAGCAACCACTAACAGCCCTCTCTAAACTGTCATGCACATCCTTAGTGGGTGGTAAAGACAGGACTAAATTCAGGTGCCTTCTCTCCCAGGAAAAAAGGATCTTGTTTTTCAAGTTCATTGCTCCTCAAACTGTATGAAAAAGATTAGAATCACAAAGACCCACTAAACAGTGTCTGTCCCTCAGCATAAAGACAGCAAAAAATAAAACCCAAGGACTGACAGTGCTAGAAACAGGCCATCTGCAAAGGGATGTAAATGTGACTCTGCCCCCAAGTCATGGCTTACGGTCTTGGAAAGCTAAAACATTCTGACTGAAAGCATACAATTAGTGCCAAGAAGAATATAAAGTATGGGAATACAAGGAGTGGGGAGGTGGTCAAATTTGCAAGAAGAAAACAAAAGCTTGTTTATCCCAATGAATTAATTGCAAAACATGGAAGTAACAAACAATCAGAGGTGCCTCTGCCATGGGTTATTGATTCTGATGGTGTCCAGCTCCAATTTCAGCCACCAGTTACAGAACAAATGGCCTAAAAGGAGAATTACTTCCTGACACACAAGCGTTATGCCCTGAAACATAAAGTTTATGTCTTTCCCATAGCCATTGTTTGTGTAGTCTTTAAAATGTTGTTATTATAATTCTGGATAGTCCTGTCATCTGCTGAAATATCTCATCCTTATTTCCATACAGCCAATTATTTCTTCAGCCACGACCCTCAAGATTTCACAATAGTGTTGAAATAATAATTGCATCTCAAGGATCTGAAAGAGCTTTGCAAATCATGGACAAGATCCTGTCTCCCATGTCAGGAGAGCCCCAAGGTCATTCTGGAGCCTCCAAAACTGCAGTGTTCTTGGAGACTGAAGTTACCTTTCCATGGGAAGTAAACTTAAAAGTCAATATCAGCTCATAGACGGCAATGGAAATCCCTGGACCACCATCCTGAAGAAGCAAATCATTACTTTTTCACTCCTATTAGTGTAATTTCTCTACAGTCCTGTGGGATTCCCTGCCCCACACCAAACACTTGCAGACTGTGGTTCCAGGTAATTTATGCTGCCAAAGCAGTGGCAGACACAGCTCAGCATTGTTCACCTCTTGAACCAATTTCCTGAACTTTAGTAGAACGTTTGGGAATAAGGCAGAGGGTTGTCTTCCTTTTTTGTTTTATGTTCTAGAGAAGGAAAACATCTCAATAGGAGAATCTGGAGCAGCCTGGTCTGTTCCAAAGACTGTAAGTCGTGTATTTGTGATGGTGTTATCTGTTCAGAGGGGTCACTCTCCCTGCCTCAGGCAGGAGCTCTTTTCTCCCTGATGTCCCTTTTGTGCAATTGGAGAAGAGCAAGGAGACCCAGCTCCCCTCCCCATGGACCATGTCACGTCTTTTGCATCTGGGAACATTATTCTTTTATGCAGTTTGTTTGTAACCCTGAGGAAAGTCAAACTGGGGAAAACAATTCCAAAATAAATCTGGAGAGCTGTTGGGCTGAGTCTGGGTGAGCAGTGCAAGCAGTGTGGTGCTCTGGTGATGGCTGTGTGCTGTGCAGGGAAGGGACAGTAAATCCCTGCAGTCCGGCACTCTGGTGGCACTTTGTGTTGTCCCTTTGTGCTCACTCCATTTCCAGCCCATTCTGGCCACTGGGCACTCATTTTGGTTGTGTCTTATCTTGTCTGGTGTTTGGCTGTGTCCTAACCACAGACACATCTTCCCTGAAACAAACAATAAGAATGAAACATCTGTGCCATCATCTCCACAGGCATTAGCTAACCCCATCCCACGCTCATCTGGGTAGAAAACCCAACAATGAAGTATTGCTCTTCCCAAAAGGACACCAAAGGTTTTTGTATCAAATTCCTCCTGGGGAAGTTTCACATCCTTCCAGAATAACTGCAAAGTGCTGAAATCTCAGTCTGACCAACAGGTGAGCATCTCACCCAGGGTTTGAGATTCTCTTCAGGCAGGGCTAACTTAAAGGTAGCCTTTGTCTTCCCTTTTTTTCCCTTTAGAACACGGTGTCCCACTGTTGCTGTGTTTTAACTGCAAAAGGTTCAGCTGTTGAGAGACCAGGGTGGGTGGCACAGCACAAGTTAACAACAACGAGAAGCAGAAAGATGCACAAGTACAAAGATGAAGATGAAAACAAAACTATTCAAACAAGAAGCACGTGAAATGCCAAAAAAGAAAAAAAAAAGAAAAAAAAAAAAGAAAAAATCAATCCATGCCTGTAGGGAAAAAATAAGACTTAAAGACAGAAAATTTGGCACAAAGGCAAACACAGAATTATCACATTCCCAAAAATGGATCCAGTCACAATGCCAGATGCAATGCAGAAATAGTTCAGATCCAGAACACAGCTTTCCAGTGCCTATCTATTTCTGGGATAATCAGTACCATGGGGGAAAGGGAAATAGAAACACTATAAAGTTTATCTAAGGGATGGAAACACACCCAGCATTTGATGTGAGAAAATAAAACGTGCTATTCTCTAGCATGTGTCCTGCAGGAACGGCCACAGGCCCGGGCTGGGATCAAGGTCGATGGAGCTGAACTGCCTGAGCACACATGGAGAGGCTGAAGTGAAAATACTCTCTCACCATCTGCTCTGACATCATCTGAACAGAACATGTAAAGAACTGGTGGTTTAGGGTTTACCCCAGACAATTCAGAAATGATCAAAAAGTCTCCCATAATCCATAAAACAAAACTCAGCAAACATTTTCATGTTTTTGCCATCTTTCTTTGAAGTACATAACAGAGGATAAAATGCTTCAGCCTCAGCTGATGTAAAAACTTACTGAGGTCAGGTGAAATGTTCCTATTTGCTACCACTGGAGAATTAGGTTTCTAAAACTTGTTCATCTGCTCCAAAGATGTTTGAAACCAGATATAAAGTGTCTTGCTGGAGTTTTGGGCAAAGGCCGCAAGAAAGAAGAGTTTGCACTTCACGCAATCGAAACAACTGAGCCAGAGAGCAAGAGGAGAGAGGGGAAGAGGATCAGAGAGAAAACCAGACAGACCAAGATTTCAGGAGCGGCTTAACAACTTTGACTGCCACAGCTTGTGCCAACTCCTGGCTCTGGTGGCTGGACCTTAACTAAAATTCACTGCCTCTGCTTTTCACAGTCCAGCTCCAGCTGCCTCGATTATACAGCATCGTGACCTCTTTGGAGAAGGAATTGCCTTCCATTCTGAATGGGACACCTCCTACCTAAATTTAGATACCAATAACATAGATGTAGCTCCAACTTCCCTTGCTGTTGATTAAGAGAAAGAAACTTTCTCAGAAGATCAGCTTTAGGTGATTACTTCATGATATCCCACTCTACAGAAACTGTATTTGCTGTACTGTTTCCATTGTCTTCAGCTCTGATGTGGCACCCACACCATAAACTTCAACATTTGGCCACCTAAATCCCAGCCTGAGTGTCTCTGTCTCTATTTCAAGGAGCCCAGATTCCAGTCAGGATCTCAATATACAACAATAACACAAGTAATGTTAGATACATCTGAACACACTGAGAGACTGGGCTCACAGCCACCAGTTATTTAGGGACTCACTCCTAACCTGCACCATGGCAAGGAAACCACTGGGAGTCAGGGACCTAAATGCCTCTGTGGATCAAGATCCAAATTCCAGACTTACTGGAAGTGGAAGGGCAATGAACTTTACTCACCTTTCAAGGGCTTCAGCAGAGTTGTTGTGGTTTCATACTCCCTCTAACATCCACTGCTGCTGATCTGCTGACCTCAGGGGTCCTGGGATGCAGCCCACATTTGGAGCAGGAGGACAATTGCTCTGTTTCTTTTTCCCAAGAACCACCCTATAATCAGAAACTGGCAAACCTCAGAGAGGCTAGTGTGCCATCCAAAAAGTTCACATGAAACATTAGAGCCAGGAACTGGGATCCAAATCTGCTGAGACCAAACAGGGTTTCTTACCATAGCAGGGCAGAAAGTGCTGGTAACAAGAGGCATTTTGTGGCATTTCACTCTGAGCCCCAGCTGGAGCCAAGGAGAGCACACACCATCTGCAGATGTATTTTAGACTGCAATGAACCTTTTTTTTAACTACATGCTGGAGTGAAAAAAAGGCTGGGAAAAGGCTCTGGATTGTCACTTGCATCTATTCAAATATAGCTAGCCAGTCACTAATGACAACCTACATTGAGACATGTCCAAAACACAAACCAATCCTTTGATGGAGGTTTTTAAAAGTCTGAATAATAGAGGTTTGGGGTTTTGTTTTGTTTTGTTTTGTTTTTTTCTTCTCCTGTCTTTCTTTTCCCTTCAGCTCTTCAGGATCCCTGTATCAGAAGCAGGAGTGCCAAGATACAGGGGGAGCTGCCCATCCTGCCAGGTTCCCTCAAAGCAATGAATGCTGCTATTCTTCCTGTCCCACAGCAGGCTTTCCCCAAGGTCCCTGCCTGCTTTAATTCCCTGCTGTGAGCACGGGCCCCTCCCTGGTGATAAATGCAAGTCTGCCGTGGGCAAACTTCTGACAGGTAGAGCTGGAATTAAACATCAGCCTGCAGGGCACAGAGCCCTTCTTGTGCAGCTCACATGACAAGTTTTGGGGGAATTTAAGCCCTTCAGATTTGTTCTGTGTGTCTAAAGAACTGTTGAAATATTTCTATCTAGATAAAGGAATCTAAAAAGAATCTTTTCGCTCTATGAACTTGTCTCTTCTTTTCACACCTTGACTATCACCTCGCAAACTTCCAGCACAGAGGGAACTTGATTAAAGCACAGAGGGACCTTGATTAAAGCTATTGAGGCACTGCAGGTTGGGACACTCTACTGCATGCAGGCATGGATTTTTCTCTCTGCTGACAGATCTTCAGTCCAGCGAGAATGAACTGGCACGTCTAGAAATACCTGAGGATTTCTCATTTTGCTTTTCATACTTTGATGGAGATACAATTCAGGGAAACACAGAATTGCCACATTTTGTGAGAGGGTCCTGGATGTGAGTGGAGCACCAAAGTCGTGCTCCTGACAGTTGTTCCACAGGCTCCCCACTGAAGTCAGAGAAAGCCAAAATCTTCCCCTTTGTGGGCTTCTAGAGAATGGGGATCACCTTCAAATCCCACCTGAATTTGGAGGTGAAAACCAGAAGCCAAGCAGAGGAGAAGTGTAGGATGGTCTTTGACAGCCAGCTCTGCCTGTGACTGTCCTGGTGGGATCATCTCGGAATTTCCACTGCCAGGCTGTTTTCTGAAATCGTGTGAGGGAACACAAACAGACACAACAGACATTCTGGCTGGCCTGATAAGATTAAGCAAATGTCTAAACATCATCATTCCAAGAGATACACCAAAATGCCAGAGTTTTTCTTCTTCTTTATAACCACTCACTGATTCTGCATAGGAAAAGCTAAACAGAAAGCCTCTGATATTGCTAGATATTTCTATTTTAAACCTTTTCACTACACTAGCTAGGAAATGCTGCAAAACTGCCCTGGATACTCAGAGATAATTGAGACACTGAGTGCAGAACAGTCCATTGAACCACACTGAGCTAAGGAACCAATTACACTCTGACCTGCTGAAGAGTCTTTTCATCTCTATCATTTTAATTCCACTCTTCCTTTTAATTAAACAGTTTATTTTCCAGCATAAAGAGGAAATCCCAAATGCCATTACTTGGGAATTGTCAAGTAATTATTGTCTTGCAAAGTCTATTCCTGGACACTCAAGGATTTATTATAGCTCTATACGAACTAATGAATGTTTGTAGACCCATTTGTAGAACAAATGTAGGTTTGTAGGAAGGTCCTATGGGCCTCAAGAAAGGCTTGCATGGACACCAGATAATTTGCAATCAGTAATAAGTGGACTTCAGGCAGATCAGGATTAATTCTATTGTTTTTTTCCTGAGAGTAGAGAGGTTTTCTCCTTCAGCTCTCCAGTATTTCATCAAGGATCTCATGTTATCTCAGCACTTGAAATGGCATTTGGGTAGCTACAATTAATAACACCAACATAAATCATTCTGGTAGACACCAAATTACTCACAGATTCATGAAAACCTCCCTCAAGCTGGAAAACAACGTTGCACCAGCCAGATAAAGACTTAGAAATATTGTCCATCCAGCAGATGTTCATCAATTCTGATGAACATGGAAAATGTGCCTTCTCCTCACATCTTGATCTGGGTAATGGCTGTAAATTCAGGCAAGCAGAGCTTTGGTATAAAAAGCCATTGGAGTCCTGATAATTCAATGAGAGATTTTCCATTCTACTCTCTATTGTTTCTATGTGTGTTGTTCTCCCTGCTTTTGGTTAGCACACTTAATAGAACTGAAGACTAACCTTTGTTTGTGCCCATAAAATAAATCCAGAGAAAGTGAAATGGCTGATGGAGAAAACTGTGCAAGTCTGTGAAGGCAGCAGATCTCTTTGAGCACTGCAAATCAAAATCAAGAATCAAGGAGTTTGTTGGGGACAAGAGATGCATGGCATGAATGAAATCCAAACAAAGGGTACACAGGAACATTTAGGCGTTAGGCACAGAAGATAATAAATCATAGGTGTATTTATATCATTTTGGTAATCCCAAAGGAACTCAGGATTACAGATTACATATGGAGATATTTCCACCTTCCTCAGCCTACATTATGACAAGAGAGAATAAGAGAATCATTGGGACCAGAAGTAGAGAAAAAAATTGCACCCAACTGAAACTAGGGAAAACTTTGCTACAAAATAATTGAAAAGGACTGAAAACAATCCCGGGAATCATGTACCACCTTCTGCTGTCCTAAGACAGCAGCCCTGTGGAGAAGGACTTGGGGTGCTGGTGGAGGAGATGCTGGACATGACCCAACAATGTGCACTGGGAGCCCAGAAAGCCAAATATGTCCTGGGCTGCATCAAAAGCCCCATGGCAGCAGGTGAGGGAGGGGATTCTGCCCCTCTGCTCTGCTCTGCTCTGGTGAGAGCACACCTGCAGTGCTGAATCCACCTCTGGGGTCCCCAAGATAAGAGGTACCTGCTAGAACAGGTCCACAGGAATACCAGGAAAATTATCAGAGGTCTGGAGCACTTTCCCATAAGGAAAGGCTGAAAGTGTTGGGGTTGTTCAGCCTGGAGCAGAGAAGGCTCCAAGGAACCCTTATTGTGACCTTCCAATACTTAGAAGGAGAGTATAAGAAAGGTGGGGACAGAAGTTTCAGCATGGCCTGTTGCAGTAGCACAAGAGGTTGTGGTTTTAATCTGACAGAGGGCAGATTTAGACTAGACACAGGGGATGAAATTTTTACTATGAGGGTGGTCAAACACTGGAAGGTGTTGCCCACAGAGCTGATGACTCAATCCTGCAAATATTCATCATCAGGTTGAACAGGGCAATATGACCCCATTGCAGGGGGTTTGGACTAGATGACCTTTAAAGGTCCCAACCAACCCAAAGCATTCCATAGTTCTATGAAGACAAGACTTAATCTGTTCCCACAGATCTCCATGGCAGATCCCACAGCTAATCCCATTGATGCTTCACTGCCTTTCTACTATTCCTAATGTCTAAATTGTTTTTCTCCTCTAATTTATGCTCATTGCTTCCTGTCTTAGCTTCATATATAGACAATATATATTAGGAAACCAAACCCTGAGGTCTTCATAGTCCTGAATTCTGGAGAGCCAGACAGCCTAGATCTGATTTTTTTTTTTTTTTTTTAGCCAAAATTTAAGCTGAACATGGGATCTAAATGTCTCCACTTGCCCTCAAGGGAGTGAAGATCCAGGATCTCAGGCTGGGAGCAAGTAGTCAAGCAACAGGGCAAATTTTGCTTCTCTTTATTCTGGCAGGAACCACACCTTTGTTTTTATATTGCCTAAGATAACAAGAAATATAGACTGGCTCAGAAATAAAAGGCTTCAGTGGAATATTGCTGAGCTATGGGGCAAGGTCCTGAGCAAATATATCCCAGGTCCTCAAACAAGAGATTGCTGGCAGGAAGGAGGAGAGGTGGGCAGGCAAGGTGCTAAAGTTTTCTCTATGAGGCCTGGGACTTCTCCCAACTCAGCCAGAATGGCCTTTTGGCAAATATTTCAGGGCCTAGAAAAGGTCAGATACCTGCTTAGCCCTCTATAAACAGAGTGGAGCAAAGGGTGGGAAGAGGGGCTGCTCTCTTCAGCTGCCTCTTGCAGTTACCTGGCAGAGCCCTGGCCTGGCCCTTCTCAGTCTGTTCTATGATTTGGTTCCATGGATAATGACAGCAAATGGCATTCTGATAGCATTCCTAATTTTATCTTCTTTCAGAGGTCTCGTTCAGAAATCTGCCCTTTTGCTGCTTCACCAGTTCAATTCCCCTGTGAACTGTGAACCCCCAAATTATGAAATCACAGACAATACAAGAGGAAGCTTAGGAACCAGCAGAGACATTTTGGCTGCCCCAGCAGAGAGCTTTTGGACCTGCAGCTAATCCTTTTAATAATTTCTCACCACTTCATTTACTGAGGCGAGCAGGGTGTCTGTCTGATGGCCAGGGTGGGATCTCTCAGGCTGTGCACTTCAGAGAGCCTGTGACAACACAGTGGGTCAGCCTGCTTAAAACCCCACTCCCAAGCTGAAGAGACAGAGAGACATCCCATGTCATCATCAGGCCCATCTATATTGAGGGAGACAAAAGTGGTGGCTGTGCCTGTCCGGGAAGGTTTGGTGATGATTTCTAACTCACACAAAAACATTCCTCTGTTTTGGTGATTGATGCCCAGCACAAAAGTCAAGGCAAAGTTTGCTCTGCTTGTGTAATCCAAACTTCTCAACTTTCCTCTTGTATTTTGGCCTCTGCTTCATCCTCCAAGCTGGGAATGCTCCTTCAGGAATGCAATAAGACTTGAAATGGTGACAATGGCCCCAGGGCTGTGTTGGTCAGATGGGGTGGGTTCACTCAGCTCTTGGACTGAAGTCAGCAGTCACAGAGTGTAGACCGAGCACGAGTCCCAGCTCGACCTTAGCACACAGCCAGGCTGGGAGAAGTGATCTAGGAGGGTTTGGAAAGGAGTAAGTGAAGGATGGAATCATTTCTTCACCTCTGTTTACAGATTTTGCCACTTCAGTTGCTTCATCGGGTACCAGAGTATCTGCTCTGCTCCTCCCACTCCATCACCATGGACAACTGCATCAGCCCATTTTTCCCTCCAGCTCCTGCCAGGACTGCTAATATCAGCAAGATGTCACACCTTTCACAGTGTCTCAGACATCTCCTCTGGAAGAAGTGACAGGACCCTGGGCAAGCATCACTCACTGCTTTATTGATTCCTCTGCTTCACTCTTCCTTTGATACTTCCACCCATGAAAGGAGTTTAGACAGGTACAGATTTGGTTTACTGCCCCAGCAGGTGCCTGTCTATCCCCCTGGCCAATACTGAGATAGTGATGGGCAATTTGGGGCACTCATTTCCCAGGTTTTCTGCCCCAACTCCCTCTACAGAGAACCTGCTGCGCTGCTCAAGCTGCATCCTGACACTGGGCAGTATGAACATGGACCTTCACCAGCACTGTCTGGAAGATGTGACGCTCCCTTCAGTCTTTGAAATAAGAAAGAAATTTTTGAGCTTCTCTGCAGTGGCCTGAATACCAACCCACTTCACTCCCAGGGCAGTAAAACAGAGCAATCTGCACCTTTCACCTCAGCCGTCTGCTTTTCATTTTCCCCTTTAATCACAAGCAGACTTCAGCTATCAAGTGTGAAAGTTTAGCAGACCCAGAGACCCCTGCAGAGGAGGAGATCCAAACTCAATGCAAAATTCATTTTGTGCCTGCTGATATGCCTGATCCCTGGTTTGAAAAAGGGGATTTGCTGAATGTTTTACCCCCATAGAGAGAAAGAAAGAGGGAAGATTTACACTCGCAGGAAGGTAGTTAAGCAAATACCAGCAGTACCATAGACAGTCTCCCCCTACTTCAGGAACAAAAACCACCTTCTCTGTGACAAAAAGAAGCACAAACCACAAAGAAAAATGTGCATGGTGACTGATTCACCCAGCTCAGTGCCAGCTGACCTCTGCCCATTCTCTGATGTGTTCTGCATTTGCAAAGCTCCTTGCTCTGTGAAAAAAAAAAATAACTTCAGCTCCCACAGGATGGGTTCCAATAGCTTAAAGCCCACCAGCAGGAGAAGATGAGGGAGAAACGGGGATGCACACTGACTGTAGGGTCAGGCATGCTCCAGGTGTGGATTCACATGGTGGTTTCTCACAGGGAGATCTGTGGGAAGGGTCTCCAGCTGAAGGATGCACGTGGATAGTCAGTGAAATCTCCAAGATGCAGTGTGTGGCTTCTCAAAGCCAAATCTAACAGAAAGAGTGATGCAGAGTGCAGCAGGAGCAGCTCCCCAGGTGGGGCAGTCTCTTCTGGAGTTGTTTCCATCACCCTGTGGACTGCTCAATCTGTCAGGCTGGAGGAGGGTGAGGTGTATATGGAGGAACAGGTCTGCTCTGAATCATGCACCAGAGCACACTGGGGAAGCTAAAGAAACAGGGAGCAAATTCCTCAATTCCTGAGGGAGGAACAGCTATATTAAAAGATTTTTTTAAAAGTTTCTTTCACAGCCATCAGTGTCAGCTTTGCTTTCTCCACTCTTATTTATTTTAGTGACTTTATACAGCTCCAAACACTGTTCAGCTGGGCTTGTCCATAAACAGGGGAGGAAAACACATTGTCAGGGCAAAGCATTTGAACACAACCTTCAACATGCACACCCAGTGCCCGTGAGAGTGGGGGGAGCAGAGGGGCTGTCCTGGAGAAGGCTTGTGTGAGCAAGATTCTGGGGACTCACCATTCATCTCCCAACCATCTGGTTCCCTTAGGAAAATCTCACAGACAGCAATAGCTGCTACTACTTGTCTCCTCTCACCGTGCCTGGCAGCATCCCACACATTCACCTTCTGAAGTGTGTTCCCAAGGCTGTGTTGGCCATGTCAGTCATCCCCCACCCCTGGGCTCTTTGAATGTGTTGACAAATTTTTCATGCTCAGCATACCAGTATCTCATCGCTTGCATCCAGCTAAGAAGCCACCTCTCCATTCCTCTTATTCTTGTAACATGTATGTTGCTCTGATGCTTGAACTATTTACTATTTTTGTGTCTGGGGAGCACACTGAAACTCAAATTGTAGTAGTCTCAAGACAAACATGAAAACCAATCTCCAGCAGCGTATCTGTGTGACTTCTATTAATCTCCTCTGAAATGTCTCCCTTCTCTGAACCACTAGTTAACATTAACTGTCCTGAAGTCAATCAAGATTAGAGTCTTATCTTAATGCTTATTTTTGCGCAAAAGAGCAACTAGTTCTTGGGTACTGAATAGAAAAAATGTAGGAAAAAAAGGGAAGTGACTTGAAAGGGATTTGGCACAACCACTTTTCTCACTGGCTGCATCATGGCAGCAATGGGCTCAGGATGTATGTGAAGCTGCTGTCAGCAGACACAAGTTCCTCAGGATCACTCATTTATCAGATCCATCCTCCTGGCCCTACCACACCTGGGCTGAGGATGAAACCTCCCCATGCACAGGGGATTTTGTAGAAGTTTAATTATTCTGTGTAGAAGTTTTAGTTATTTTGTGCTTATTCTTTCATTAAGGTATTTTTGTACCATAATATTGACAGCGTGGCTACATAGGCACTGTAGTACATATTGTATTAAAATAACATTGCATTGTGCATTTTAATGGGGATCAAGGCTGAAAAAATTTTAAACAGTTTGGTAAGTCTGTGCCTCAAGTTATTTTGCCATGCAGTGAAATAATCCCATATGACTCCATATTTTTTCTGTCTGACATTTCCTACAGTTAAATGGTCTCGAGAACTAAAGGGATTGGAACAGACAGGTGTAAGCTCATCCCTGGTGTAGATAGAAAGGATTATTCTAGTAAGCTAAATTGGCTGGAGGGAGGGGGCATTTCTACTGAATTTGCTGTTCTGGATAATAAAAGAGCTGAGGCTGCATGTCAGTTGTTGTCAAATTTGCCCTGGTCCTGTGTGATGTGCAGTTCCCAAGACAGCACCTCCCCTGCACACAATGGCTTTTGCGAAAACTGTGTTTGCCTGCTCCTCTGCAGAGACAAGACAAATGGCTTGTCTGCAGCCAAACAGCTTTGTCACCTGCTGACACGATGGTCCTGAGGGGACACTGCTCTGACCACTTCAGGAAAGCAGACTGCAGTTTGCTGGGGACAAAGGGTGCTGGGGACAGAGGGAGACCTGCATGGAAGGTGTCACCATGAGCCACCCAGCCCTGTGCTAGGGGCAGTGGCCCTGGCTTGCAGCAGCTATTGCCCCTCCAAAAGAGATCCTCTGGCTTGTCTCCTTGACTTGGACACATCACTTTCCCAGCTTTTCCCCCAAATAAGTTGTGGTTGCAGTGGTCAGTTCCTCAGCAGCAGCAGCCACCTGAGGAGAGGCTGCTCCCTATCAGCCTGCAGAGGAGGGCCCATAGCTGCTGTGCCTTCTGGAGCCACCCCAGTCCCTTCAGAGGGCCTACACCCAAAACCACTTGCTCAAATTACCACAGTATTGACCCAGGAACCCCAAATTAGATACACAGGGAGCATGGCAATTTTCAAGAGAATCTGCATGGGGAAGTGGATTCAAAGTCACTTGGAAATGTCACCTCTCTGGACTTGGGGTGGTGTGGGGCCACAGCTCCAGCAAACATCCAAAGATCCTTAAGTTCATGTCCCTGTGTGTCTCTCCTGCTCACCACATTGTAAATACTGTGCTTATACCTTGCCACTATGATGAACCTGGGACTTGGCTCTTATATGTAACATTTTCCTTTCCAAGGAAAAACATAACAAACAGGTCTCTAATGTGCTGGAAATGCTAGGGAATAGTCTGTGCTCAAGATAACAGTCCTCTTGTGGCCAGGGCCAACCATCCTAAATTGCTTCCTTGGCTCTGAGCTAGGAAACACTCACAGGCACTGGATAGCTGTAATCCTGGAAGAGTGGCAACAGCAGCGAAAATAGGTAGCATCAACCCACCCTAATACCACAGACACCCCCAGACTTACCCCCTTCAGAGGAACACCTGCACACTCCAAACACAGCAAGGATGCAGAAGTGTGAGTGGCATATCGAGAGCTGGAGATGCCATGGCCCCGTTACACACATGCTATTTGCTGTATGGAGTAGAAGGAGTTTCTTGCTCCTGAGTTTCAGAGAGGTTAAGGGTCCCTGGATGATGGGAAAGGTGTATGCTGGAGCAAAAGGTCACATCTCAACTTACTAATATTTGTGGGCATTGAGGCAGAACAAAAATTAAAGTTTGGGCCTCAAACCAGGAATCTCAGGAGGCAGATGGACTAAACCTGCTAAAAATGCCAGTTGCCTGTAAAGCCCCAGCCTGGTGTTAATCTCTTGTCAAACAAGGTAGCAATAAACTTACCAGCCATGTTACTGGAGCTGGGCATCAGGGAGGAGAAGGAGGAGGCCCACAGATGAGTGCCAGGGCTGGCAAGCACCTTGCTGGCCAAAGGCAGTGCTCCCTCAGACCTCACTGAATGTGAATTCTGCCACTGTGCAAGGCTTGAAATCTGAATGTTTCCTGACATCCCACGCTCCAATTAAAAACAAACCGAAAAGGTTTCCAACAAAGCACCACATTTTTTATATGCCAGGAAGAAAATGAATTAAAAATGCATATCTTTGTTTCTTCCTGACAGTATCACATTGATTCAAAGCACTGAGCAAAGCAGCGAGCAGCAATCAGCACTCTGCACAGAGGTGCCCGTAACCACGCAAGGAGGAGGTTTTGTTCCCCAACCTTGGACCATGCTCACTAATCTGGATTTCCATGCACATCTCCCTCCTCACCATGGGGAAATCTCAAGGCCTATTTCTGTGCAATGACTCTTAGAGGAAGAAAGCTCTTTAAACCATCCCTGACACTGTGGAAAAACCAGGAAACTTTAATTAAGGGAGCAAAAACAAAAAACCACCCACAAGGCATTTTTGTACTTACTTTCACTAAGTGCAAAAACGAACTTCACAGGAATTTCATCCCACAGGAATTTCCAATATTTTAGTATTTGTTTCCGTTATGACTGGGGACAAAATGTTGAAATATCAAAGCATTTTCATAGGATGAAGTGTTCTGGGAAGAAGTGTTTTTTACGTCATTTTGACGTGTTTCAGGCTTGAACTTGCACCTGGTTGAGCTGCCCAGCCGTCTCCATGCTAGTGCCTTGTGCTACCAGGCTCCTTTTTTGACCAGCTCAGAACATCCAGGGCTTCCCACCCAGCATTCATCAGCAGGTCCCATGGTACCACACGGAAATCCAACAAGGCAGAAAGCAGTAGCTCAGCACAGAATTCCTAATCCAGCCAATGGCTTGGTCTGTGTAGGAGAAGGGGCCATCAGATCTCTTTCTGTGCGAGCTGAGCATACAGAAATGCTCAACACAGCTGAGCCCAAATGTTTCATTTCAGCATTGTTGGCCTTGTTTAATTTTTAGCCTAAATGATGGACAATTCTTAGCCAGCTGTATCAGTTTATTGGTCTGTCAGCACTCCAGACACATCCCCACCTCAAACTGCACAGCAGGACTGCACCCCTGTTGTCTTCCCTGGGACACAGATGGGGGGACAGTGTGGCTGAGGTGGCCAGCATTGGGAATGCCTGTCCACACCAGCATGTCCTTGGCCTGGATCCATTCTGAGGGCTGGATCTGTCCATCTATTCCCTCCATCACCATCTTCAAGACATCAGGCTCTCCCACTAAATCTGTCCTCCTCTTGTGGTCATTTGTCCCAGTCGTGCCCTCAGAGTTTTCTAGAGGAGATCAAGGTCAGAGCAGCAAGTAGAGCCATCAGGAAGAAAGTCATCTTTGGAGGAAAGGGGGAAAACCTCCTTCTCAACAAAGAGCTGTAACAAAAATTCCCAGCAGGACAAGAGCCCTTGTGCCTTTTTCTGCTGGCCAGTCTCAGCATCAGGTTTTACCTCACCTGAAAAGGATGGCAGAACCAATTGTGAGCTTTAATTTTTCAAACACATCTGGCCTAAAAACTGCTATTTTCCACTTCTGATACTTTCTCACATCTTGTTTTGTGCTTTCCAACCGTTGCCTTTCTGGGAATTCAGGTGATGTGTGGCTTTTGCAGGCATTTCTTTGCCTAACTTCATTTTTCCAGACATTTTTGGTATCAAGAAAAATAAGTCCCACTCCACACATACACTTTTTCTTTCAAACCTCAGTTTCTGCTGGAGCAAGTGTGGATCAGTAGCTGGCCAGGACCACACACAGCTCTTCTAATATCCCAGCCTGATGAACAAGAAGGGGATGGAGGAGACAACCAGCACACTGTGCAGAAAGGAAGGAGATGAAGTCCAGCCATCAAAAGGAAAGGACTGTGCATGTTGTGGGCTTAATGAACAAAGAAAATTTGTTATGTGTTCCATCAGATCATTTCCACTAAGATATGACAAATTTTAAGGTCCAGACAGTGGAAGATTTTACTTATGAAAAGACTGGGCAAGATGTCTGTTGGAGCAAGTATCAGCTGATACTGATTGGGAGGAGGCCTTTATCTCTTATAATACTACGCTAATTCAAACCAGTTCAGCTTTCCTCAGAGACTATGGTGGCAAGCTCAGGCTGCTACAAGAACCAGGGGTGTTCATAAGACCAGACTCATCTGACCAGACCTAAATCCTAGAGATAATGTAACCTGGTCAGAAAGCACCTGCATTATTGATGGGGTAGTTTATTGATGGTGCCACTGGTGTATCATCTGCCATTCAGATGTCTGATCCCACTTCAGTCCAGGACTTCAGCCCTTTTGCTTGCCTCAGTGCCAAGAACCCTGAGTCCTGTGTGCTGGAAAAAGCTGAAGCACATGGCTTTCTTTTTAGCCAAGCATCAAGGAAATCACAAATTTGCAACTTTCCAGTAGCCTTAATACTGCACAACTTAGATAAGCTGAGACAGATCCTGACATTTTGCATCTTCAAATCCATCTGAAAGGTGCCCAGTAGGAACTGATGAGGAGTCACTCCATGTGGGGAATAATTTGCTGGTGACAGAGAAATCAAATTGAGTACTTCTGATCCTTGCAGTAGCACAAAAAAAAAAACAAAAACAAAAACAAAAACAAAAACAAAAACAAAACCACACCAAAAACTTGTGGCATCAGGTTAAGGGGTTTTTCTCAAAAAAACTCATCTCGGTTTATTTGAAGAAGACACCAGAGAGTCAAATGACGCTTCTCAAAGTATATGATTCCTAAGGACTGCATCAGCATTTGGGGGGGATGCTCTTTGGTACGCAGTCTGGCAGAGAAGGGTTCCATACCTGACAGATCAGGTAAAATCACTCTTGTGGCCTGCTCCCTAGCTACATTTTTTCAGGGTAATTTTCCCGCTCACGTTTTTTACTTTATCCATAACTAATTTCTTTTCTATGCAGTTGTTTCCTATGTCTGCTCCTAGACCTTGCCACTGCCTCTCCTCCAACGATGCTGAGCACTTTCTTTGATACTCCATGCTAAATTAATTCTTGCCCTGGAGACCTAAAGGGCACTAGAAAAAATATTTCCCCATATTGTTTTTTGAGATTGCCACTCTTCAGATGTGCTGGCTCCACCATTGTAGGAAAGGTGAGTCTGGAATGAGGAGCACCTTGTTTGCAGAGGCAGCACTGGGAAGGAAGAACAGCATAGATGGAGGAGGAGTGGGGAGACCTCACAGAAATGCTGCCTGATGGTTGAAGGTGGCACCAATACCTCAAAGCAGCAACTTGCACAGGTCAATGGCAGCATTTGTAAGAAAACTCTGTTTGCTGTGCATTTATCACCTCTGGGTCCAGATCTGTAGGAGATGGCCACAGTATCACAGCCAAGAAGAACAGAACATTCTCTAATAGCTTTAAAAGTGGAGCCCTTTGACTCAAATATCTCTTTATCCTTTATGTCTATCTATATCATCTGCAAAACTGGAGGTCAGTGTGCAACAGCATCTACTCACAGGTGGGTTCGCTCTCTCTGTATCTTCAACAACAAAAATTTTAAAAAATAAATTCCCAGCACAAGCAGAGAAGTACCAGAACTAATTTTCCAACAGATGCAAGAGACTGTCAGCTAATGTAGGAAATTAAATGTTTAAGGAAATTATAGAATGAAAATATAAACTCTTGAATGGGAGCCAAAAAATACAAATTCCATCATTTATCAAAAAAAAAACCTCCAAAATGGGCCTGAAATGGTGTGGGGAGAGCTGAATGAAAGGCTATATTCAGGCAGCAGCACTGTTTGGCTTACTTTTTGGACCTTTTCCCCTTATTGATGCTGTTGGGAGGTGCTCATTCCAAAACCTCTAATGCTGTCGTGTTCTGGGATGAGTTACTAAAAGCAACCATTCTTCCACATATGAAAACATTCGATTATTTGCATGTTCGGTGTCTTTAATGCCTCTTTTGTGCCTCTGTTTTTTGTGGGGGAGGCAGATGAAGGATCTTGAAATTCAGCAGTATTCTGATATAAACTTCCTCTGTGAGAGGGAAGGCAAAGAAGAAAAAGTCTTTGCAAGGCTGAAATGGAGTTGAGGAGGGCTGGCTTTCTCGATTTGCTTGAAGGGTCTGATGAAGGTGTTATTCAGGACTTGTGCAGTACTGCCAGCCCTGAAGTAAAGACTCAGCTCTAAAGCTGAAGCATTACCTAGCATTCTTTAACCATGTGACAAAAAATGCCCAATCTGAACCATCCCAGACTGTTGCTGTAGTGGTACAAATTCCAGCACTGTGCACAGGACAGATGAAGGGCTCAGAACGCAGCTCCTCAAGCATCTCCACACAGAAAGGGGCGAGGATATGCAGTACTAGGCATGTATTTGGAGCTGAAAACCTCCTGGCAAGTCACAGCAGTCAAGTCAAAGCTTCTATGTGGCAATCTTGGCTCTCTTTTGCATGGGCTAGAAGGTTGCAGGAAAGCTGGAGGCACCTGGCCAGCCACAGACATGTTACCAACATCAGGAAATGCTTTAAATACTATCCATCTGACCTGTGAAACTCATTGCTACAGGGCATTACCAAGAGTCTGGGAATAAACAGATCATGGCTTGCTCCTTAACACACTGGATGGCACTGAGAGAGTCTGGTGCTGGGGACATCCTCCCCTTCTGTAAATGCAGGTTGGCTAAAATT
The DNA here is from genome assembly GCF_024509145.1 of Vidua macroura. Taxonomy (NCBI): domain Eukaryota; kingdom Metazoa; phylum Chordata; class Aves; order Passeriformes; family Viduidae; genus Vidua; species Vidua macroura. The sequence continues at coordinate 66,367,366 of NC_071574.1, forward strand.
GCTGCTGAGCTTTGCTGTGCAGAGGGCTAAGAGCTCACAAATGGCCAGTGGAGAAGGGGTAATTCATTATGCCATGATACTTCAACTCCTTGTGATTTTCCTCCCATACACAACAAACCTAGCAGGAATCCAAAAGAGAATGGCTTGCACTTATGGCTAACAAGATTAGCTAGTCACAAGAGCCAGAATTAAACAAACAAAAATAAGATGTTTGGATGAAATAAAATTCCTCAGAGTTTAAACCAGTGAATGGGGATTAGGAAGATGTTTCTCTGAAGTTCAGCTATTCCTGAACCCCTGAGGAGTGCTACATCTCCTCCCAGAGCCTCCAGTCTGTGCCTAGGAAGCACTGGCATGTGCAAAGCACCGTCCTGCTTCACCTCGGACCGACAGGGTCTGCAGGGGACGGCCAAAGGAGAATGCCCTGATGAATCCCACAGTGATCCATGATTACTCCTCAGTCTCTCTGCATCCCATTTTTGACTGACCAGTGTTTGGCCCTGGAGCTCAGGATTTACCCAGCAAGGTGCTCCCGCAGCTCTGAGCCGCCCTGGTTTTCTCAGTCGCTCCGACTTGCTCATTTTACACTGCTTTTATTGGAGCTTTTACTGTCCGTGCATAAAGAGCCCAGCTTTGCTTTCCCGGGGCAGCAGCACCATCTAGAGCCTCCTCTGACATACGCAGTTCCCATCTGCCTGCGGGAACGCCTTCCAGCCACAGCTGAGAAATACAAGGGACAAAATAATGTGCAGGTGTTAGGGTGGAAAAGAGAATGTGGCAGACTGAACAGCACCTCTGGGGCTAGTAACGCTAATGTACAGTCATATACAGCTGGTGTGCTGCACTAAAACCAGGGAGGCAGGCTTTGTACTGTTGGAGGCAAAAGGGGTGTGATTTGTAGCTGTAATGTCGTTCTCAGGTAGCACTGTTATGTATTTGGAGAAAAAAGCTCTTCAGGGGTGTATGATCCTTGTATACTGCTTCCAGGATGTAAAACAGGGGAAACAGCTTGGGCAGAGCTGTAAAAGCAGCTGGTGACAGCAGCCTGTGGCCACTGCTCACAGTTTCCCAGCCAATAGTGGGGTCATTGCTACTTTTCCAAAGGCAAACAGAGAGGGTCACTGCCTCCAGTGTCTTAAAAACACACACCCAGTTCAGATGCGCAGTCCCTCCATGCACCTGGGCACGCAGGGGTGCTCTGCAGTGCTTCCAAGGACCACTCAAGGGTCCAACTTGTATCCTGCAGCAGAACACCTTGGGAAATCACTCTGATGTGGCAGTGGAAGCGAGCTGGAGAAATGCAGGTTTCTGGGCCATTCACTTAAGAGTTGGGCTCCATGATCCTTGTGGGTGCCCTCCAACTCAGAATATTCTGTGAAATTCAACAGGAAGGGATTTGTAAGACAAAGCTCTGAGATAATGCTGGCAAGCAGAGCATGCCCCATGCTCACAGAGGAGAGCAAAAGTGAGAAAAATGCTTCTTACATCTACCTTCTGTTCTGGGGGAAACCCTGCCTCATGACCCATCACTTCAAACTGCCTGGGCTGGCCTCTGAAGGACTTAGATGGACAGGGAACCTGGAACCCTAGACACAAGTGTGGGATAGTGTGTGCTTCCCCAAAACAATCTGGAAATGTCATTTCCTCAAATCTGGGTTAGCCAGACACTGAGGTTTGTACAGGAAAGGATGGTCCTGCATGGCCCCAGTGCTAAAGCCACCACTGAGGAGGTTACAGCAGCTGTGCACATCTGCACTGTGGTACACGCAGAAATGTGGGAGGAAGAGCTGGGTGCACAAAAAAAAAATGGAACAAACTGTCCTTACCTAGCCTCTCTGTTTTTGCAATAAATCTGTGTTTTGTTTTGCTGCTACAGGAGCCACGGAATAGTGAACACAAGGAACAGACAGATTTCTCCCTCTCCCCTGAAGAGAGCAGGACCTGCTGTACTGGCAGCAGCTGAGCCAGGGCCCACCAGCCCTGGAAAACAGATTGCTCCTTGTGGCTACATCCATACTAGAATCCTAAGTGGAAAAACACCCTGTCTATAGTTCCATGAGTGTCCTTGGCCTCCCACAAGATGCTGGGGCACAACAAAGCAGCATGGGCCAGGAACTGATTTTCCAATAGGTAAGGTGGACAGAAACCTTTTCTCCTCCTGAGGAATTGTTATGATCACTTTAGGCAAAGTGGCTATATGCAGTGGGACACTGCAGCTTTGGGTACCCAGGAGCAGCAAGACACAAGTCCCAAAGCCATAACTGCAAAAATTCCTGGCAGGAGGGAGCAGAAATTTCCCAGGGGATGCTGAAGTGCCAGGACCACGTGTCTTTGATCTCGTTCACTGCCTCGCTCCCTGAGTAACAAAGGACTGTATGGGAATAAATCAGCATATTAATGGGAATGCTAATTGCAGCTGGGATGGACTAAAATTTACACTTAAATTATGAATTCTACAACCCAGTTTGAACTGCACTTGGAACAATTAATGAGAACAACTACTATTTTAAAGATCAACCATCCTTTCAGTAGCTTTGATATTTAGATTAAAATAAAAAGTCAGCTAATGGGACAGATTCCCATTTCAACATCACAGCATAAAGCAAACCACCTCACTCACAGTGTAGAGGCCACTCAAAGTTATTGAGGTCAGGATAGGGCCCAGCATTTGAAAGAGTGCCTTTTTAACAAGAGGCAGAAACACACTTCTGGTCCCATTTCTACTCAGCTGAATTACCTGCAGGGATGTGTAATTGGCATTTCAATGCCCGTGTGCAGTGACCACATTCTTGAAGTGTCTGTATCTACAAGTCCTACATTCCAGTGTAGATAGATAGATAGATAGATAGATAGATAGATAGATAGATGTGTGTGTGTGTGTGTGTGTGTGTGTGTGTGTGTGTGTGTATGCTGATTTCTTAGCACTCCTCCCTGTGCAGAGGAGTCAGGGTGTTACCTGTTATCCCATTCCAATTTCCCAGCCCAGGATGGCTTCACAATGGAGTTTAAACATCTTCAGCTCTTTCTTTTATTTTTAGGTGGCTTAATGAAGTCTAAAAGAACTGGAGCATTCCCTCATACCCACAGAGCCCTCAGCCTTGCCTTGCCTCTGCCCACACTGAAGCCAGTGTGAGTAAACCAGTGTCAAAGACCACTCCCTCGTGAGAGCCTGTCTCAGGAGGGGATGATCTTCAGGCACAGTCATGAAGGTTAAATGTGTCTTACAGGACTCTCCTGAGGGCAAGAGGAGAGGTGAGAAACCAGGTTCTGGATCTCCCCCACCTGATTCCAAGGTCTGCTCATTTTCTGCCTCAGAATATGTTCCCAGCCCCCACGGTGTCCTGCAGCAGTGAGTTCCAAATGCCACACCAGCACTTGTCACTCAGTCCACTACTTTGTATGAATTACTCCCAGGCCTTGATTACCTAATGTAGCCTGGTTGTCCAGTCTGCCTTCTCTTGTCAGGCCATTCTCGTGCCAGGAGGTTTTTCCTTCCCTTTATTTTATTTGTGGTTATGGTCACATTCTCCAGAGTGAAGGTGTACCCCACTGGAGACCACTCAAGCCATCCAAGTCTCATCTGCATTATGCCCATGCATGATATCTGAATCTGCATGAGCTGAGTAGTTCTTGAGCTGGAGATATTTCCAGTGATAGAGAAGCTGTCATAGCCCTTGAAATAATTTTAAATATTCGCTATTTCCTATTTTTCTATTATCTTTCCCTTAAACCTTCTGTAGGTCCCAAAAGCACCCCACTTGGGTCATCTTCAGCCTTTGGCTGCCTGAGGTGTCAGCCCCAAGATCAGATGCTGACCTCACTGGCACAAGAGCAGCATCCAAAGCTACTCTCTATAACCTCTCCAGAATGCCACTGCCAAGAGGCTCCTCCAAATCTCTCCTCTCTCACCCACATATGGCAGTTCTTCATGGCTTTCTGTGTTTGTCACAAACACTTCATACCTTCATCCACCCCAAAACATTTGCCTGGAAATTAAGACATTTGGCCAATTTCCCCATTACAGCCTATTCTCATTTCTTTATGTGTCTTTGTTCAGGAGAAAGTGAATCTGTCTCGAGTGACAGCTCAAACCTGAAGGTGATTTAATTGTGGCAAAGCCCAGAGCTAATATAGCATCTTAATCTGGAATATAGCTCTACTCCTAACAGAAAAGGCTCAGAGACTAGGGCCAGTAATGCATACACTTCTACACTGAATTTAACTTATGGTGTGTTGTCATATGAAGAGCTGTTAAGTGGAGTGCTAATTTTCTTTAAGGGTGAGCTGTAATAACACTGGGATACAAAGAGGCTGCTGCACATGAACCACCTAAGTCAGATCTCTGCAGACCTTCTGCCCTGCAAGACAGCCAGGGAAATTATAGCACTGCTGATGTCAGTGTATGAAAATATATTGATTTCTGATTATTCTGAATATCCTGATAGCTCTGATTATCTATGCATGCATATGAAATTTGCTCTGCAGTTTCATGTTACACAGGTCTAGGCAGAGACTGGCTTTGTTTCTCTTGTAGAAACCTTGTGGCTGAAGCATCCAGGTGGGCCCAGAGAGGCCCCAGGGCCCCAGGGACAGTGGTCCTCAGTGACACTGGTGCAGGCACATGGCACACAGCCCCATGGGGACATAAGAAAGAAAAGGCCAGAGGATAAGTGGTGCTGGGATGGCTCTGGATTTACCACCACCAGTCTAACCTCCTTCAAGAACTCCTTATGAGGACATTTCAGACAGTTATGGAAGTCAGCCCTGCCTTACAGCAATGGGAATGCAAAAACCAGCTTTGAGTTCCCCTCAGCCCTTCTGGGGTTTTGAGCCATGCCATCCTAAAGATAGGATATTGAGAAGGTTGAATCCCCCTCCAGAAATGCCTTTCCCTCCCCAGTGACCAGGCAAAAGACAAGACAACAAATTCATGTCAAGCACATGTCTCCACTTTTAAAGAGCTGCATCCATCAAGAGTAAACCCCCCTCATCCTCTGTGAGTGTGAAAGGACCCTCTAGGAGAGATGTCTGAGGAGGGAATATGCCAAATTCTGGGTGAGGACATGAGCCCACAGAGGGTTTTCAGCCCCAGGAAGGGTCTGCAGCTGTAAGCCCCAGGCCCAGCAGTCCCCACACGGCTGTGGGAAGATGCACACATCACTGCTGGAGGTCAGCAGGCTTCTCCATGCTTCAGCTTCACCGTGGCTGAAGAGCATCTGGTTCTGAATATCTCACCAAATAAAAACTTCAGTTGCTTAAAAATAATTAAGCAGAAGGACCTCACCTCCAACCATGGCTTTACGAGCTCACCCTGCCACAGGCACGGCTGGAGTGAGTGGCCAGTGGTTGAACTGGGCAAACATGCTGTAAAGTAAACACAAAAAGTATCAAAAGTAAATAGTATGTTTTACAGTTGTTATATTTATTCTGCTGAGGTGTTTTGATACCAGATTCAGGGGGAAGAGGGTAGAAGTTCAATTCACCTAATGGGAACTGGCTCCAGTATAAATAATATCCTTTCAAGATTTGTCAGCCACTGCTATAAAAGGGATGGCAGGGTGGGTAAACACAGCAGCTCTTCAGCCTTGCATGTTTATGTTCAGTTTCACAGCCACACTGATTCCAGCTCTCTCTAGATCAACATGCCCTTGGTGTGGGGCTCTGCTCCTCAAGCTGCAAGCCCTGCAGTCAAGTGCATGGGTGAGGTTCTCAGCTGCTGACAAAGAGCATAAGCTGTCCCTCTGTCATCAGACACCACAATAGGGCAGAAATACTACAGAGAATGCTAAAAAATACTAAAGAAATACTAAAGAAAATGCTAAAAAATGCACATTAAGGAAGAACATTAAGATTGGAAAAGGCCTCTAAGACCATCAGGTCAAACCAGTGGTGGACACTGCCAAGTCCAGCACTAAACCATGTCCCCAAGTGCCACATCCACACATTTTTTGGACACTTCCAGAGATTAAGACTTCCCTAGACAGCCCATTTCAATGCTTGACCACCCTTCCAGTGAGGATTTTTTTCTTAATACCCAATCTAAACCTCCCCTAGCACAACAGGAGTCCATTTCAAACACCAACATACAAAAATATTGTCACATAAGCCTTTGCTGCTGAAGCTCTCCTCATGGCTATTGGCATTTCTGCAAGAGAAAACACCAGGAATACAAACAGGCTCCAATTTAATTTACTGCAAAAGCAGAGCTTTTAACCAATGGTACTATGCAGCATACAAAAAAACTCAAAAGAGCTGAAGACCCTAAAAAAATGTAGCCAGGCCCAAGCCTACACAGCAAAGCACCATGGGATTTTAGGTCCATATAAACCTTTACCAAAGAGGCATAGAAGCAAGTGCCTAAATTACAGCACAGGCCAAGAGAAATACGACAAAAATATGTGAATGTCAATGGAAATGCACTGGGGGTTGGAGGGCTCATTGGCTGCTCCCTAAGAAATGGTTTCTTGTGTTTCCAAACGTGCTAAAGAAGGAGCCAAAGAAAACCTGTGGGTTTTCATAAAGAAAACCAATGAGAGAAAATGTCTCCCCTTGGTGCTATCACACAAAGAATTTCACATTCAATGCCTTGGGATAAATTTTTCACATCAGGTGTGTCCACCCTTGGGCTGGCAGATGTCCAGCCAGGCTGCCCACAGGAACTGGCAGGACCCTCCTGCCAGGTCATGGCCAAACAATTCCTAGTGAAGGTTTTAAAGAAGCTGCTGCTGGGCACAGGAGCAATGGGTCTCTACTGGGCCATAAACGACTCAGCCCAGCTCCTCTGCTCTCCTGGCCAGAGCTATCCTGGAGCTGTGCATCCACTGATGGCCTTGCTGGCAGCTCTCACTCCACTTGTGTGGATATTGGGCATTCCCTGACTTCTCCCAGGTGCATCAGCCCGTGTGTCTGTGAGATATAATGATGTGGGTCAGACCAGAGGTGCTCTGCAGCAGTGTGTTGGCAATGAAGCATACCAGTGCCAGAGCTTCTGGAAGTGATGGATTTCTGGAGAAAAAAAAAAAACAAACAACTTTCAGACCAATGTGGAAGCAAGCACAGTGTATATGTAATGGGCAGATAATGGGATAAAGGGGAGCAAAAGAAAAATGCAATGGATTTTACTGCCTCACAGTGATAAAAAGCATGTGAATTGAGGCACTGGAGGATGATATCCCCAGGAGTGCAAAAGCTAAAGAGTCATTTGATGAACACTGAAACTCCATCAATGGGAAAAATGAAAAAATAATAGAATGCTTTGGAGTTTGGTTTTTGTTGTTGGGGCTTGGGGTTTTGTGTTGTTTTTTTCACTTGAAACCAAGGAATGGAGGACAGAATAGAGATTTCTGCTCCACAGCTGAGAACTTTGGCATCTGCATACAAACCAGGAAGCACAAATACTTCCTGACTTGAGAGAGAGCTCTCTGTGGGACCCAAGATTTTCAGGAGGAATTACTGCAGGCAAAAAGCTAAACCTGCAAACAGGAAGGCCATTAGTAATATCCAGGGAGAGGATGTGATCAACAAACATTGGAGCTGAGCAAGGACACAGCTTCAAGTGAAGGGAGACTGGGAATGGGGAAATCATCTACTGCAGGGCAGTGCAGGGATGTAGAAAAGTAAAAATGAAGTTACATTTTGGACACCAGAGCAGGGGAAAAGAGATGTACTTTGTGTCCCCAGCTAGTCCTACATGCCAGAAGTCAGGGAAGGAAAAAGCAGATTTTGTGAGTCCTTGGAACCTCCAGTACAATGGCAGCTGTTCAAGCAGGCCTCAAGGCCAGGTGGAATTGGACAGGGTTAGAGGATTTTCCCCTCCGGTCCTCTCCCCTCCGTGTAAAGATGCTTTTACTTCAGGACAGGATAAGTCAGGGGAGAGGCTGTCCTGAGCTGTGGCTCTGAGGATGTGCTGCCTCCCCCATGGAGCAGAGCAGAGCAGGACGGGCTGAGCTGATGTCCCTGGCATGCTGAGCACTGAGAGAAGAGCCTGCACCCTAAAGAAAAAGCAAATGTGAAGCACCTGAAGGCTGACTGCTCCCTGAACATATCTTCAGAGGTAAATCTCAAAGAGGAGTCACAGAGACAGTCCAGATCCAGCTGAGGATGTGCTAAGCAGGAGGCCAGTCCTAAACTACTGAAACAGTGCCGAGCAAGCAAGGACCAGAGTGGGGAAAAGGCATAAGGATAAAACAGCCAGCAGCCCCCATGGATTCAGGCGAGGGAAGAACCCTTGAATGGTTCCAGTCCTTTAGCTTCATGAATGTGGATCCATCATAACTCCTCACCATTCCAAACTCCAGTTATGAGCCTGTCCAACACAAGGAGCCCAATGTCCCAGGAGCTGCTCCTCAGCTCTCCTCCTCCCCTTCCCAGAGGTGTCTTCTGCAGGAGACCTCCCAGACCCCACATTTCACAGCACAGAAGCCCAAAACAGCAAGTGCCAGTTTCCCAGGGGCCCCAGACTGAGCAGCAGCACTGCTGTGCTCACCCTGCAGCAGCAGCCTGGGCGTGCCCTCACCCTTTGCCCCTCGTGGCACACGCCAGCCCCAGCCCCATGGCCCTGGCAGTGCCCAGCCACTCGCTGCCAGTCCTCAGGCAGCCCCCCTGCTGGATGGCTCAGAGAATTTTAAAGCATTTTCAGTTTTTATATTTGACAGTGGCTTGCTATGCACATTACAGTATAAAGGATTTTATTTGTTCCCATTGTTGCAATGTTTATTCCCCAAACTCTTTTTAATAGTGGGCTTTTGACAAAGTGTTTCCCCAGCAGTGGGAACTACATACACAGCCCAAAGCAAACACTTGCAAGATAAACATCCTTCACATCCCAGGCTGGTTCTAACTCCTTGGAGCTTGCCATTACCTCCCTTGGAGCAATTCAGCACAACTTAATCAAAGTTAAAAATGATATTGTGTGATTTTATTTTTTGTACTTGCTCAGTGAGCTTTTATTGGCAGCTGCTGCCAGGATCTGGGACTCTGCCAAATTCCCTGGTTATATTGCTCCAGTGTGGACAAACAAAGAAGGCCTATTTAAAAGTTTCTTGGACACAAATAAGGTAAAAACAACAAAATAAAAAACAATGTGTAATTATTTGTTTCCTTTATGAAGGGCCTCCTTCAGAGTCCTTTGAAATCAGTTCTGGTTTCCACCTACTAAAGTCACCCAAGTGAATTATTTAATATTAATAGACATTCCTGAACCAGAATGCTACAACCAGAGGCACAAAATCCAGGGGAAAAAGGCCATCTACCTTTCCCTTTCATATTACACTTCCTGAGCCAAAATACCAACTTTAGCTCCTTGCCTTTCCCAGTAACATTTGCCACTTCTAAACACAACCCAAAAAACTTTGTAACTTTGTATTTAAATTATTTAAGCAAAACTGCATTAATTCAGAATTTTATAGTAATTAAATATTAAGGTCCCTGTCAGCAACACATGCCTTTAGGAGCCTGGGTTGATCTCCCCACTTTGGCATTTCTGCACAAGTGCTGCCACATTCCCATGTCCTTTTGCAGGTAATGATCACTCCTGTGTGAGTGACACTGTGGGTCCTGTCACCTTGCTAAGGTCACTGCCATGGCACTGGCTCCTTCAGCAGTTAAAATGTCAGAAACACAAAGGCACTGCTGAATCCACAGCCTGAGATTCATCCCTTTGCACAGCACAGCCCCTCACCCCATATGCTCTACAAGAGGAAGAGGTGGAGAGAGGACAGGAGAGAGGGAAAAGCAGGGAGAGGAGCAGAGAGAGAGAGGAGAGAAGGAGAAAGGAGAGAAAAAAATATCTCCATTTGACGAGGCTATTTGGCAGTATTTTGGAGCCAAAGTGCCTCCTGTCAACAACACACACAATGTGCTTTTGAAAAAACAGAAATGTACATGTAGTTCCTTGGCAATTGGAAATAATAGTCAATATACAGACAAACAGATTTTGGAGCATATGTTTTTGAGCTCCCTAGAAACTGCAGCTTTTCCATTTTTTTTTTTTTTTTAGGTCACAATTTATTATGCAGAGGCAGTCACTTGCTAGTGTTCACAGTCCTGAGTCACAATAAAGAATAAGGGATAAAAACACCCTCTCTCCCAGCAGAAAAGTCTGGAAGCAATAGAGGGCTTAAAAAACAAGCTTCTTGTTTCCTCACCAGTGGCTTCAAAAAGGAGATTGGGGAGTAAATAAAATCCCTGTGTTGCTTCTCCCTCTCAGTCAGCAAGTTCGTGTCTGAGAGAGCCTCTTAAAACTCATTTAAGAAGTTCCAAGTTTGCAAATTCCAAGTCTAAGTAAAATTCAGGTCATTTGCAAGAATTTCTTGGTCTGTGGAAACATCTGAATTCTCACCTGTAATAGAAAGAAGAAGCTGAGTGTCTGCCTTCTGTGCTAGACCATCTTCCCCCCCTTGACTCCACCCTGGCTTAGCAGGTCCTTGTGTTACCTGTGCACATCAGATATGTCAGCCTGCTCCCAGCTGGGACCTGCCAGAAGCTGCCTCTGCCCATGGACACACTGCACTTTGGGCAGCCTCAGGGACATGGGCACAAGGGCTGGGAACCCTTCCTGCTGCAATTTGGTTTCCTCCACTCCTGGAGACAGAGACAGCCCAGCCCCTGCAGTGTCTGTACCAGGGACAAGCACCAGAACACCCAGTGACTTGTTCTGTGCCTCATAAAGATGCTGCTGTCTTGTTCTAGCAAAATGGGTTTGAGTCCCCTTATTTCTGTGCAAGGAGATGTTGGCTCTTGTCACTTTTGTCAGGATGTGACTTGGGCTAGGGTAGAGAGGAAGAATTGAGACTTCACCTCACTGAGCTCATTATTGTTGAGATGATGTTGGTTTCTGTTGGTGCTAACCCAGTCTCCCAAGTTTTTCAGTGGGAATAAAGCAAGCTGACAGTGCACAGTTTGATAGTGAAGGCAAAACCCTCTGACTCCTTCACACAGCCAGCTGCAGATGGTGTGGAAATGCTGCCTTGTGCTTTGCTCTGTCTTCTCCTGATTGTCACAAATTCCCAGTTCAGATCCCTCTCGGCACTCTTGTGCGGACCTGGAGACACACTCACTACTAATCCAGGGACCCACAGCCCTGCCTGGACCACATCAGAGGACCTGGAACTCAAATTGGCCCATCCAGTTAATTTCTCCTACAATCTTTATAATCTTTAAAGCCTTTACCTTTATATTCTACTGATTGTTAATCAAACCAAAGCACAAGCTGCTGTTGGTTTTACTTGCAAGACTGCAATTGTAAATCCCTTTTATCCATTTCTTTAACACCTTCTGGATTTCACAGCCACAAATCACAGCAAAATCCAGTTGAAAGATGCAGTCTGAAGTAAGTACTTTGTTGGTTGCCAGGAGGATAAAGTTCCTATAAATAATATTCTTTACAATGCTGAGAAACTGAACATTACTGTGAGCACAGCAAGTAATTAAGCACCCAGTAATGTCACACTTGGACAGGCAGTACAGCCAGCCTTGTCTAGAGCAATCAACCTGCTTTGCTCCCTGTCCATCCATGCAAATCAGCTGAAAAACACCTGGCACACATGCAAAGTGTTTTCCTGTCAGTGGATCAGGAGTTCTGGTCAGCTGTGTGTGCTGGTTTTGGCTGGGATAGAGTCAAGTTTCTTCACAGAATCTGCAATGGGGCCATGTTTGGTGCTGTTAACTCAGGGGTGTTTTTGTTATTGCTGCCCAGGACTCACACACAGCCAAGGCCTCTCCTGCTCCTCACCCCGCCCCAGCAGTGAGGAGCCTGGGGGTGCACAAGGAGTTGGGAGGGGACACAGCTGGGGCAGCTGACCCCAAATGACACAAGGATATTCCATACCATATATATGGCATCAGGCTCAGTATATAAAGCTGGGGGAAGGAGGAGGAAGGGGGGTCAGTCAGAGTGGTGGCATTTGTCTTCCCAAGTCACCGTTACGTGTGATGGACCCCGGCTGTCCTGGGCATGGCTGAACACCTGCCTGGGGAAGTGCTGAATTTATTCCTTGCTCTGCTTTGTTGCACACACAGCTTTTGCTTTACCCATTAAACTGGCAGTATCCCAGCCCATGAATTGTCTCACTTTCACTCTTCTCATTCTCCCCCCAAACCCACTGGAGGGCTGAGAAAACAGCTGCATAGGGCTGAGTAAACAACTAGGGTTAAACACCACAGCAGGATTTCAGGGAGCTGGTGAACCCCAGTGGGGCTGTGAGGGGCACTTCACATCCCTGGCAGTGCAGGGCATGGGAGGCTGAGACCAGGCTGCCTGACTAGACCACTGCTGTTTTGTAGTGGGACCTCTGAAATAAACTTCTCATCACCTGCCTGTGAACCTCTCTCCTCCACAGCACACGAAGATTTTGAGATATCGTTTGTAGGGTCAAGAACCTTGGCTACTTGTACTCAGGAGACAGTTGGACCCTGACTAAAAGTTGCACACCTATTTTTTACAGAGGGCTTTGAAACTCTCTTCTTGTGCAAAGGGGAGCAATTCTCTGCAGCCAGGCTCAAGCTCAGAGATCCCCCAACAACACCACCAGAGACCAGCAGCTCCAGTTCTGATTGCAGTTTCCACAAGTGGCATCTTGCCCAGCCAGTGCTGGGATAAAAATGAATAGATGGATTTTAAAAACATGCTTAACTTCCTAGCAGAGAGATGCACACATCATCTGCTTCTGATGTCTTAGGAAGCTTTGGTAAAACAGCAAGGAGTGAAACCTACAGATATGTGCATATACATATGGACACATGCACATCCATATGTATACATAGACAACCAGAAAAAAGACAAATATGCTGCCAATATTTCAGCTGCAGTTCTTTTCCTGACCAGGTTATCATAATGCTCAGATTAGATCTAATCCTGGAAATTAGGATTAGGTACTGCTAACCCCAAAGGTCTCTAGGAGACTCATTTCTTTCCAGATGGGATTCTTCCTCTCTCAGGAGCCAGCCAAACAAAAACCAATGTTTACTCTCAAGTAAACACAGATACTTCCTAATTTATTTTTTTGTATGTGTGGTCTGAATGGACATAATCTTCTCAGTCCAGACCAAGGACAGCTCATGCTATGTTCACACCTGGTAGAGATATTTATCACACACACAGTTCTCTGTCACCTCATTCCACATTACCAGCTGTTGTCACCACCAGCATCCTTCTTCTGCCTCTGAGCTCTTGTCATTATCCAAGCGCTTTCCCAGGACTCCTCAAATGGGTTTTATGGTAAAACAGGACAACAGCACTTGGAAGAATGAATTACAGATCCCTGCCAGACAGACTCCAGGCTGCACTTTGCATAATTGCCACTGCAGGGACCTCAGGCTCCAGAAGGAGGTGAATAACTCTCACTGCTTGTGTAGAGCCACTCCAAGCCCTGAAATATCCAGAGCTGGAGTAATGGATTTGTTAGTACCAGCTGCTTTGGGCTCAGCAAAGGGATGCGCATGAGGTGCTTCTGCCTTGCTCAGGGTCCTAACAGCAGCCACACCTCAGAAACACCTTAAAAGCACTCATTTTACAGAAAATATGGAACTGCTTCCACTTCAATTTTGAAACATCACATTTTGCTCATTGTAAGATTGTGATGTTTTACCACGTGTTCTAAGAACAGACACAGCAGTGTATATGCACCCAAAAATTTAGGCCAGGTTTCTTGTTGGAAGGGGGAGTTCTGGGCATCGCCTACATTAAAGAGTTAAATCCACAGCAAATCTACCAGTCCTGCTGTCCCAGATTCCAGTGATACTAGATCTGGTCTGGAGACTTCAGATTTGGGACCCAGATATGAGTTCTATTGTTTGGAAACCAGCTGCTGATCAAAACACTCTTTTGGAAAGGATTTTATTTATTTACAGAAATCTCCATAGAAACTACAGCAGAGATTTTTCAACCAGATGTGATGCTTCATTGTTAATTAGTTCATCTATTGGAACAACAGCTTTCCTATCATGAGATCTGGGCAGCTAAAATGTGAAGTGCTAGCTCCAGGCTGCCCCTCAGATGGAAAATATTAACAACACACTCAGCTTTTGGAACTGAAAACCTCAAGTGTGTGTGTAAAAGCAGCAGACACTGTTAGTCTCCAGACACCTCCATGGAAAAGAGAGGTGCAGAGCACTAAAAGTGGTTTCTCCAAGAGTATGTTACCACTCAGCCCTCAGATCCCTGTGCTCAAATTCACCTCCTATCACCTAGGTCATTACACCCTGAAATGAACTAAACCCCATCTTCACTGCAATATCCAATAAACATTATTTACTGATATTATGGATTATATTTGGTGATTTTCTGCATCTAAACTCTGGGGGCCAGGGTGAATACCAAGAAAAAGATCAGAGTAGCAGCAGATGATGCTGTGATTGGGAAAACAAAGCAATCATTGTATCTGAGTCCCCTCAGTTTAGGAGCCAGGCAGGATGTATTTTTAGACCAACATTTACCTCACTTCCAACCCAAACATAGTTCTCCCATGTAACACCAACAATGCCTTCAAACAGAACAGTGAAGCATGGTGCCATGATCATAAATAAAATTATCAGCTGTCAGGCACAGGCTCTCACAAAACTCCTCAGTGTAAGCCAGGGTAGCCCTTGTCACTTGTCTCCCAAGCACAGGCCAGTTGGCTTTGCTAATGGAAAGGCAGGGAATAGTGTTTAAAATGCCAAGAGACAGACAACCAATGGAACTTCCTGCATATTGAAATGTTGCATAACTAACTTCCCCAAAAATGTTCAATTCCTGGATTTACCATCCATTGCTGATTTGTTTCATTGGTTTTGTTTCTTTAATACTACCTGTACATTAAATTGGAGACAAATCCCAGACATGGAATGAATTCATGGGAAACATTTGGATTTCCTCACCACCTTGACTGGCACCTTCCTGAGCTCCAGGAAGCACAGCCTGTTCATACTGACTAATAGGGGCTGCTTGATCCCCAAAACTTTCAGTTAGCTTTGTTCTCTTTTTAGCTGGTGCATTCCCCAGAGGAAATAATGGATAACTGGTTTGAAGAGCTTACTCAAAAGGAAATGGGTTCATTGAATTTGACACACACATTTACTTGTGTTGGGAGGGGGTGATACAGGCTCTTGATTTAGAGAAAGAAATGATATGGCACTGGAGAGAATGTATTAGAAGAAATTAAAAAGTAAAAAGTAAAGTAGTTATCTGGGCTCCAGGATACAATGTTGCCTAGCAAGGTTGGAAAACAGAGATAAAAGAAAAAAATTAATATACTCATTAGCTAATTCAATGCCATCCTGCACCATTTCCTCCAGAAGAATCTGAAGTCGACCCTGGCATTGTACAAGTCATCAAGTTTGGGGCTGAGGTGATACAGAAGTTAGTACTGGAAGGGTTTGATCTTCCCCACATAATCTTGTGCTGCCAAGTCCAAGTGGATTTAAAGAGGAGAGAGGAAGATTCACCACATTTGTGTCCCCAGTGGCTCTTTCCTCAAGCCAAACAAGCCATACAACACCAGTGAGCACACGTGTGCCACAGCCTGTGTCAGCCCCACTGAACAGCCACAGCTGCTCCTGGGCCACTGAGACCTATCACACACACAGCCAGGCACGCTGGTCCCCAGCTCCAGCAGTGGCCTCACAGGTGCACTACCCAAGGGACTGTCTCCTTACACACCCAGAGCTAGGAAAGGCTCCATGGAGATGAATAAAGTTACACCACAAACCTCTTAAGGACAGCAGAACTTCATTGTGAAACCCTCTCACAACAAGGAGGGAAAAAAAAAAAAAATCAGGACATCACCAGAAAAAATCTGGTAGCAGGAGCTGAAAAGCAAATAATTTTACATTCACTATCTTCAAAAATAGGACAAAATTCACAAGGAACTTCCTTCCCTGTGACCAATACAGAGGATTTAGTTTGTCTGTATTAGATGTGCTGGAGAGGAAAAGAAATCTATAAGAAAGTAGATGCTGTGACTGATCCATTTGTCAAAGTCAAACCACACAGATGTCTCAAAACCATAAAAGGATTAGTCATGTCATGATCTAATGACTTTTAAAGAGAAGGAGAGCTCCTCATACAGCCAAAGATAGCATGCTCCAATTAAATGTTTTTAGTGTTTGTTTTCTAATGGAAAACTAGTACTAATTCCCCTTTTCTGCTTTAAGATATTCTGTTGGGTTTTGTTCAGGTAATAAATTCATCCTCCAAACTGAGTAAAAAAAGGAGACTGTTCATTATTTTTTTCTGATTTGCTTTTGTGTTTTAATTTTTACAGCAGGGAGGAGAAAAATACTTCATTTGGAGGTGTAACTTTCAACATAAGAAGTAGAGTTGTATGTTTAGAAGTCCAGCTGAAGTCAGAGTTTGATTCAGCCCTTGCCTGGTTTCAATTTCACACCAAGGTGACTCCTGAAATTCCCTCATGTCAAACTGTGACATTTCTTTACGTAATCTGTGCTGTCAAAGCTGCACAACAGGACTGGAAAATTGGTCAACACATAACCCACTGACTCTAGAATCAATCTGGAGAGATTCCCTGACTCCAAAGAGATTTAAGTCACAATTTCTGAACAGAAGTCTTTAATTATGCAAGAGACTAAAGTCTGTGCTTGGACCATGATGAATGTTCTGCTGAAAATTGGTTTTGGTGGAACAGGAATGGAAATGGCTGGGAAGAAAGTTCAGTACCTTTGCTCCACCTTAATCAGCTCTGAGATAAAATACATCCTCCCAAGTACTTCAGCTGCAAACAGGCTGGAGCAGGAACTGTCATCCTCTGTTTGTACAGCACCTGACAATTTTTCATATAAGTAATAAATAAAACTAAGCAGGCAGAGGCACCAAGTAGTATCACTTTTCTGTCCTATAACCTGCTTGCAGAGCAGGCAGTTCATCAGTAAGTAAATGGCAATAATGCAAAAAACAATACAGCTTAATTTTTATCTTAGTAAGTGAACGCTAATTAATCCTACTGAAACCCCTGTGTATTTTCCACACAACAGTTCACACAAATTGACTAATATATATTAGGCACCTCCATTGTACACCATAAAGGTGAGTTCTGAGGGGACTAGCCAGCATTAGGATAGTATCAAGATAAGGAAATAAGGAAGGCAACACTTAAACGAGGTAAGAATTACAGAATACCAAATTCTTACAGATGGTGTGAGTGTTAAGTTGGAGATACACAATGCACCTGCAGAGAAAAATCAACCATCCTTTCTGAGCAGTTTAAAATGCCCCCCAGCCTTTGGCAAGGAAAATAGTTATCCAAGGCAATGCATTGAAGTTAAGCCTCGGGCTCATACGTACAAAAGCTGCTCACTCATCCTGCTCAGTGCCCTGGCATTTTATAGCCATCTCCATTCAAGCATTGCTTTCTGTGTACTGTCAGTTTTCTTGTAGGTACTGACACAAGCAGCAAACAAGAGAGCCCCTGGCAGACTTCCCAGGCAGGGGTCACAGATTACAGTAGGAATGTGGCAATTTCCAATATTTAATATCAACAGGCAGTAACTGGTCACACAAGGTGTAATTCTTAATAAAACTTTTGATATCAGACAAGAATTTCCAGGCACCAAAACAAGCCTTGCACCTATATCTGGCATGCTGGCGTCTACTGGCCTTCTGTACTCACCTCCATCAACACAAGGGGGTGGGGGGGGGGTGGTGTCTGTACAGCTGCTATATTCAAGAAACAACAAAATACGTTGTAAGTCTCCCCTCTCTTCACCCAGCAAACTGGACCAGAGATATGCTGCATAAATAACAGAAAGCCAGGGGGAAGAGTAGAAAGTCATGAATTAATAGAGGAAGGTAAGGAAGGGCCCAGTGCTCCCTGATGCAGCAGTTTCCTAAAGGGGCACACAAGTGGTGTAATGCTCTGGCACCTGTAGCACAAAAACTCCAGAGCATTATCACTATTTACAGTTTACTGTCTATCATACATCCCTGTGCAGCTCTTTATCCATTCCAACAGAAATCCATAAAAACAACTGTCTTACTAGCATTAAGCACAACTCAAGAAGAGGGACAACCTCTAGTTCTGCAATGTGCTGAAGCACCACTCCATAAAGCCCCTATTTCAAAGAGCAGCAGCTACATCTTGTGGAAAAATTTAGGATTGCAGGCTTATCCCTAATAAATATCCCTTTTTCCCTGAAATGCTCTGCCCTTTGCTGCCCTCTTTTTATGCACAACGTACAAAGTGAACCTGCACCACACATTGACCTATTGTAAAACAGCAGCTTCAGCCAATTAATCCCCCAGACCCGTCTGGCTCATCACACCACAGCAATGACCCAGCACCAGGGAGCAAAGCACAGGTCTGGCCCCTGGGACTGCATGCTGAACCCTTGTAGCCTAATAGTAGCAGTAACTCCAGTGCCAGCCTCGTGTGTTGCCCAGAGAATTTGTGGATAACCCATCCCTGGAGGTGTTCAAGGCGAGGCTGGATGGGGCTCTGAGCAACCTGGTCTCATGGAGGGTGTCCCTGCCCATGACCAAGGGTTGGAAAGATATGATCTTGATGTCCCTTTCAAACCATTTTATTGCAAATCTAGTGAAAATCTGTTTCTATAACTAAGGCATTTCCTAAATTAGACCAAGTACAATATTTCTCATCAGTATGGTAGTCTATTTACAAAGGAACATCCCAAGGGAGTCCTACAAGCTGAAGTTGAGGCAGGGAGATAACTCTGCCTCTTTTGTGTACTCTTCTATAGCTATTTCTTTCTCTTCCATCTGCCCCTTTCCTAAGCTGTAAGTTAAGAAGTACAGCGCAACTTCTACAAGAGCCAGGCATTTAATATCATTGCTCACCCTCTCACGTTAATGCAGAAATCACAAAGAAAGCCCCACAAATCACAAACTTAAAGCATGTTGATTAACTAGCTTTGCTCTCTAAGGTGTTCCTGCTACCTACACTGAGCAGTAACTGCCTCACAGAGTTGACTCTGGACTTGAAGGCACTGCTGTTCATTTTCCACCTGCCCAGGTAAACCACCCTGATTTAAGGGAAGGGCTCCAAGTGCAGCTCAGCACACTCGGCAGCAACAGCCCTTCTGAGGAAGATGCACCTACAAGTCAGGGAAGTGAGGGAATAACCTCCCAAGTAATTTTAGAAATCAGAAGCTGTAGCTTGCACTGAGACAATCCTGCTGCTGTCTGTCAGGTAATAACAGCTTATCCATGACATCTGCTATTGCCTAGAGTTGACTTCATGATGGCCTGTGACCTGCAGCCCACAGCTCTCAAGGCTCTCCACAACAGGCAGGGCCAGGGAGATTGACTGAAGGTTTTGTAATCAATAGTGCCAGACAGACTAATGACATGGAAAACCCCAGAGAAGGAGAGCAGCAATCAGTCCTGCCATTAAACCCTCTGCTTATCTTATCTGCAAAAACAAAATCACTCCAGCTCCTCTTAATAATAATAAAAACCAAACCCACAAACCAAAGTCAAAGTTAAGTTATAAATCTTTTTACATTACTAAATACTCTATAGCATTTGTGCAGGTTCAGTTTTACTTCAGTCTTTTAACTCTGGAATGCCTTGATTTAAGTGAGAGAGCAGCAAGTGCAAAATAGAGAAAATGCCCATGCAACCCTTCCCAGCAAAGCCAGGTCAAGACTATAGAGCTCTGAAGTTCTTACACAGGGAACAGACTGAAGGTACACTGATTAAAAGCTTTTCCTTTGAGCAATGTGTGAAAATGCTATGAAAGACATTGTTACTTACTGGAAGCAGCAATTGAACTGAAGTTAATAGATGTTTCCTACAAAAGATACAGCCAATAATATGGAAGACAAGGGTGAATCAAGAATTTTATTTTTTCCCCACATACATAAAAAAAGTGAGTGAACACACAAGACAGCAAGTCAGAAAATAAACATATTTACAAGACAGTTAAAAGATCAATTTTTTTCCATCTTCAAGATCAAGTCATCACAGATTTTTGTTAATTCATCATTTTCTTTAGTCTGTGGAAGAAAGAAAAATGTGAGTTTCATGTATGTCCAAACTATGTTACAACCTTGTAGTGGAGCTGGTTGCATAAGTCCTGTTTGCCAGTATATGCAATAGAAAGTCCATTTACATGATGGTGGCTCATGCAAATTTAATGTAAAGGAGTGTCTACTATGCCAAAGGTCACATGGCATCCTTAGGAGCCTCAGGAAATGAGCCAGAATCCACTATACTATTCCTGCTTCTTCTACAGGCATTCCCATAATACACAGAGACCAACTGATAAAAGGAAACAAGACTTCAGGGGCTCAGCCTTTGTTAGGTACACCAAAATTTGGGACATGGACAATTTAGATTTTCATCTTCACAAGACAAATTCTGTAAAATGATGCCTTGATACTTTTACTGACGTGACAATTTCCAGTTTGTAGAATTCCTTATGGAACAGTTAAACCATTTTAATAAGAACTTACAGTGTTACTGTATTTATGACAAGACCAAACCTAGTTCTGTGTTAAATGGTTTGTCTCATCTCTCTGGTTACAGGCCTACTGTTCCTCTGCTATGCAAACTTCAGCCATAAACCTTCAGACTCACAAATATGGTTTTTTTCCATAATAGGAATCTGTCAGCATTATCAATTTTTGAGTCTTCAATACTGGCAGCAACAATAATGATGCAGTAAAACTAACAGTATGCACTTCCAGCAGTGACTTTTAATCTCCAAAAAGCTTATTCCTTTGAATGGTTACAACAAAGAATATGCCTTTACAAAACATTCTAAGACTTTACCTATGCAATATGAAACACTATAGAGTACAAGGACTAATGGCCTGAACAATATTGAAAACTTGAGTCACATACACTTAAATATGTGCTAACAGCCTACAAGCCATGTTCATGAACAAGCTGAGCCAGACAGTTATTCAAATTTACTCCCAGATCCCGCTCTGCATCATGCATAACTGTTAATCACCACCTCCTGTCAGTAACCTCCTGACACAGAAACCCAGACTGTTTGGAAACAAACCTTGTGCTCCAAAAAAATCTAAGTATACAGACAAGTCCTGACATGACAGTTGTGTCTTAGGTGTCAATGCCAATTTCCCAAAGCCTGCCAGGACAGCAGCCATCAAAACCAGCACAGTTAGCAAGGCTCCTCCTAGCCCTGATACAGGGGAGTTCTTAACTTAGTCTAGGGCAATAGCTTGAAGAGACTCACCCACAGCGTTGTGACTGACCTTTTGTTCAAGGCTCCTCTCTAAAGACTGGATCCTCATCTGCTCTTTGCGCAGTGTGGCTTGAAGCACTGCAGTCTCTGATTTTGCTTTGCTGCGAACCTGAGCAATTTCCTCATTGGCTCTGAAAGAGGTGCAAGATGGTGTTTACATTCCCTTAGCACAGCAAAACTCTCACAGAATCACACTAGATGCTTGTACTTCAGATTAATTGTTAAATGAAATATGTTTAAGCCAGGTTTTGGCACTATTGAACCACATTCTGCAGCTACTGTGAAAACTCTGTTTGCCATTCCTGGTATCTGGCTTCTTGACATGGTACTTACTGCTGCAGCTTTTCTTCAGCATGTGCTTTGAGTGCCTGGTATCTCTGCTCCTCTTTTTTAATTCTAGCCAAGTAATCTTCTGCACATTTCTTCAGAACTTCTTCATTCTGTCCCAAAAACCCAAAGTTCAGTTAGCTGTTTAAGCTAGTAGATGGAGGAGTCTCCCCACCTGACAAATGAGTTATTTGACTACACCTGAGGGGCAGTATTTGCTCATGGAGTAATAGGAACAACTTGAAATCCCACAGGCCTATATGGACTAAACTGCTTCCTTTCAACTACCTTAACTTTGCAAACATTTATTCACCATATTTCCCCCAGTACATTATTTAGTAGTAAACTCCAGTAAAGAAGGTCACTAAAATGTCAATAATTGGTTTTGTTTGTTTTGCTCCAATTTATTTTTAAAGCAGCTTTGTATCAAGTTGCAATTGTCACAAGAATAGCTAGAAATCCAACTTCTCCAATTCAGGCTTTGGACCCTGATGTAAACATATCCAACACTAACAGCAAGAAAATTACCTTGGTAGTCACACTATGAACATATTTTATTAGCCATTGTAGGAAGTTGGAACTGTTAAAATAATTGCTAAGACTCTACTAATTGCAGGTCCTGAATTTAGTTTTTCCAAGTGATGTTTATCTCTGTGCTAAGGAAAGGGCTTCTAAAATTAGGGTGAAAATGGAAGGGGCACCAGATGAAGGAAGCCTGACAGGTTAGCAAAGAAGAAACTGAAGTTGTAACAGACACTATGCCTGTTTCTAAAACATAGACTAAAATGAAACTTCTAAGGAGCTAGTTTCTGAGTTTTAGTAAACAAGGACATTAAAAGATAACTGAATGAAAAAAATCTGAAGGCACTTCTTAAAGCAACTGAATTTTTATGCATTTCATGGAGTAAGAAACCATAACTTCTACTCATTAGCTTCCTTCCTCCAGCCTCTGAAGAAGCTACAGAACTAAGGCTTGACTTTAGCTTTAGAAAAATCCCATAAGCATCTTAGTAGGGATCACCTAATAACCTATTATTCTGACTTGTAATTGCACATCCTCTTCAGCAGTCATTCAATGTGATGCTGGGGAAACATGCTGCTCTTATGCAGCAGTTGCCACATGAGAGTATCTTTATGATTAGTAAAAAAGATGTGCTGCAGGAAGAAACAGCTCATTTAGAAGGCAAAGTTTCTTCAAACATAAGATGTCATTATCTTACTTTAAGTCAGTCACTAAATACAACAAATTAGTAGATTTTTAAATCCTTTAAAAAACTTAGCACCTGGGTTTACAGGTAATCCCTATAGTATCTAATTAATGGCTGCTCTAGAAATTTCACCATCTCCTCTCCACTAAATCTCATTTTAGAGTATTATTGGCTGCTCTAGAAATTTCACCATCTCCTCTCCACTAAATCTCATTTATTTTAGAGTATTATTTGTATTAAATCATCTTACTTTGTGGTAACCCTCTAACGCATCTTTCTGTTTTTCAAGTCGTTTGAAGAGCTCAGAGAAGGACTTCTCCATAGAGTTCAGATCTGAAATAGCTTGCTGCTTCTCTTCCATCAGCTTCTGTATTTCTTTTCTTGAGGTTTCCTTCTGCTTCTGAGCATCCTCTAGAGAAAGTGGAGTTAACCCATGCTAGTTATTGCTTTAGCATAGAACCAGCTCCACGGTACAGACAGATAACCCCCACACCTTCAATTCTTCCCCTTACAAAAGGTTTCATAACATGGCCTCCCACCTGTAAAGACACCATGTCTGTGCTTTAAGAAGTCTTTGTATCTTTGTTACATGTTACCTCACACCAAACTTAAGGCAATTAACAACATGACAATATGCTTGCCTAAAGCATTTTTTCTCCTGCACTATAGTCAAAATACTCCACTTGAGTTTACCCTAACAGGAGCCTCAAATGTTCTGATAGAAGCAAGGAATCCAAAAATATTTTTCATTAAAAATACACAACAGCTGGAAGATCTGGAGGAGACTGGGATAACAAGTCAGACTAGCACAGCAGACTTTCAGAAGAGGTTTGGGTTAGTACAGCCAAGCTATGTTTCCCATGGCCTCCGAGGAGCACAGAAGACATGGCAGATCTCTCCTAGTTTTGAAGCCACAAACTTGACTAAAGCAAAAGGCCAGATCTGTCCAGCAAGAACTTCTAGTGATACCTTGCCACTTAAATTATGTCAAACAGTAAACAATTAAAGTGCTGACAACTGGATCTGCCAGTTTTAATAAACCAACAGTTCCAGTGAAGAATAAAGTTGTGTTCATGCCTCATTCAAAAAGTCATCATTACCTATCAAGTGATATGTCTGTATGGATATGCATAAAATTGTTAGTCTATCTTGTCTTAAACCTTACACTTATCCTGGAAGCACCTGAAATATTAATGTCAAAGGTGAAAGAGTACTAACCTCATTTAGTAGCTCTGGGCTAAGCATGCCCCAGCCCCCCAAAGCACTCAAAGTGTAAATATGGAACTTACCCATAATTTGTGTTATTGTCTGTTCAAATTCAGCAACAATTTTTCTAAAAACCACAAAAAAAGAGAAGTTGAACATAAGTTAGAAAAAGCATCTGGAATAACTAAGTACATATAAAAGTCAGGACAGATTCATACCCCATTTCTTTGTATTCCATATGAAGCTTATTATACTTCTCATTCCATTTTTCAATCTCCAGCTCTTTCTCTTGAACCTTTAAGGGTGAAAAGGTAAGCCTTTACTTTTTGCACAAAAAAAGATTTGATACTAAAAACAGTCTGAAGGGTAACTTGGGTATACTTTTAACTTAATACAGAGAGAAGTAAGTTCTAATTGCTTAACAATCAAAATTGTTTAATTATAAACTTGATTCAAAATTTAGATTAATACATAGATTTTGCATATATTATTCCCAGCACTTTGCCAGTATCTCTTCAAGTGGCAAGATCAGAGTCAACTCAGCCAACCATCCTCTTGGCTACTTTTGCTCAGTGTCTGTGTAGACTGTAACTTCTGAGAGAAAACAATGGGCCAAGGAACATTCTCTCAAGTGGCACATATTTCCCTCTTACTTACAGTCCAGACAAAAAAAGCATTTCACTAACCTGCTAATATTAACACATGAGAGAACAAATACCAGGAGCCGGTTCAAGATTGCTGTTTTCAGTAACTTATACTCAACACTAAATTAGGGAATGTAGAAGTGGGAGGATTAAAAGATGCCTCAATTCTTTTGAGAATAATGATACCTATTTCACATCAGCTAAACTAAAGCAGAGCTCACAGTAACAGAATTAAGCAGCACAAATAGCCTTTGCTAAACACTTTGTGCAAGTTCCATAACAATTTAAGAGCTGTAACCACAGCTGACTGCACTGTGGGAGGCCTTCAAATACAAGAGGCTCAAAATACATAAAATAAACTGCAATTTTAAAAAGAGAAAGTGAAAGCACATGATTTCTAATAGTCTGAAACTACATAGTAAACTTCAGTACACAGATTTTTCAGTATTTATTTTAGAGTAATCTAATTTTACATATATTGCAATATTTCAGGTGACAGGAAGCAGGACACTAGCAAAAACAGAATGTACAAACTATTAAGAGAAGTATTGATAGCTAAGCTAGGGAAAAAAAGTTACAAAAGCAAAAGTATGTGAAGATGGAAACAAGTTAGAAACTTGCACTTGCAAGCTCAAAAAGGGTTCAGTAGACCCCAAAAAAGCAAGCTTTCCTAAGTGCTGTATTTGCTCAGATAGAAAACAAGTTTTCACTTTACTCCTACTTCTGAGTTGTTTCACAAATGAAAAAAAAAATTAAGTTTAGCCTGTCTTCCTTTCAGGTTGATATTTTAATTCCAGGACTTTTTATTTAAGTGACACAGCTGGAATCACCCAGTCACACCTAGAACAGTGTTTGCAGGTGTAAAGTTGTTCTTTCCAACGTGGAAGAGCAGCACTTTAAAGATATTACAAGCTTTATCCCCTGCAATTACATAGGTTCTTCATTTTAGATCAATGCATTAAAAGCTGTCCCCTATCAAAGCCACATTTATTTTCCTGTACTCGACAATATGCTGAGTGAAAGTCACCTCCTAAATGAGGGAAAGTAAAAGTTATTCCTAGAAAAGCCACTATCTCTGTACTCTAAAACAAAAGAACTTAAGCAGCAAATAATCAGAGGTCATCTTTGGTGTCCCACATGCCACTGCCTGCAGTACAGCAGTCAGGAATTTTGAAAGCTCCATTTTTTGCTGAAGTGATACAATTAGCTTTAAGGACATTTATGCTTAAATTCTCCTCTTACATTATTTAGTGTTTGTAATGTTACATAAATCAGAAGTCCTAATGAATCAAGTACTCCAATTGTTGAAGTAAGTGGATATGTAAGTCTTCTCGCATCAGTCAGAAGATGGGCTTTTAAAGGCAATTTCCACAATTACAGAACAGGCTTAAAATCTTACCAACTACTTCTTCCCTCCTTCACTAAAACATCCTTATCCTCTGGAGTGAGGTCCAGATCTCGTCTTCACTTTATTAGCTGGACATGCTCTTGTCCATTCAGGTCCCACAAGAAAAGAATTGATCACAGCACTAAACTGGCATTACAGTTTTATCTTGTTTTAGGAAGTTACATAAATGACTCTCTTCCATTGGCATGAAAATGTATTCCTGCTTGTTGAATAAGAAGCATGCAGATCATGATATAAAGCCTAACTATCCCATCTGATAACACGTGCCTTTTAATAGTGACCAGATGTAAGGCAGAACCTGACTAATAATGAAGTTTGTCCTATTTCCTGAAGTGTTAGCTCCAAAAAGTTCTATACCTACAGAACAAGTCCACAGCAAGCTTTTCATAATGAGATACTTATGTCAAGTATGATGAGGAAAACTGCAAAGTATAGATTTATCTCAGATAATCCAAACAAAAGGACCTTCCAAGGCTATGCCAAGTTCTGCTTTGGAAGGCCACCATACCTCTCTCTTCACCAGTTCAACAGCTGCATCCATGTCCTTTTGGCTATATTTTAGCACATCTATAATAGCATCCACTGCAGTGTTTGCAGAAGTAGCAAAAGGGACTGGAGGAACATTACTACTCAGGGAGTCTGGAATTAGGGGACCAGCATCCTGTAAAGAAAAGAAAAATGCAAAGTTTCAACAGATTCCTACTGTCATACCACTGATTAGGTCCATGCATGTTATTTGAAGTCAGTGTATCTCATTTAAACATACCAGATACCTCCACAACTTTGTTAGCATAAAACTAACTTACTTTGAAGTTGACCACATAGCTCTAAGAAATACCTACAAGGTAGAACCCAAAACTGCTATCCACT
This sequence comes from Vidua macroura, assembly GCF_024509145.1. Lineage (NCBI taxonomy): Eukaryota > Metazoa > Chordata > Aves > Passeriformes > Viduidae > Vidua > Vidua macroura. The sequence continues at coordinate 66,394,193 of NC_071574.1, forward strand.
AATTAGAGCTATCAGAAACAAAGCAGATGACACTATGCTGCTTCTCACAAGTGAAAGAAACCATTTCAGGATGAGCTGCTGCAGGTAAATCTGTTCAAGCTATAAACCATAGCTGCAAGAGCATCCAGTTTAACCCAAGTGCTTTTCATCCCACCAATGCAATCACAATACAAAGCTTGCTTTGCATAAAAAATATTGCTTGACTAGAGCATTCTTAAAAACAGCTCCAATTCCCTTAGACCATGTGCGATAGCATCAGTTTCCACAAAAAATACTTTTAATACTTAAGAAAATGTTCATCACAAAGTTCAACTTCAGTATAAATGAGTATCCAACCTGGTTTAAATCAACCATTTAAGTAAACATTTATCAGATTCTTCAATGCCTAAAATACCTAAGTCTTAAATCCAGAACCTAGGCTATCCCCTTCCTAAACTATCAACATGAAACCTGATAGCATTCCAGACACCCTTACAGGAGTTGTAAATGTCCCCAGCAGATCTAGTCCTTTTGTTTTTTCTTCACTCTGAAGACTCACTAGAGACTTTCCAGCTTCCTCAGGCACATTACTTAAATCAGCAACAGGACTAAAAATGAACAAACATAACACCATTAAATTCAAATGGAGTCTTTCTTTGTAAAGCTCTTGTACCAGCAACAGTCTGTCCAGCAGGGCCAGGGCAGCAATTGTACCCCTGTACCCAGCACTGGTGAATCTACACCTTGAATCCTGTGTTCAGTTTCAGGCATCTCACTATAAGGACATTGAGGTGCTGGAGCATGTCCAGAGAAGGGCACAGAGCTGGGGAAGGCTCTGGAGCATGAGAGGGGCAACTGAGGGGACTCAGCCTGAAAAAAGGAGGCTCAGAGGGACCTTCTCACTCTCTACAACCACCTGAGGGGAGTCTGTAGTGACATGGGGGCTGGTCTCCCAAGGAACAAGTCTGGATGAAACAGACTCAAATTGCACCAGGGGAGGTTGAGATTGGATATTAGGGGAAATGTCTTCACTGAAAGGTCAAGCATTGGAACAGGCAAGTCACCAGACCTACAGTTATTTACAAGATGTGTGGATGATGCACTTGGACGTGGTTTAGTGGTGGACTCCCCAGTGCTGGGTTAACTGTTGGAAAAGACTTTTCAGACTGTCAAGTCCAATCTAAACAACTCTGATTTTATGTACTAAGTCAATACCTACCCAGGCTGAGATGGAGCTGTCATGATACTCTCACTTAATTCAATAGTACCACAAATTGGTTTTCTTGGACTGTCTCTCAACAGAGGGTCAAACTTCAAATACAGTGACTGTTTTCTCAAGGCTGATTCTTTGAACTGAAGGAGGGAAAGAGGCATAAACTGACAGATCTGCTTCAGAGCTCAACACACACATCCCACCCACACACAAATAATCCTCTGAAGAGTGGGTGAGCCTATTCTTCAGTGGCCAGAGCACTGTTCTCAGAAGGAAAATTACATAAGAGAACTCCGTGCCCACATGCTTAAGTCCTTATGTAATATCAAGGGAACTCAATCTGTTCACAGACTGAATCAAAAGTTAATGAACTATTCCAAACCAGAAGACAGAGAGGGAAAGAATATTATAAGCTGAAAAAACAGTGTATGCCATTTTCTCTTTGCTTATAAAATCATAAGGACAAACACAGCATGATTAAAATAATTTCAATTCAGTGCATTCACTGTTCAGAGATTCTCTTCCTTGGGTCCAGAATAAGAGGAAGAATAACTAAGCTGAATTGATTAAAACATGACAAGCCCCACTTAGAGACAGATTTTCTGAAACATAAAGCAAAAGAGCTTAGAAAAGATGTTTTTGAAACAATGATCCTGCACTTTTAAAGCATCCTCTTCTAGCAGTTTTGGCCAGAGTGAAACATCATTCACCTCAGTTTTACTGCTATTAAAGAAAAGTAACACCTTTGCACACTGACAGCCAGAGATCTTTGATTTTTAGTTAAACTGCTAATAACTACATTTCCTTGGCACCATCACCCCCTACCCAGCCTTGCCATCACATTCCTTTGGAATAGATGACAATTTCTGTGGACACTTCAAAGCAAAGTTAATTCATGAAAATATTTAAGGCTTGACACTTTCATCTTTGCTTTCCTCTCCACACTGCCAGGAAGGCAAACAAAACATTTAATGTCATACTTACTGATGAAGACCCAAACTGTTCCAGGTAGTCTATGCCCATTCCAAAAACTGGAAAATGAGGAAATAATACAATGAAGATGCAATACTGCCAAATTGTCCTACCACAGACAGAAACAAACGTGTATAAAGCAAATAAATCCCTGCTCTCAGTATCATGACTTCTAGTTCTTCATTGGTTAAAAATACTGTCTTTCTATCCAGACATGAAAAAAGCAAAGATTTCTAAGCTATGCACACTTACAACTTCCATTTGTTCCCAAGGACTTGTAAGAATACGTAGGATTTAACACATTTTCTCTTGTTCTGTGGCTAAAGTGACAAGCACACTCAGATATTCTGTTACACACAATGCCCCATGAAAGAGCAAGATTGTCAATCTCACCATTAAAACTAGCACACAGCTCAGATTTGAAGGATGAAGTTTGAAGTTATAACCATTTCCCAGTACAGTGACTCTACTCCAGTATGAAGGTAAGTGACAGGCTGCACTGCAGTCAAACCATTTGCTCATTCTTCCACACAATGCTCCTACCAGGAATAACCTTTCAAAGTGGTTAAATCACAGCCACGTAGGAAGCTCTCAAGACAAGCATGCTTGTCAGGAAGATCATTCACACTGCAGTATGAAACCAGTAGTGCTAAGGCCTGCAGTAACCTACAAGACTCACAAACACACAGCTGTATAGCTCACGAGCTCTCAATTTACACCAGAAATCTCTAACACTAGAAATTATTTTCAGGGAGCAATTTTTCAGCACAGAAACTGCCACTGAAATTCTAAAAAGACAGTTTCTGTACCAGCCTAAATTCCATCCTCACAAGCCACTGAATCCTAATAGCCAGCTTTTTGAACTTAGCTTAAACCAGAGGAAATTAGAAATAGGCTTAGATACATTTCCCAGCACTGCTAGTCATTGTGGGTTCTGGAGTCTTTTCAGAAGGGCAGAATGGGAGAAAAAACTATCCATAATAAAACTTAAGTAAAAAAATACATATACACATTAGTGAAACAATACATTTTCAATCTGTTTAAAAGAAATGCCCTTACCTTCTGATGATGGTCTGAAGAGCTCTTCAGGTTCAGCATTAGCGGTCTCATCAGCTGTTACTTCAGTTCTAGGGGAACTAGGTTTAATTTCTTCTGCAGACATTGACTTTTTTCCACTGTCAGTGGAAACCAAATTATCTTGACAGGGGGCAATGTTAGCTGGAGACATTTTAGATGGGCTCATTTGCTTCTCCTGATGAGAAAAACAAAATCCTTTTAATTGTTAAAATAATTATTTTAAAATGCAATGAAAATCATTTTAATGATCAAATTGGTTTGTCATAAACTAACTGGGCTGACAATATAAAAAAAATAATTCACAGGCATAAAAAATAAACTACCAACACTAAGCACAGCTCAGGAGCCACTTTTCTAGAGTCCACACATTTATGTTTGTCCTTATTTGCAACTGCTGATCAAAAAAGATACTAAATACCAAGGCATCAATTTGTCTGTCTCTGATGTCACCTTCAAAACACAGGTCTGCACAGTTGACATTATTTCTAGAGCAGCTAAAAATGTATAAACCAACTAATTCTTGGACAAAATATCAAAAATAGGTTTCACAAGATTAAGTCATTAAGCCAGAGAACTGTTTCATGGAACAACTTGGTAAGAACTGGCTATCTTTCCTATACCTTACCACTTCTCTTTTTCCTGGAAGTTCAGCTTCTGCTTGAACTCCTGGCTTCTCTTCTTGAGCTTTTGGCATGTCTTCTACCACACTCTGCTCAACAATTTCCCTAGAGAAAAACCAGAATTAAAAAAAAAAAAAAAAAAATCAGCATTTACATCACACAGTTCAAATTCTGTCTTTCCAAGTGAACTGAACAAAGGTAGCTCCTTTGAGAGATTCTACTGCCACAACACAGGAAGCTTTCCAGAGGGTGGGGATGTAAATTTACTGTCTTGCCTGGTGACAACTTGTGTGACAGAAAGCTCTCCCTCCATGAGAAGCAGTGTTTCCCAGGAAGCAGAAAATCGCAGTAGCACCACTTATTTCCATTCACTTAACACTGCTCTTATTTTCATTTGTTAGGCTCGTTGCTTTTTCTAAGTTAAAGATAGGGTCTTTGTTTAATTAAGAACAGAATTACAAGCAGCCTGCTCCTCTTTCCAAGGCAATGCTGTGATTATTGGTGTGAACTTCTCTAAAGAGTCCAATACTCACTCCACTTGTGCCGTCAGCAGTAAGTAAACTTTTCACCTTGGTAAACAGTAACTGATCATGTTACGCGGGGAGCAAGCATGCAAACATTTCTGTCAAATGAACAATTTGTGCCAGTCTAGTTCTGGCAAGCACCTGACTGTCAATAGTAACATTAATAACTAGACTTTCTAGGAAAGGTAACAACATATTCCATCCTCAAGTTAAAAGTCTGTGTGCTGCCAAAAAAAATGCAGCTTCAGAGCCAGGTCTTTTTATTGGAGATAGCATTTAGATACAAGGAACATGCAGGGAAGAAACAGCACCTCAGAGTGCAGCAGAGAACAAAATTGCCTGATCCCTTCCCATGCTGCACCATGTACAACACTGCTGCCTACTTCCCTGTTTTATTTAAAGACCGTAGCAGTCACACTTTAATCTTGGAGAAGTGTGGAGAGCACCACTTGAACAATGCTCTTTCCACCTAAGCCTGATCTCTCCCATTCTCCCAGACTTCAGAACACCTTTTGCCTAAAGCTAGTCATCAAGAGTTTTCCCCAATTAAGATCTTTGCTGCTGCAACAAAATTGTGTTATAGATTACAACAGACTCTGCCAGCCTGGGAGGGATGCAGCCTAAGAAGTAGGAATGGAGTAGTTTGAGATACTATCTAACTTTCCTCACATGAATTCAAGGTGCTCCTGCATTCAGCTACAGATTTTTGGGATTCACTTTCACAGATTCACTTACAGATTTTTGGGTTCTTCCTTCTCAAGAGTTTCACTGGTACTTGGCCTGTTATCCTCCTCCACTGGAAGAGATTCCCTTCCTGGTGAGGTACTCTCCTGTTCCTCTGACAGGTGAACTTTCTGAGGGCTGGGTTTAGAACGCTTGGGTGAGGTGGAAATTTTAGAACCTCCTCCAAATGGATTAAAGTTTGGATCATCAAGTTTGTCCCAGTCAAACTTATAAGATGCTTTAGGAATAGGGATTTCATCCTCCACATTGCTTTTATTTTGCACTTCAGTATTCTCCGGTTTTGTTTTGGTAATAGGAATTTTTTTGGAAGGTGGCTTAATTCCAGGTCTTTTACCTAGTTTCTTAGGAGGTGGTTTTCTAGCAGTGGTATTATCAAAGTCAAATTCCAGTTTTACTGGTCCAGCCTTGGTGACATCAGGCTTTTCTGCAGGTTTGGAGACACCCAGCTCTTCATCACGCTTTGACTCTAGTGCACCAGCTTGTTCTGCTACTGAAACATTCTGAAGCTTTGATTCCTCAGTTTTAGGAGAGCTACATACATCAGAACTACTGGGACCTAGGCTGCCAGGTGACTGTGCAGGAGGTGTAGGTGCCTCTGCTAATACCACTGAATTATCAGTTTGGCTTGCATCTGTGGAAACAGACTTCACACCCTGCTCAGAGTCACCAACTGCTTGCTTAGGGGACAGCTTGGATTTGTTAGACTCCAGCTCGCTCAGTGCAGATTCTTTTTCAGAGATGAGAGCCTTGTCTTCACTTAAACACTCTGTATTTGCTGTGGCTGAAGCAAAAGGAGCTGCATCATCCCGCAGAAGAGAATCATTACTTTTTTCAATAGTTTTCTCAGGGCTGCTGGATACTTTTACAGGAGACTTTTGCAGATTTCCAGGAGAATGAGGCAACTGTACTGAACTTTGAAAAGGATTGATGTCATTTAAGTTATCAAAATCAAGATTGTAGGAACCTCGACTCTTCACTGGCATCTCATCATCTGGGTAAGGAGCCACGCTGACCTTCTCTGGCATTTGTGTATTGTTTGTTTCAGCTTCAGTCTTTTGTTGACATGTGCTGCATTAAAAAAAAAAAAAAGACATGGTTACCTTGCAGGCATAGTTTGAAAATATCTTTCTAAATATTTGCACAAGTAGCTTTGCATGGTCAGAGTAATATGATTTCTTTTTTTTTTCCCAATAAGACAGCTGACAGCAAAATATAACAGCCAGAATTCAGTTGTCACCTAAACAGTCAAGGCTTATGAGCTCTGGTACACATGAAGCATAGGGAGATCAACCCTTGAAGTTAGTCAGTGTTCTTAAGCTACCTGTTCTACACAGCCTTGATACCTTATGCCAGTCATCTCTGGAGACTGCTGTACTCAGCACAGCATTTGGACATTGCCATTTGGACACTGCTCTTTCACTAGGCAGTGAAACACACACTGCTTAGGACGAGTTATTGACAGTCAGCAGCTCAAACACAAGGACAACTTGTGGTACCATCTTCATGCAGATTCATCTGAGTCATGACAGACTCAAGTCTGGGACCAAACCAAGTCATGATTCAGGCTCTCCCACACTAGTCATTACTTTGTCTGGCCATTCTGGCAAATATTTTCCCCCCTGAAAGTATGCACCAGCATTTGATTTTTGAGGGCCTACATACAAAACCAGAACCTAGACTTCAGGCACTCTAAATTCTGTACAACAGCAGATCTGAAGAATAGAGCGATATACAAGAAAACACTTCTCCAGTAAGAGAATGGTTAAGATCTTTTAGTGAAAGACACAGGTTAAAGAGTTTGTGTACTTACTATTGCTGAGTATTCTACAAGTTATTGCTGTCCACTTTATTTCCCCAAACTCTACACAACTTCTGAAAGCTTAGCCTCAGACTACAGAGAGTTAAGCCATTACTTCCTGAAAGAGGATTTCCTCCCATTGTTTTGTCCCTCCATAAAGTTATTATTTCTATGTGCTATCCTTATCTGCTGCAGAACAGAACGTGATTAAAAACCACTCACTAAAAACTCCACTTTGATAAACTCGAAAGCAGAGGCGGGAGATAAGAGCTGAAGAAGTTGTTCTCACCCGGTTTGAGCACTTCTTCCCGGCAATAGCTCAGCCCCAGGCTGTGACTACTCAGGTCCCTCCCACTCTCCTTCCGTGTTTAACCTAATAAATGCCAGTCAGGAGCGAGACACCTGCTTGGAATGTCAACCGCCTGTGAGGAGTCAAAAGTGACCCCGTTCAGCCACACGGAGCCCTTTCACTTATTTGCTACAAACAAATCCTTAAAACTAGAGAGGACACGTTCAGTACAAGCAATGCACTGATACAATCATGCCCTGACTAAAACAACTTGGTGCTGATCCTTTAAACTCACTTGAACTTCCTAAGTACTACATCTTTGTTTATTTGTGCAAGCAATGAATTTGGGGCATAAATACCATTACATTATTTAATTCTGGTGTTTAGTTCAGAAATAGCTTTTTGAACTAGACTGTACATGGAAATAAACAGTTGAAGCATATATACACACTTAAGTGTTGCCACCTTTTTCCCTTTCTCCCCCTCCCAACAACAAAAACAGGGATCAAATGAAAGTATCGGGTAGTTAAAAACAAATAAAAGGGTGTATTTGCTTGCAGAAGGCAAAATTAAGACCTGAGACTTCTTGCTGGTGGAAGTACAGGTGTCAGATGTCTATACTAGTTTAAAGGGGGGGGTGCTAAAAGGCAGTAACAAAATTTGCATTTAATATTGTCACAATACCCCCAAATTGAAACATTACAGATTTTATGCTCTTCTACAAACAGCTACTATGAGCCACTTTGAGACTCAGGCTGCTAGACTATAAAGGCACAAACATGTTTACACTTGTGACTGATGTTATATTCATCTTGTGCTGCTAGATTAAAGAAAATCTTAATACTCCCTGACTCAAGGTGTCAATTCAAGCCAACCCTTCAGAAGATTTATCTCTTTAGATTTTACTCCTCAAGATACAACAGTACTTAACATACAAGATAAGATATTTTAAGGCTTAACTTCAGAATAGTTGTATTCTCACACGAAAACCTTACATCAAGTAGAGAATAAAAAACTGCTTCTTACAATATCTCTTCTCAAGTTATTTATCCATACCGTAAGTTACCTTAATGAAATCAGTTACAGATGAGTTAGGAATAAAGTTCAACAATTAATATTACAATCAAGATAAAATTTTCTTAAAAGTAATGACAGTTATCTTTGGAAAAGTTTATGCATTGGTCAGTATTAATTTTGGTCCTCCTGCACAGTTTACAACTTGTTATAGAATAGAAAATTATACTTTAACTATACAGGTTTAAAATAGGGAAAATTAACTTGAGCATGCCCCACATGGGTAACACAGCAAGCAGTGGATCAACTACTCACTCAGCATCAGAGGGTGCAAATAAAATATCTGCCACATCTTCACGGCAATCGTCAAGTGCAAAAGCAGTCTGAAGTTTGTCTGTCATAGCAGGACTCAGGATTTTTCTAGTACGAGGATCTCTTTGAGGAGTTTGAAAGGTTACCTTTAAGAAAGAGGTGGGGGGGAAAGAAAAAGGAAAAACATGAGCACAGTATTTTTCAAGCACCAAATAGCACATGCATTCAGTGGCAGATACCATAAAAGGAGAAAGAATAAAAATAATACAAAACCAGAAGTTTACCTTCATCGCTTTTCCCCCACTTTTTGGTGGCAAGTTTTCTTTCTGGGACAGGCGAAGAATAGAAGGTCTCCCTGTAGGTTCCGGCAGCGCAAAGAAAAAGTCAATGTCTTCCGCTGTTAAGTCATCCTTAAGGCTTCCTCCATTTTCTCCATTTTCTGCATTTAAAATCTGCAGACTCATTCTAGAACATCAACACACACAGCACCGCAGCATGAATGAGAGGGTGTGGTCAGCCAGATGCACTTTGAGATAATGGAAGAAGTTGGCAGCCTGGCACTAACTAGCCAAGACTAACAGCTTCAAAGGGAGAGCTGGAAGCATGGAAAGGCTTCACAGGGAAAGGTCTGTCTCAGAAGACTCTGAAGTATCTAAAAGCAGCAGTACACAGTCCCTCTGCTTTTGGTAGGGGCTTGAGAAGCTAATTGTTGATTATATGCCTTCCACAGCTCACATTCTAGCCTCCTTAATTAAGCTGCCTGTCGTTTAAAGGGAGCTCTGTCACCTGCAAAGTTCCCTCATTCCCAACCTCTTCAACCAGTGACATACAGCCGTGTCTTTGAACAGGGCATCCAGCTAAGCAACACAACTGCTTCTGCAAGTGCAGATGAGACAGATGACAATCATCTGTTTACTCACATGGTCTCATTACTACACTGTACACCAGCAAACAGCAGAAACAAATTTGGTTAGTTAGGGTGTGTTTGGGATCAGAGTCCTGGATCAAATTAGCCTTTTCCTGCACTGTCTGAGCATATGCTGCTCTTGTAAAGCACATAGTACTTAGGAATCCTTTGCAGCATAGACATCATTGGTATGCAAAAGAGAAAAGTCGTCATTAGAAAGGTATTTCTGAAATATTGTTCGTACACTGGACATGCACCAGCTTTATTAGATTGTTAAATACTGATCTAATTTTACTAGTGCGAAGGATTTGAAACTCAGGCCTGGGCTGCTACTAAGAGTGAGGATGAAAATAAATTAGAAATAGAGAAAAAGCAAATTTAAATACACCAGGCAAGCCACCAAGCTATATGTACTTGAACTCTGCCTGCTTTTTAGTCCCATTGAAGCCACTGCTGGTCTTAAAGGTTTAACACTAACACTCAGTGATGCACTGCTGCTTTTGAAAAACAAGAGATAGACGGAAGGCATGGAAGATCTAAGCATAACCACTGTCCATGAAGGATGACATCTGTGAAGTGCAGTTATTTATTGAAAAACTGCTCTCAAAGCAATTTATTTCATAGCAGCTGATGCATTATCTTTTGTCACCTGTGCAAGATAACCAATATCAAGTGGAAGAGACTTTGGCTTTCTGCATTGTGTAACCATTCTAACTGATCTCAAAAGCTTGATTTGACCAAACATGTAATCCTTAGCCTGTTTTCCCATCATATATTCAGGATTAATCTATATATACAATTGCTTTCAGTGTCATAAAGAGGTAACAAGAACACTTGGACTGAAAATTTTATGTCATATTTTTCTATCTCCCTGCCTCTATGTATTTAAATTTCTGTACATAAGCCTCCAAACATTTCT